>NC_082685.1:146440058-146755975 GCF_949987515.2 Delphinus delphis | reverse complement strand
AACCCAGTGAAAGGCTTGCTTGGAGGGGAGTGGAGGAGAATCAAGATTCTCATAGAAATATATCACTTCTGAATTTCCTGATTAAAGCAGCTCTAATGGCCCGTTAATGAATCATTTCACACCCTTTGCCCTTTAATGGCCACTTTGCAGCTGTGCTCCAGAGCCAGGAGCCATTTGGGTGAGCGAGTTGGTGCCTGTAAGTCCCAGGATGGTTTCCCATCTGCTCGGAGGCCAGGACTGCCTTTCACGCCTCTCCTGCTGCTCTGAGTGGTGAAAATGCTTCAAGATTTTTCATCTTGAGAATGGCGGAGTTTTCAACCTTGTGTTCCAGACTAGTTTAAACACCAGACAGATTCTACTCTCTGTAAAAAGTTTCTGCAACTGTTCCAACAGAGAGATAAACCTAAAATGGATAAAGCTTAATTTTTCTCCCTAAGAAATGGCAGTGCTTGAAAATGAGGGCATCAGTCTGTGGTAATCAACCTAAATGATATTAAGCATCAAATATGTCTCTGTAGAGTTGCTTAAAGAAAACTTACGGACTTTGGGCAGGTTATAAGTACAATGACCATTGAAATAAAAATGGAAGAAGTTACTTCTGATGAAAGGAGTATTGATGGAATGCCATGACATAGACGGCATGTGCTTACCAGGGGGCCTTTCCAGCTCTCAGATAGTAAGGTTCTATGAAAAGTCCTAGGTTGGAATGAATGGGAAAGAGTTCATGGAAGAGGACCTTGGTGCATAAATAGGATCTATGTAGGCAGAGAGAATGGGAAATGCATTCCCAGAGGGTGAAAGTACAGAGGAGAGACGCAGGGAGGTTTTGTGTGAGGAGCTGTGTGCTAACGAGAAGAGCCAGTGGTAGGATTCAGCCCGTACATACTTATAGGCTGCTCGGATTTGGTCTGAAAAAGAGGAGATTGCAAAGACTTTAGTTTAGCCATACAGACAAATTGTGTTAAATGGTTCAAGTCATTTTCCTTGGCTTACAAACCCAAATGCCAGATTGCTAAGAGTCTGCATTAGAACTACCTGGAAACCATGAGGGAAAAAAAAATGTGCTCCTACCTTCTACCACCCCTTCATCCTCCACCACCTACCCCCCGGCCCTGATTTAGTATTTCAGAATCTTTATCCCTACCCCTAATTGCTTCCAATTGGAACCTGTTTTTTTTTTTTAAAGTTCTTCAAATGCAACCAATATTAGGAAACATGTAATTTTTTAAGAATTGCATCCTCATGTATGATGTAAAGACGATGTAAAAAAGCTCTTAGAACTAACTCCCCTTCCCTAATCTGTGTGATCCTATCCTTAGGGTTTTGAAGTTGCAAGCAACGGAAACCAATTCTGACTCACTTAAGCAGAAATTTAGTGACAAAATATTGGGTAGCACAGGAACCAAGGGAAGTGTTAATTAAGGTCTGGGCTCAAAAGAATGAGCAGGAACCGAATGGTCAAGAACACATCCAAGGACATGGCACAGGAACAGTCTGCTTAAGGTATCACCACTGCCACCACCACCATTACTAGACTCCCGTGACTAGCCTTTATCTATCCCTGTGTCTTTGCATCACTTCCTTACGATACAAAGTCAGGCAAGAGTCTCCAGTGGACCAAATGTAAGTCATGTGCCTGTGGACCAATGTGTGGGAGTGGGGACAGAGAATAAATTCCCTTCTCCGCCACCTCCCATGTAATGGGAGCTTCTCCCGAATCCAAAGGACGTCTGGATGCTGGATACCCATGCAAACGTTCATCTTCCCTACCACGCAGGCACAATGAGTTTCAGTTGGTCTCCTCTTTCTCCACCATCTTTCCATGTGTCCACATCTTCTCTTTTCCTGCTTTTCCTCTCTTTCAGTACCTTTCCACGATGACCCATCCTCTCTTGGGTGTGACATAGCTTGTTGACCACCGAGTCCAGTGTGATGAGCTTACTTTTGGTCATTTCTTTTCGTGTAAGCCCTTTCACCCAGCCTCCCACCAAATCTGAAACCCCACCTGCCACATCCTTGGTGGCCTTCCTCCCTCAGAAAGCAGCCACTGACTGCATCAAGGGTTAGAACTAGGTGTTTGAAAAGTTTTTGTCTTATAAAAAGCCAAGTATCTTCCACTCCTTATCTTCTCATTAGTACTGATGCTATAACTTGTGTCATCCTGAAGTGGTCTGCCCCTTTCTTCATATGACCATTTAGGTGTTTGTGTATAAAGCCATTATATACCTCCTAACCACCTCCCCCCATTACCTTCTCCAGGGTAAATACCCTTAGTCTCTTCAGCTGCTTATCATGTGATGGAATTGTCATTTAACATTTTTGATGCCTGAACTGAAGCAGTCTCTCTGCATGCAGTCTTATCCAGAACAGGATTATCACTTCCTTTGATGTGGACAGTATACTTCTCTTAATGCAGTCAGATATTGTAGTGCCTTTACTTGGTTCTGTCATGGGATTAAGTTGACTGTCTCTGAAAACCCATAGGTTTGGGCTGAAGCTATGTGGGACCTGTTTCAAATACCCCATGGGATCAGATTCTGATCCAGGAGCCTAGGACCAGCATTTAATATGGTTAACTTGATTCACTATAGAGAACGTCCACAGGAAGGTGAGTTCTAGATGACCTGAAAAAATGAAGAGCACAAACCAGCAAGGAAGACTGAGTTTTGTACACTTTACTTCCATTAAGTAAACCCTTCCTATATAAGCAAATAAATGGCTGACGTGCTGTTGATGGATGGAAGATGGGGTTTGGTTTACAAAAGTATCCTTCATGATGATGATAAGTTTATTGAAGTATAATTTGCTTACACTCTTTAGCATAATAAAATTTTCCCAATTCCAGAAGAAAGGATTAAATGGACTACACTTAAAGTATAAAATTGAGACAGTATGCGAACAAGAAAGAAACTAAAGGAAGACTTTTCTAGTTGTTCCAATCTATAAATTCTAACAAAAACAAGTCACGTGAATTACCACCATACTCAAGATGGAGAACCATTCCATCACCCTAAAAACACCCCCTTGTGGTAAAACCCTCTCCTTACCCCCAGCCTCTGGCAACCACTGATACGTTCTACTGTTCTGCCTTTTCCAGAATTTTATATAAATGGAATCATGAAGTATGTAGCCATTCAAGGCTTGCTTCTTTCACTTGGCATAATAACGTTTAAGATTCATCCATGTTTTTAATTGTATCAGTAGTCCCTTCCTTTTCCTTGCTGAGTAATACTCCATTGTATAGATGAGCCATGGTTGGTTTACCCATTCATTCCTTGAATGTGCTGTTGCATCACACAGAGGTCTGTGCAACATCTCATGAAAGAAAGGTTTTGTGTTTCTTCTCTCTTCTCAGCCAAACACAGCCTATCAGACAGAGAAATTGTTGCTGTCATGTGTGATCTCTACACTTCAGTTATGCTAGATTGTTATCTTTATAGTATTTCCTGAAGTGTAGAAAAATGTGAAGAGTATTTAGACAAAGTATGTATGTTTTCTTTTTCTTTGCCCACAAGCATCAGCACTAGATTTTTGTCTATTTTGAATACAGATCTTGTTTCTATCTCTTATTACACTTTGAAACAAGTTTAAACCCGTCTGTTTATTGTTTTTCCTTTTTTTCTTTTTAAGGAAAAATCTGGTCAAGCATCTCTAAAGGAAATATGTCACTGTTTTAATATTATAGCTTTTTTATTGAATTGCAATTATTATATAAACAGGGATGCCAGAATTTTAAAATCTTTTAAAGTACTGCTTTCAGTTTAAAATTGGACTTGTTCCACTAAATGTCTATGGTAATAATTTTGAGATATCTATGCCAAGAGATATATAGTTATATCATAAACACTGCGCTCTGAAATTCAGGTCAGAATGGAGAAGGGTGACATGAAGTAATTATGTGATGGGAATGTCTGAATTTGTAACCTCTGTGTACCTTTGATTTATGATTTGGTAAAAATAACTTTTAAAGAAAACCTTCTTGGATTTCATAACCTCAGTTGAAAACTTGTGGGATGCTGATTATAACATGGAGATTTACTCTAAAAATTCAGAGCTGACCGCTAGGGCTGGCTGGGTGAATTAGTCATTTGCTTTTTAATGGGGGTGACCTTAACTTGTCATATCCCCAAGTAAAGAACAGTTGTTCAGATTACATATTTACAACCATAGCTCTTATACCTAGTAAATGGGCTCTGCAGACAGTCTTTTAAGGATACTAGATGCTGCTTCTTCCTTTACTATCTGTAAAAGCATGCAATTTCCATCAAAATCTGAAAATGATTATTTTGGAACCTAGACAGATGAACTAAAATTTATCTGAAAAGGGGAAAAGTGAGTGGATAGCTAAGAAATATTTGGAAAAATGAGACAAATAAGGAGGTGTGTGTTCTTTCTCACCAGACAGCAAACTATATTTTGAAGCTATAGTAATTCAAACAGAATGGCACAGGAACTGACAAACAGACCAGTGAAACAGAGCAGGGAATCCCAAATAGGCCCATCTATGTCAGGAAATTTGGTGCATGAAAAGGAGACATTTCAAAACTGCAGGATAAATATTTAGTGAATTTTATTGAAAGAATTAGCTAAAACTTTTTAGAGAAGAGTATAAAGTTAGGTCCCACCTTTAAATAAATAAATTCCAGATGAGCTAAAGAGCTAAACATAATAAATGAAACCTGTGAAAGTATTAGAAGAAAATAGGAGAATATTAGCTAGGGTGTGGAAGCCTCCTAAGTAAGACTTTAAACACAGAAAGTTATAAAGGAGAAGAAGATATACTAAACTTATGGATGAGAATCACTATAAGATAAAAGTCGAAAGTCACAGGAATGGTTTTGGGGGTGATACGAAGGAGTGATTTTCATGTTTTACTCAATATACTTCACCATGTGAGGTTTTTGTTTTTTTTTTACAACAATGTATTCACGAGTTGTGTAATTTTCTCAATGTGCTTACCACAGTATGTGGACCATGACAAACATGCACATAAATTATAGCAGCTATTATTGTTTTCAGACCCCTTTCCTCACTTACAGGGATTCCCGTTTAGAAAACGTAGCTCCATGTCTAAATGTATTTTTGTAAAATTCTCTTAGGTTTTGAAAATCACTGCCTTGTTGTTGTTGTTGACACTCTGGACGCATTTTTCTACCATGCCTCATTACTACTTGATGCAGAGGATAAAGGATTCAATTCTCTTAAATGCACTGTGAGTGCTGGCTGGCAGGGTGCCTAGGGATACGCTGCACTCTGGGGGAGATGTTGGGGAGGCAGGGGCAAGAGGTTGCAAAGGGGCCACGAACCCGCTTTAAGGTGTACACAGTCTTGCTAATTGACAAGATGTATGAGTACAAACCACTAGAGCATTTGTAAAAGCGCCAAGTTGAGTGTAATCAGCCCAGGGCTGGACACTGGAGCATGGCTAAGATCTGTGCCCTGTGGAACCTCCAGAGGAGACCTGACCCTCCAGGGGCTGGGAAGAGGTGGAGCAAGGATCCCAGAACCGGCAGGCAGGCGTTTCCGGAAACTTGTCCTGTCCTGCTCCCTGGAAGCAGACCTCTTTCTCCCTGGGCCCAGGCTCTGAGGTTGGGGTGACTCGCATGTGATGCTCTAGAGTGCCGGTTAGAAAGTTGGCTTACTTGGGAGGTAGATGGCCTCTCCTGGGGCTGCAGTACTTGCCCTGAGCACGTGGGCCAGGGCCCTGGGGCTGGCATCCAGTTGTCCCGCATTTTCATCTTCTCCCTGTGGATTTTCATGCCTTTCCTTCACTGGTGGGGATTTTTATGTGTTGTTAGTTGACTTCTCTCCATAGGTAGCCCAGTAGGCTGGATGTAGTCACCGTGAACATTTTTCAAGTACTGGGATTGTAGGCCTCATGCTTTGCATCTAAATATCACTTAATTCTCATAGCAGCCCGTTTCAGATGAGGAAGCTGAGACAAAAACAAAACCATTATTTGCTCTAAGGTCACACAACTGGTAAGTGACAGAACCTATGTCTGCCAGGCTCTGAAACCTCCATTTTGTCCAATAGGCTGCTGGACCTAACCCAGCCCACTCCCCTGTGACTATCACACCCTTTCTGTGGCTCTGGAAGATCTGGCCAGAGTCCAGCTAGTTCCTAAAAGAGCAGCATTACCATGTCTTGTCCCTCTGCACAGGGGGAGGAAGGAGCTCTGGACCAGGAGTCCAGATAGGCTCCGTGAAGCTCCATCATCTCTATCCTTACACTTTGTCACTTATAGACTGGTGACAACCTCATCTTCCTTACCCACCTCGGAAGTTTGGAATGGTCAGATAGAGACGATGATACTACTACTAACAGTGACTTTCCTAAGATATAAAGACTTATACCAAAGTAAGGTGGTGTTACTAGTAGCAGCGAGGGTGCTAAACTTTCCTGTCTAACGTGTAACACAGCAGTTGGGAGGGGTCTTTTATCCTTCCACTGGTACACTTTGCCTAGCACTTTTCTCTTCATGTTTTCCCCTACTCTCCCTTACTTACAAAGCTATGAGCAGCAAATGCAAACCTTATTTATATATGGAAGGGAAAATAGCCTTGGTAGATGAAGGCACGCATTAGAAATGTAGGCACGTCTTAAAGCAGGTATGAACGGGGACTCCTCCCTTCATAAGAACTTTCGGGTGAGGTCTGAGCAGTGCAAATGACTGAAGTCTTTAATTCTGTTATGTAACATGGCTGTCCATGCCTGGCTGACAAGATGGCGGCCCATTCTGTGCTTTAGGAAAACGGAGGCGGGGCTAGCAAGTTAAAACATGTGCTCTGATAACCTGTCTGATGCTGTAGGAGAAAGGACAAAGAGGAAACTGAGTCCGTTCCACAGTTTAGGGTCCTTTGAGTGAAACATGGACAATACACACTGACGTCTTTATTGGGTTTGTTTGCTCTCTAAATACCCTCTGAATTGTGTCTAGTGAGGGGAGAGGCTGAAATGATAGCACAGTTAATGCCCATTGGCTCTGACCCAGAGGCAAGTCACCAATCGGTGGTGCAAGCTCTCTGAAGCTCACTGTACCGCAAGATCACAGGTTGACTGTGAAAGCAAGGTCCCACCCTCAGGCAAGATGCCACCCTCGCAAACCTGTGACTGGGAGGTTACCCGGAGCTGGCACAGGCGTTTCTGGAGTTCATGCTGTTAAAGGTGGTCAGGGAGTCAGCTTCAAATGCGTTGCTGAAAATCAGAAAATAAAATAATTGCTTAAACATTCCTCCCTCTGAGATGGTTTGAGAATCTCAAAGCGGGTGCTGAACAGGAAAATAGTCGGTGTTCCTATGACTCAGGTACCCAATTCATCTCACAGATGACCGGCTCTAGCCACCGTAGTGGTTTTACCCATTGCGTGGTCCTAAATCATTTCCCCTGCTTGGTAATGCCTTTGTTTGCTGTGCTTTGAATGAGTCATGAATGACAAGAAGGATAGGGGATAGGTGACTCAAATTAACAAGCCATGTAGCGGTGATGATTCCCCTCAAGATGATCTCCACTGGACCTTTAGGTTACATTCATCTGATCAAAATTCATCCACGACAGCTGTCTCTCGTTTTATCCAATGTAGCTGTTATTTATTGGAGTAAAGAGTGTTCACCCCTGCGATGTGTTGTTTGAGAAGTGGCTGCACTTGCAGCTGGAAATCTCTCTCCTGTTGTCATCTAGATACCAAACATCCTAATTGGAAAAACAAACCAGAACATTTCATACAATTCAAACGCAAAACTTCTGAATATCCAAGAATTTAAATGGCTGGGGTTTTTTTCTATTCTTCATGCCATAGGTATCATATAGGTAGCTTTTCTTTGTATTTTAAAATATATCTTTTAAATATTTAAAAATGACGTATATTATTTAAATTTGCATCAGTAAATCATCTTTGTTCTTACGGATTAATCTGAAGGAAATGAAACAGTGCACATCCCTTGTGAAATAGGGAAATTTGTCTTGATATTTTTAAAGATTGTTTTTAAGTTCTTGGATAGCATATCTAATATATTTATTTAAAATCACATTGTTATATAACTGTTGACACAAATAATCAGTAAACAATCTATAATAGGAACAGGAAGGAGTTTGATTTGAGCCAAACTGAGGACTATAGCCCGGAAGATAGCCTCCCATACAACTCTGAGGAACTACTCCAGAGAAGCATGGTTTTCAGCACAGTTTTATATCCTGTCAGAACAAAGAACACCAAACAAGTCAGGGATACATTCTTTCAAAGTAGAAAAAAAAAAAAAAAACAGCACATATGTAGCGAGTCAGTATGGCCTTGGCGCCTGGGAAGGGAGTCTTAACCATTGAAGGGGTACCAGCATTGGCATCTCAGGAAAGGGAGGCGTTTAATCTTTACTTTTACATGGACGTTCTTTACTTCCGATCAATGCACCCTTTCATTTAATAATTAAAGCAGATGTACAATGTATGTTTGGTAGACCACAGCCACAGGCAGGCTGTGACCATAAAATTCAGGTCAAGCCACGTATGAGCCAGAATGACTTCCCCATACCTCAACATGTGACCATTTCTTTTGTCATACCACGCAGAACATGATAAAAATTACTTTAAGCAGATCTTAGAGGTTTTACAAGATTGCATCTTATTATGAAAGAAGTCCAAGAATCAAAATGTCTTGGCAAAGCTGAAAGGACTGGAGGAGGCTGCATTTGCTCCTAGGACATAACAAAGCACCACAGACTCCAAGGCTTAAAACAGCAAGAACTTCTTTTCTCACTGTTGTGAAGCCTAGCAGTTTGAAATCAAGTGGTCAGCATGGTTGTTCCCTTCGGGGGGCTCTGAGGGAGAGAGTGTCCCTCACCGCGTCCTCAGCTGCCAGTCGTTGTAGGTAACCTCCAGCATTTCCTGGCTTGTAGATGCATTACTCCAATCTCTACCTCTGTCCTCACACTGCCTTCTTCTCTGGGTCTCTCCAGGTTCCTTTCTGACTCTTAGAAGGACACTCTCACTGGATTTAGGGTTCATCCTAAACCAGTATGTTCTTATCTGGAAACTTAACTGATTTCATTGGCAAAACCCTATTTCCAAATAAGGTCACACTCTGAGGCTCTAGATGGACATCATGAATTTGGCGGGGACACTGTTCAACCCAGAGGCTTGCTCTGACTGCATCTCCAGTTTGAGGCAGAACTAGAGTTCACAGTCAGATTCCTGGCCCACGGCCCTAAAGCTGTTCCTAACCTCTCTGCCTGGACCCTCTTCCCTCTACCATCCACCCAGACCCCACGCTTTGGCCTCCTCCCAGCCCAGCTAACTCATGCTGGACCTCAAACCCCTGGTACTTCCTGAGGAAGCTTGCCTGTCCACACCCACCCCCAAAGCAGGCTAGTCTCTTTTAGCAGCTTCTGAAGTAACCTGTGCTTCTGTTGGAAGAGTCTTCATATAGTTAATGTTATTTTTAACTTTATAGGATATAAGTTTATATATTTTTACTATCTTATATATTAATATTATTTTGTTAAACATTTACTTTCACAGTGAATAAATTTAGTATGTATTATTTATATATTACTATTTCATGTTATATAAAATTGTTTCAACAATCCATGGGATTAATTGTATAACTGACACATTAATTTTAAAAATTAATTGCAGGTAGACTGCGAAAGCTCTGAGGGCAGGGATTCACTGCTTTGTTGGCCCTGAGCCCGATGCCTGCACTCAGTTTTTGAACCTTATTCTTGTCCTATCATTTCCTTCATTTTCAGAGAAAATCCGTTCCTTGGCACAAGACCAACTCCCTTCTGGGTCTGCTGTTGAGCGCCTCACCGGGGCCTTCCCAGTGGGGGTGGGGCTGGGGGAGGAGTTCTGTGTTTTCTCTCTTCAACCTCCACATTCGTCCATGGAGCTGGATTGGGGGTTTTCTGAGGGAGTCTCTGTGTTGCCTTGAAATCCGAGGCAGGGCATTTGAAATACATCTCCATTAATTCATCCTACCAGGATTTAAGAAAAGAATGAAATCTGAAAACTCACTGTTCTTATTTGTTCTTCCTCTCAGTTGCTTTTTCTTTTTTTCCTTCTATCCCTCACCTCTGCCAGAGGAAGAGTGAGAATTGGGGCATCTAAACTTTAAAAAACAGACGTTTTCTTCTTTGTAGACTCTTCGATCTGGAACTCTAGCCATTGGAAAGAGCCCGTGAGAGGCCTCTTTGGACTTAGTCACATAGTTTTTTATATTTTTTGAAGATGTTTCAAATGAAACTGGACCTTGTAAACTTTGTGCCCGATCACTTAGAGAACCCTGCTTTTCAGTTCTTTAAGAAACAGCAAAATCGATGTTTCCCCCAGATCTCCTTTTGTCAAAGTTAACTTTTCTTTAAGTCCTATCTGGAATCACCCCCTTTTGCTCAAAGTGCTGGGGGCGGGTCGCTCTTTTGAGGACAGGTGGTGCCAATACCTAAGCCCTGGGAGAAAGTTGGACAGGGAGGGTAATTAAATAAATCTCATCTTGGGAGATTGGGATTGACATATATACACTAATATGTATGAAATAGCTAACAAATAAGAACCTGCTGTATAAATAAATAAAATTAAAAACAAATAAATAAATCTTATCTTGATGCTCTCAGTCCATAACAGCTAATCTTAAAAGACTGCAGTAAGTCTTTTAGGAGGAAATCTTTTTTTTTTTTTTTTTTTTTGCGTTATGCGGGCCTCTCACTATTGTGGCCTCTCCCGCTGTGGAGCACAGGCTCCGGATGCGCAGGCCCAGTGGCCATGGCTCATGGGCCCAGCCGCTCCGCGGCATGTGGGATCTTCCCGGACCGGGGCACGAACCCGTGTCCCCTGCATCGGCAGGCGGACTCTCAACCACTGCGCCACCAGGGAAGCCCATAACAGCTAACTTTAAAAGACTGCAGTAAGTCTTTTAGGAGGAAATCTTTGAAGAGAACTCATGATGAAAAGTGTTAACCAGAGCAGAAGAATCCCCTAGTTATGGAGTGTGGCTCTCTTAACAACACTGGGCCCTTCCCAGAGCCCACGTTGAGTCCTTTAAGTACCTGGCGAATTGGGTGCTTCGACCCCTGACCTGGAACCCCTCCTAAAGCTCCCATCTGTGTGAACAATGGGTGCAGTTTGTTCCTCAGTGTGGGGAGCTAGAACACTTAAGATGCCCCTTTATCTGTGAGAAATACTTGGGAGTCTAAAGGGAACAGTGCCACAGTGGAAAACTCTCATGTGTTTTTTTTTTCCCCCAGAGGTTCGAGAAGGTCCTCTAGTCAATGCTTTTGTTTCTCCCCCTTTCCAGATTCTTCCAGATCTCACTCTTCCTGGTGTGCAATTCAAGAAATAACTTTGGGGGGGGGGGTGTTTATTTTTCCAGGCCAGCCCATGGCTCTGATTTTGTTTTTGGATGTTTTCCGTTTGCTCTAAGTAGGAGGGTTCCAAGTCTAGTGTGTGCCCTCTGCCAGCTCTTTCCTGTTGAGAGCATTTGGTAACGAAGTGAGTTCCTAGTATTCTGAAACATGCATGTGACTCAAATACCTGCACCTGCTTACACCTCATACAAAAGTGGAGTTGGCTGTTCGCGCTGGAAATGTTTTCCCCTGGAGCTGAAATCGTGTGTCTGCAGAGAGACCCGCTCTCGATATTTAAAAAGACATAATGTTGACTGTCTCATGGCATTGTCATATGTTGAAATATTTAATATTAAAACAACCGGGCTTTTGAAACTCTTGCCTCAGAAAAGTGAACGAGGCCCTTTTAAAGGAGGCATCTGAACCGGAAGGGCGATACCTGTGACAGATGTATCGTCCAGATACCTGTGACAGATGGAGGAAAGGTAGGTCAGGAGGGAGTGGGTGCTGGGAGAGGAGGTCTCTCCTCGCACACACATGCATCTGATTTATTTGTGGCAGTTGCTTGTGTCCCCGTGAGCAGCGGCATAGTTTACAAAATATTCAGGGGTCAGCCCATCTCACAGCTTGGCTGGGATGGGCAGCCTCCCAGACTCCACCCTGAGTTTTGGGGCAATTCCAGGACCTCTGGAAATATCCTCAGAGTTCAGGTCAGGCCAGAAAGCTTGCAGTTGCTCTGGGAGTTGGGAGCCTGACACCGGCCAGATGGACATGGAAGCAAAACAAGAGGCCACCACTGGTCTGTGTTTTGAAAGACATCTGTCTCTTGTCCCTGGCAGAGAATATGGCCTGCAACCGGCCATACTCTGTGCCCGTTGTCCCCCTAGCCTGATCTCCCCACACCTACACACACATACCCATCCTTCTCGCTGGGATGACTTAGGTCCAGGAGACCCTCAAGATGCCTCTCGGTCTTGGGTCAACGAGGCTCAGCATCTGAGGCACGTTTGCGCTACTCTTCCAGATCTTTCGTTTTGGAATCCATTTCTGACTCTCTGCCTATCCCTGTGAACTTGATTTTCCCAGGGACTCCTTTTCACCCTGACTTAACTGTGGTTCTCTTTGCCCCATTCCAACCACAGCATCAGCTTTGACCACGCCCCTCTGTGCATTCACCTTCTGCGGAGTCTGTCCGGGACATTAGCCGCCAACAAGTTTAACTGGTTGACCTGTGATCACCTAGCAAATTTCGGAAAGCGTAAGGAACTGACATTTATCGACCTGTACTTCTCGCCTGGTGGGAAACCAGCCGGCTTAGTGCATTATCCCATTTAATCTTCCCAACAGCCCCATAGGTAGATGAGACTGAGGGATTCATCTCTGAGGTACAGTGTCCTCCTGCCCAGGGGCCCAAGCAGCAGTGCTGACACCTGAACCAAGTGTGCTCTCGCTCCAAATAGTTGATTTTGGGGTGAATTCTGATGAAGCTGTTTAGGGATAGTGTGAACAGAACCTCGCTCCGAAAAAGCTCTTTGCTGTTGGTTTTTCCTGTTACCAGCCAGCAGATTTAAAGGAAGTCTTTGTGAATGCCAGCCGTCCAACTTGACTTCTCAAGAATGCTCTGCTGGCTGCTTCTGTACTCAGATTAGCTGACTTCTATCCATTCCCGACAGGACTTTTTGGCTACTCTTATTTCCCAACATCTCCCTTTGGGAAAATATTTTGTTATTCTCATCCTATCGCCCTCCCTCACATTGGGCTCTCCAGGAAGCAGAGGCTGAGTTAGAGCTAAGAGTGCAGAACGTCTGCTGGGAGAACATCCGTGGAAGGAACAGGGAGGGAGCAGGTATGCCTGGGGAGCTAGTACTGACGGTGCTGCTGTGACAGAGTCAGCGTGACAGGGACCCTGGAGCCAAGCCTGCCCGTTAGAGGGGTCTCCCTGGGTGGAAAGGGTCAGGCCTAGCCTCCCCATCTTGACTGCCATTGGCCACGAACTGCCCCAAGAGAGCGTGACCTTGACCTGAAAGCTGAGCCGGACCTTGATGAAGCTCGCAGCCGGAGGTCGTGAGCTGACTAACACACTCCTCGCCCACTGGACCTTCCTCGAAGTCCTTCCTCGAAGGGACGTCTGAGTGGCGCTTCAGCCTAGGGATTTGCCTGCCCCTCCCTTCTTCTGATTTCTGTCGGCCTGTCATCACCTGATATCACGTTATCTTCCACAGGGATCCACAGGAACAATGCTGTGGTGTTAAGACACCTCTTGTTTACAGTCAGAGGTGGAAGCAGACTGCCTGCCATCAGGAGGGGCGGTTCCTTGTAGGGAGGGAGGTGTCCGGCGCACAGGCTGCTTGTGAGGCCCCGGTCTGGAGTGGAGGCGCCCCGGAGCTGCAGGGAGGGAGGCAAGGTGGCCACGGTTCAGGGCGCCCCCGAGGCGGGGAGGCCTACCTTGGAGGGCATAGCTCCTGTTAGCCGTTGTATTGGACCTTGCCTGCACTGGGATCCCGGGCTGGCTTGTTAGTCCTCTGATTTGGGTGATCTGAACAAGTGTCGCCTTTGCTTCTCTGCATCCAGCTCGTGGCTGGGGTAGTTGGCCTCTTCTACCCACACTGAGAGACCACCACCCCTCCCAAGTATTCACCTGCCTCCGGGCCGACCTGAAAATACCTCTTATTTTCCCTAAGACCCCTTTCTTATGGGTGTGGGACACATCTTGGGTGTTAACACACCACTGAAGTGGAATCCCTTACAATGTTCATGTGGCGAGAGGCTTCTTCGGCAGTTAGAAGTTGCTGCCCTTTTTCTTTATCCGAACCTGGTCATAATGAACATTAGGATGGGCACACGCTAAATCCCAAGGTCATTGCCTGGGTTTGTTTACCATCAGATGGAAATTTGAATCTCAGCTCCACCTATACCAGCAAGTTAATCTCTCTGAGCCTGTTTTCTCATGTCTCAAAGATGGATCAGGGTGATGTTTGTGTGTAGTTAATACACAGCGTATAAAGTTAATCAATATCGGTACCCGTTCCCCTTGTCTGTTACCATTCGTATTAGTTTTTGGCACTTCTAACATAAACGCACCATTAAAAGCAAGCGTTGCGTTTTCACGCCAGTGTTTATGCCCGTGCACCCAATAATTTATGGTTTCTTTAATGCTTCACTTGCAGTTATTTTAAAAATCCCAGTAGATAAATACAAAATGCCTGTGCGTTTTCCTTGTCTGCACATAATTAAGAACGAGGGACCACAAATGTCAACAATGTCACAATTACAACTGGTCAACAGACACATGAAGAGTATACTGATTGGAAGCCCAGATTTTAAAGTTGTTCTGTCCACATCTATAAGGACTTGGCTTATCTGTTTTTCTAGGCCAGAGTTCTATTGATTTGGCTTTCTTATAACTGAAATCCTCCAAACTAAGAAGAGTCTTAGAGGATCATGCAGATGGATGGAAAACAGGGAAAATATCCAACAAATCCAGCTTCTAAAGAAGCTTGGAGAAGAAGGTTGCAAAACTAAGAAAGTCAGTCTACATGAACCTTTGTAAATCATGAGACCTGTTCAGCCCTACCATGCCTGCCAGAGAGCTTTCGAGAAGAAAGAAAAACAGAAAGTCAGATTTTAAAGAATCCACAGTACACTGTAGAGAAGAGATTCAGGAGAAGAGTGCCTGGTATTAGCCAGAACACATTAATGGAGGTAGTCATTTTGCAATTTAAGTATCTTTTCGCTGCTGAAAAACAGTGAAAGAAATTCGAAAAAGAAGCCCATGATTTTGATGGAAGCTGTTTTGACATAAGTGAAACCAGGCTTGGCATGAGGTAGGGGCAGGCTCTGGCCAAGCCAATGGAACGGACCCTGGAAGGATTGAGACAAGCTGGGGAAATTGTTTCAAGATGCAGCTGGATCCACTTGAAAGGGGAGGGAAGTGGAGGGCACAGACATTTCATCAGTGTTTGAATTAGCGTTTGACTGGTGGCATGTGCGTTCAGAGATGCACGGGCCCCCCAGGAGTCTCCCTTCTTTTAGCGCCACCTCTGGGGAAAGGAAGAGGGTGGTGCCTTTCGAATGGTGCACCGTGAGGGCTTGAGGATTACTGGCTGGTTGTGAACTCAGATGCAGTTGGTTCGTGGGAAGAGGGACAGAAAGGGAGAACGCGTGTTACTAATTCTCATAGCTGCCGGCAGCTTTCACCGTGGAGGGGCAGGAAGATGTGGCAGGGACGGTACGGAACTCAGTCCCTGGGTCATCTTTAACGCGTTTTTCAGGGCTTGGTGATTCTGAGCCTAGAAGATGAATGACCATAACCTTTGGGACGCAAAGTCTGGCTTCATTTACCCTTGAGTGTTGTTGGTAGCCTCTTCCAAGGCAAGGTCAAGGGCAACACCGTATGTGGAGAAGCACAGGAATTGCCATAGGAAATGCACCTGGCAGGGCTGGGAGGGGATGGTGGATCTCAGGTAAGGCTCAAGGCATGGGGAGTGGGCTGCTTTGGATTTTCTCTTTCTCAGACCTGATCTTCAGCTCTCAGGGGCAAGTCATAGCAGAGACCTCTGTGATGTAAAATAAGTGTCTTTGGCTGGCCAGTGAGCGGGGCATAGGAAAGACATGGAAGTTTCCTTAGCACCAATCCAGGCAAAAGAAGTACATAAGAGACTTTGGGTCCTGTAGTCCCTGGTAATCTGTCCTGAACGAAAAATAACGTGGAGAAAATTTAAAAGGCAATGCAGTTGTAAAACAAAAATGAAAAAATGAAATGCAGAGTAACATGAATATATTAGCATATGATATACATTATGTACTATGACATTTGAATGGTGTTTGGAATCCATGCCTGGTTAGCGTTAATGAGGAAGGATTTCCTTTTAAAGCAGAGCTGGTTTATGATGATACTGGAACAGTGAGGAAAATCTAGGAAGCCAAACGGGAAAGAATGCCTCCTTCACTTCAGTGCTGTCACGGGAGGAACTTTGAAGGTAGGAGAGGCTACCAGGGGCTTTATAGCGTAAACTGGAAGGAATGGTGGGTATTCCCTGGAATAATGTGAGGGGAAAAGATGGGTGAGATACTGGCAGAGCCATGAGAGCTATCTCCTCGGGATAATTGGGCACGATCTGAAGGAAAATGAGAAAGATATCAAAACAGCATTTTGCATGAATCGAGATTTTGTACGATATAAATGGCAGAGAGGATGCAGAACGAGGTGAAGTCTGGTGACTAAGGATCTCCTAAAAAGGAGTTGCTTTTAAGAAGCAAGACACAGAGACCGTGTATTGTATGATGCCATTTATATGAAATGTACAGAAGTGGCAGATCTATAGAAACCGAAAGTGGTGGCTGAACTGGGAATGGCATTAACTGTAAAAGGGCATGAGGGATCTTACTGGGGTGGTGAAAATGTTCTAAAACTGATTTATGGTGGTGGTTGCACAGCTTGGTACATTTCCTAGAAATCATTGAATTGTACACTTGAATGGATGAATTATGTCAGATGTAAAATATGCCTCAATACAGTCATTTTACCAAAAAGAGCTTTTTTTATTTTTTTAAATAGAAGGGATCTTTTCACTGACCAGTCATTTTTTTGTGGTGCTTAACGTGTGCCAGTGATTGTGCTAGACGGTGAGGGTACAAAAGTGAGGATCTTTACAAAGACGTAAGTGGGCAATTTTCAAAGAAGGCAGAGAAATACTAAGAATTTTGACCTCATTAATCATTACTGACTTGCAAATTAGGACAGGAGGTAGCTCTTGACTATCAGACTGGCAGAGATTAAAAAGAGTGACAAGTGGTTCTCTAAGACACTCCTGGTGGGATTCTAAATTGTCATACCCCTTGCTAGAGGAAAGCTTGGAAGTACATACAAAACATTTGACTGTGCTTTTGACCCAGCAAGAACTTCGGACCCAGAAAGTCCACCTAAAGGAATTTATCTTCAGGAGGCTTTAAATATCATCGACACTCTGACACCTCCCAATTTTTTATCTCCAAACCAGTCCTCTGCTCCAACATCCAGATTCAGATGTCTAGCTGCCCACACAGCCACCACACGAGCATCTCAAACTCAGCTCATCCGGAAGGTAACTCCAGAATCGATCTGGGCATCAGGATAGGTCAGGTAGCCGCACCGCACAGAAGGCCACTCTACCAGCCTCAGGGGATGGCAACTCCATCCTTCTGGTTGCTCAGGCCAAACACCTAGACACCACCTTCCTCTCACACCCTGTATCAGATCCAAAAGCAAAGGCTGCTGACTCTGCCACCAAAACTGATCACGATTTTGGCCACTTCTAACCCTCTCTACTGCTGCTCTGCACTGAGCCAGCTCCTCAGTCACTGGAATTTCTGAAGATGATCGAATATCTGGTCTCCCTCTACCCTTGCTCTGCCTATAGTCTATTCTCAACACAGAAATGAAGGGATCGTTTTAAAACATCACATGACTCCACATCATGACTACATATCACATGACTCCTGTGCTCAGGGGAGTTACCGCTCCCCATTTTGCACAAGTCTTTACAACAGTCTTGCGTAAACTGGCCCCTGGTATCTCTCCTACCTCACCGCCCCTCCCCATTCCTCTCCTCCTCGCTGCTCCACACACACCGGGCACATTTCCAATTTACCACTTTTGCACTGGCTCTTGCCTCTGTCTGGAACGTCTTCTCCCAGGCAGCTGCGTGGCCAACTCTTTCATCTGCTTCAAGTCTTTGCTCAACACACTTAAAATTTCAATCTGACTCTTCCAGCTCCTGGCATACTCAATCCTCTTTATCCTATTCAATATTTTCCATTTTCCATAGCACGTCTCACCTTCTAACATGCTATTTATTTGGATGCTTTTTTTTTTTTCTTTTTTTTTTTTTCGGTACGCGGGCCTCTCACTGTTGTGGCCTCTCCCGTTGCGGAGCACAGGCTCCGGATGCGCAGGCTCAGCGGCCATGGCTCGCGGGCCCAGCCGTTCCACGGCGTGTGGGATCTTCCCAGACCGGGGCACGAACCCGTGTTCCCTGCATCGGCAGGCGGACTCGCAACCACTGCGCCACCAGGGAAGCCCTGGGATGCTTATTTTAATAGGTCTGTTGTTTAATTGTCTGTCTGCCCCTGCTAAACTGTGAGCTCCCCAAAGACGGGCATCAGTGTGTTCACTGCTGTACCCCCAAATGCCTAAAACAGTGCCTGGAGTATAGTAGATATTCAATAACTATTTGTCGAATGAGTGAATGAATGAATTTGTAATGAGCAAGTAGTAATTCTGTAAAAAAAAAAAATAGCATTATGTCATGAGTGAAAAGGAAGTGAAAGGAGTTCCTATGTACAGCGTCTGAGCTTGTCAGTTTCCTCATGAGGTGAAATTGACCCATTTATGTACAGCAAAGTCTGACTTCACCTGCATGCCCTCTGCCCCCAGGGAAAATGTGACCAACATCATCAGTGTGAGTCAGCAAAGCTGTGTGGTTGAAGTTCTAATTGGATTCTGTATAGACTGCAGGTTGATCTGATAGAGTCACGAGAAACCCTGATTCACTCACAGTAATTGAATAAAGAAATGCAGTCATTTGCAGATAGAAGCCTAGAGGTTGTCTTTTGTGGGGCAGTATCTCTGCAGTATGTTTTATAAGGTCAGTTCTTATTGTTGATCAGGCATTTTCTCCTTAATTCAGCTTCTGAACTCCTCTTTCCCAAATGCGTATGGGTGCTATTCAAAAAGCTTTTATTGATTCATGAAGACAGGAGGTACAAGAAAACCTTGGAGGAAAACTGAAACTTCATGTAAACTTATTGCAACACGATAGCAAGGGCCACGCTTCTAGTTCCTTCCTGTTAAAGCTGTATTGGAGTTGAAAATGTGGAATGCGTCCTGGTGTGTAGAGATACTTTGCTGTGAGGGTGGTGACTTTAAATTAATCTTGTTAGTTTGAGAGGGGAATTTTTAAGATAAATATGAAAATCAGTGATACCTTGTTGCATGGAAATCAAAATAATTTTTTCAGTGATCGGATGATTTAGCTGCTTTTTATCGAGTATTTTTCTGCAGTGTCCCCCCTACCTGTACCCCTTTACATCCAGAAGCTCTTCATAGCAAACAAAAGGAGAACCAGCTCTTGCTTCAGCACAGAATGGATATTGCAGGCAGTGGTTGCAGGAGATGAAATTTAAGCAGGGTAAGGGCAGCACCGTGTATACTTAATGCTGATGGACACAAATGTAGCTGCTGCCTTCCAGGCTGACACACTGAATTTCATCAGTATTTGTGGAATCAGAGGCTAGAGCACCCACTCTCTTTATGACTCCTCTTAGTATAATTCCACCTCTGTTTGATTCTGCCTGAAAGATTTAATTTCAATATTGTTTTGATGTAAGGTATGTACTGATTTTTATTTCTTAGTCGCTGGTGTGAAGGATAATATGTCACTGAGCTCCTTTGATAAGTTTGATGTTGGAGAACAAGATCAGTTATAAACCGAGTTAGTCGGTGTATTTTTCTGCTACATGTCAAGAACTATGATTTTACCCAACTAGTAAGCGAACGAGTTAGCCTGCCACAGTTTCATGGATGCCAGCAGAAGATAGAAGATTCCTGGATCAGGGATGAAAGACAGTTTATTATTCATAGAAGTAGCAGTAGCCGGAGGATCAGCATATTTGCACCTCTTCCCCCCATCCCAATTCCCCTAGGGCAATGTGGACCTCCGTCCTGGTGTATAGATGGGTACGATTTAAATTTCACCACTACGTCTGTGGAGGTTACAGGTTTCGGTAGCTCATCTGGTTTGGGTCGAATGGCTCACATTGTATCATAGTTCGGACAAAAAAAAATTTTTCAAATATTCACCCTGATTCTTCACTCTCAACCTGTGTATCTCAATCCAGATTTTATGATAAAAAGGTAATAAATACACATTTTATAATAAAGAGAACATATTCCTTTATTCATGGACTCCAGATAAGGGAGAGGAGGGGAGAGTCGCTGAACCCAGGCATTTGTGGTGAATAGTGGAGGTGAGAAGTAGTAAAAATGGGCTTCCTCAGTTACCTCCCCTACCCAGCAGTTGGAGTACAGTGTTCTAGTTACGTCTACACTAGGCCTAAACGCTGATCTATTTTCAAATCCTCGTTGGTGCCTGAGTCCCATCTTCCTGCATCTGCTCAGAGCTGACTTTCCCCTGTGTGAACTAGCGAGGAAGGAGACTGGGTTCTCTCCAGAAGGGGCCTTAGGAGCGCACCAAGGGTATCAGTCACTCTTACCACCATGATATTCAGCACCCAAATTCTGCCTTCAGGGTCCCCCAGAGAAAGCTTGGCTTTTTCTAGGGAGGGTCATAGAATCTGGGAGAAGCATGCCCCAAATTCAAGGTAGCTGGTAGGCAACACCCGAGAGAGACTACCCTTGGGGAACCTAGTTCCTAAATGACTCAGGGAAATGATGTTTATCATCTTCCCATGCCCTCCTGGAGAGCTGTCCAAACTTGCCTCCCTCTGTTTCCCAGCCAAGACTTCACTGGGGAATTAATCTATATATTTAACACTTGCTCTCAGCCTATTGTTCTCTGGGAACCTACAGATTTATAACCTCAGACGGTCCTCTGGATTAATTAGGCTTAGCAGGTTTTCAAAGGACCACGAACAGCTTTTCAGCCTCCCATTACTTCTTAGGCGAGAGGAAATCATAGGCAAGAACAATCGATCTCCGTTTGTCCTATGTGTTAGACAGGGTGGCTATTAGCAGCTAGTTTCGCTCTAGAAAACTCAGACCCTATAAAATAACTTGTCTATAAACATCTTCTTGCAGTCAGTGTTTAGTCTCCTGCTGTCTGTACTGGGGACCTGACACAGATGAAGTAAGAATAGCTGCTTTGGTGAAAAGTTCCAGAATTCTTTTATGGGTTCTCTGAGTTATACAAGCCCCTGTAGTACAGACCAGGGCCCAGCAATGGCAATCCAGTTCCTCTGAGTTACACGCACATGTGTGCCCACGGTTCTGCCCGGTGGCACCCCTCTGTGGGTTCACACCATGCGCCAGGCGCCAGCGATCGATGGCTGGAGCCCCAAGATGATTTCTAGAGGCACCTGGAGATCGCCGCTTCCAAGGGCTTTGGCAAAACAGTCCCGAATATCAAAATCGTACACCTCCCTCTAGCCCTCTTTTGATAGAATCAGACTATGAGTAAATAATGGGTGTCTTTGGCCTTCCAGCATGTCTCCTGTCTTTGCCTCTCTCTTATCTCCTGCCCCATATCCATCTGGATCTTCAGACTCCAGGCAGCTCTATCCCTTCAGGTCCTCCAAACATCCAATCTCACCTTCCATCCCCTTACCAGGATCCCACCCCTGCAGACCCCAGACTCCAGAATTATGACAGCATCAAGAAACAGCGAAGGTACTTAAACTTTCCTTTGGATAAAGCACTTTTTAAAAATTTTTTTGGCGATACGTGGGCCTCTCACTGTTGTGGCCTCTCCCGTTGCGGAGCACAGGCTCCGGACGCGCAGGCTCAGCGGCCATGGCTCACGGGCCCAGCCGCTCCGCGGCATGTGGAATCTTCCCAGACCCGGGGCACGAACCCGCGTCCCCTGCATCGGCAGGCGGACTCCCAACCACTGCGCCACCAGGGAAGCCCGGATAAAGCACTTTTTGAGGGAAAGGAGGAGGAAGGGATCTAGTCAGACACGATGCTTGCAAAGGCCGAGTGAAATGAAGAACCACAACACATTCCAGAGGGAGCGTTCTAGGCTGGAGCTCAGACCCTCATTTCTGGCCTTTCCTTGTTTAATCTTAAGGCCAGCCTGGGATGGCCAAAATCAAATAAATTTTAATTGAATTGAGTGAATAATTTAACATGCCAGAGGATGGCTTCAAATTTTTGGAAGAAACCAAAAAAAAATAATCGTATGGTAGAGAAGCTTCTGAAAAGCTAGTTCTACCTGTTGTTAATGAAGAGGAGACCTTCTAGTTTTCTAAGTCACGTGATTGTATTTCGTTTCTGGTTTCTCTAATGTTGACTTTGAAGTTTAAAGATCCTAATGGTGGGTAAGAATCCTGCTGAACAGAAAAGGGGATTTGGAAGTAGGAATGAGCCAGGCAGGTCCCAGAAAAGTTAGGGAAGTCATTTAAATACAGATGGGGAGGGGTGTGGCAGCCTTACATTTAAGGTGATTCAAAGAATCGTAAGAAAATTACCCGCTGCCTAATAGTGTCTTTTTCACTAACTTGCTACAGGTGTCCGTAATTCATTCATCACACTTTGCCTTCAGGATGACCTTAGAAAATGCAGTGTCCAGGAAGGAATACAGTAACCTGTCATACAGTTCCCTGAAGGCGTCAGGATCTTATTTATGGCTAGGAAGCCAGGGAAGGACAGGGAGACGGTGCAAAACTAGAGATCAACTCCTCTTGCTTTGTAATTTTGCTGAGTGTGGATCCTGAAGGAATAAAAGACTGTCAGTCATGGAACCTTCCAAGGTTCTTGGAATGCCCGTGAGAGTAGAGATGGGAAAGATATTCAAGATCTTGTACTCCGAATCAATGGACCAGCCTTTTTGGTACTGAAAAGAAGGTCCCTGTGGACAAACCAAATCAAGTTGTCCAGAGTTTTAGTACAAAAAGTAGAGTCCCAAAAGCAGTTTTAGAGGAATTGCCTCTCCAGGTGAAATCTCTTCCAGGTTGATGGTTAATGTCTTGGAGGCCTAGGATGACTTGGACATAAAAGGACTGCTTCGGTTTTTCCAGGTTTTTGTTTTATCCTTGTCACTGGGATGGCTTGATCCTCCTATCCCTGGAAGTCAAAAGCAACTTAGAGATGATCCATTTACAACCTTCACTGTGCAGATGAGGAAACTGAAGCACAGGGATGGTAATGATTTAAGAAGCAGAATTGCACAGGGGATGTGCGTGGGTGGGAAGCAGATAGACCTGGGTCTACCAGTGGCAGCTATGCGAACTTGGGCAATTTAGTTAACATTTCTGAGCCTCAATTGCTTCTTTTGTCAAGAGAGTTCTTAAGGAGCATCTACTCAAAGAATAAATTTAAAACTTGGCTAATATTATTACATTTGCTGGGGTTTTTTTGGGTTGTTTTTTTTTTTTGCGGTATGCGGGCCTCTCACTGTTGTGGCCTCTGCCGTTGCGGAGCACAGGCTCCGGATGCGCAGGCTCAGTGGCCATGGCTCACGGGCCCAGCCGCTCCGCGGCATGTGGGATCTTCCCGGACCGGGGCACGAACCTGCGTCCCCTGCATCAGCAGGCGGACTCTCGACCACTGCGCCACCAGGGAAGCCCTGTTATTTTTTTTTAATTGAGAAATAATTCACATAACATCACATTCATCATTTTAAAGTGTACAATTTAGTGGGTATATTCATGTATCTACCATGTTGTGCAACCATCACCACTATCTAATTCTAGAACATTTCCATCACCCCCCGCAAAAAGCCTGTGCCTATTAGCGGTCAGTCTCAATTCTCCTCTCTCTCCCATCCCCCCAGCTCCTGGCAACCACTAATCTACTTTCTATCTCAATGAGTCTGCCTATTCTGGACACGTCCAATAATGGAATGGTATATGGCCTTTTGTGGCCTGGCATCTTTCAGTTAGCATAACGCTTCAAGCTCCAACCATGTTGTAGCATGAGCTTCAGTCCTTTTTATTGCTGAATAGTATTCCATTATATGGATATACGTATTTTGTCTGTCGATTCATCTGTCAGTGGAAATTTGGTGTAATTAGCATTGTTTTACGTGGTTGGGCCAAAGCTATAACAAAAACTTGGGTGTCTAACTCTCAACCTGGTCCTGTTTTTACTACCCCATCCTGTTTTTCATAACATCTGAGCATATATATTAGATTAATAGTATTGGTTGTTCAGAGGAAACCCTTACAACCTGTCTAATTACTCTTATCGTTTTATATCTTTAAAAGATTTTATCCAGTATGGAAAAAAATACACAATTCAAAAGGTAAAATCTAAACATTGTAGAAAAATGGTGCAGAGAACCAGGATTAATTTTTAATTTCTAGATTCCAGTCTAGAAAGGTCTTCATGCCTCTTCATCTCACTGTAGTTCACAGAACAACCCGAAGTCTGTACAGTATCTTTTATCTACCTGGTTTTTATGTGTAAGTTCATTACCATGGCTTATAACCCAGGATCAAAGAAAGTTTTTACTAGCTTTGGTCGATGTTTGAGGACCCTTCTCTCTTGTTCACTTTACTCCAAGGCAAAAGTTCAGAATTGTTCTCTTCTTCTGTTAGACAGTCACCGTCATTGCATTACCCTGACCATTAGGTAGGGGGATTATACACCCTTGGCTCAGAACTTAGTACATTTCAAACACGACTGGTCATCTCTCCTTATGACCTGGCCCCCTTCCCACATACTGACTGCCCCAGCTCTCAAGTCTGGTTTGGTATACTGGGAAAAGTTCTGTTTTCCACATTGCATTGCAGATGTAGGCAACATAGCCCCAGGCCTTCTCTTTGTGGGACTTGAAGCCGGGGAAGCAGGTCTGACTCGTTAAGGATTTGGTGGTTGACATTCTTTGCTTGGGAACCAGTGACGTGTAGGATGTGGCAAGATCCCAGTGGTGAGGGCATCCCCTGGGTTCGTCTGGGGTTTGTGCTTCCTTATCTTGGGTGGCACTGGTGGGAGGTCCAGCCCAGCCTGGCTTCCTGACGTTGAGCAAGTGTTTTCTTTGCTGAAACTTTAAGGATCTGGTCCTGGATGCCGCTAATTACTCATCTCGTTTGAGGTTCTATTGTTATTCTTTAAGATCCGGAGGAGTCATTGTATGTCAGGCTTCACGTGCATTATCTCATTTGTATGATTTCCTGCTTCTAAGTGTTTGGCAGTCCTCAGATACATGTGAAAACGACTGAGCCTGGCCCTCGTCTTCCTCAGGCTAAACGTCCCTCCTTCCTCCCACTATTCCTGGTTGCCACAGTTTCCAGCAGTTGTCTTCCTCCTGGTTGCCCTATGTCTGTGTTTTCCACTTTGTCAGTGTTCCTCTTCATGTGATGCCCAGACCGGAAATGACACTTCACGTGTGCTATGAACAACCAAACTAGAACCATTACCGAGAAATGAACCTGATCCTCATTTCATGCTGCACACACTTGCTGTGATTCTTTACTGGCTGCATCTTAATACCAGCCAACCCCTTCTACCCGCCCCCAGCTCAGCATCTTTTTTTCCCTTTAACTGCTGTGAGGCAAAGGTTCCTCTTGTGCAGTTGATTTTGTTTTTCCACTTTGGGTCTTTCCAATCTGTGGCTTTTTTTTTTTTTTTTTTTTTGAAGTGTAGTTGATCTACAGTGTTGTGTTAATTTCTGCTGTATAGCAAAGTGATTTAGTTATTCATATATATACATTCTTTTTCATATTCTTTTCCATTATGGTTTATCACAGGATATTGAATATAGTTCCCTGTGCTATACAGTAGGACCTTGTTTTTTCTCTATTCTATATATAGTTTGCATCATGCAGTTCATTTTTTTTTTTTTTTTTTTTTTTTTTTTTTTTTTGCGTTACGCCGGCCTCTCACTGTTATGGCCTCTCCTGTTGCGGAGCACAGGCTCCAGACGCGCAGGCTCAGCGGCCATGGCTCACGGGCCCAGCCGCTCCGCGGCATGTGGGATCTTCCCGGACCGGGGCACGAACCCGTGTCCCCTGCATCAGCAGGCGGACTCTCAACCACTGTGCCACCAGGGAAGCCCGCAGTGCAGTTCTTGATCCTGTGAGCAGAACTGTACATTTCCCCCAATCTATTTTATCCATTTTCCCCTGGGGACTCGCAGTGCTATCCCATCAGAACGTTATGAATGGGAAGCTGGCATCATTCTGATGTAACAAGTTGTTGAGTGAATGGAGAATAATTTTTTTTTTAATGATATGTTAGGATTGGCTCTGTTAATAGAGAAATCCTTCTCTGACTACCTTCGTAGGGTACTCTCATGAGTCATTTCCAGTTCATGGTGGTTTTTTGGTTGGTTTGGGGGTTATTTTTAGCATCAACAATTAAATAGATTAAAAGAGTGAGTGAAGTGTGCAGCCTCTTTAAGAAGCTTAGTGCCTCAATCACTTGGCCAGGACTTTAGTCATATGGGTCCTGTGTGGGCCATCAGATGTGTCAACCCGCTGCATTGTCCTTGGAGGATGTTTGGAGGGTTTTAACCAGCCCCTCTCTGACCCCCCTGTGTCCCTTGCAGTTACCTGGCTGAGCAGTGCTGGAATGGCGGCTTCATCTACCTGATCATGCTGCGCCGCTTCAAGCACCAAGTCCATTCTCCTTATAACGGCAACAGCAGCAACAGCTCTGAACCAGGAGAGACGCCTACCTTGGAGCTGGGGGACCGAACTGTGAAAAAGGGGAAAAGAGCAAGAAAGTTTGCGGTCATTGCCAGGCCTTCTACCCACAAAGCCACTGAAGAATCCAAGAGCAGCGCTGGCTGTGAGTTGGACAGTGACCCTGTGTCTGAACTAGACAATGGCCTGGACCCTGAACTGGGAAACGGTCATGTCTTTGAGCTAGAAAATGGCCCAGATTCGCTCAAGGAGGTGGCTGGATCCCATCTAGAGAGGTCGGAATTAGACAAAGGGATTGCAAAGGCGGACGCCCCTCTGCCCACAAGCAATGACAGACGCCGCTTCTCAAAATCTGGGAAGACAGACTTCCAGTCCAGCGACTGCCTGGCACGGGTAAGGTTTGCTTTGGTGGTATAACCTGAATTTTCAATGAAATGTTGTTTGCAGTTGCATTTAAGGTTTGGAAAATACATCTAAGATGACTTTGCATTTAGAAACTGAAAGATTTATTAAGATAAATGATCATAGGACATGACAATAACAACAAAAAAACCAAGTCATTTTATCACACTTAAATAAAGAGCTAGCCGAGTGATCCTAAGGCGGAAAATTCAAGCCTTCTGTGGTATAATTTGAGTCATATGAGGCCCAGATAAAGTACTTGAACTGCATCATTATTTATCACTGCTGTCACCAGTGGAATTGCCACTGCAAGGCCAAGAATTCCTGGTGACCACTGATAGCATAAATATCCAAGCCTTGGTATTACACAGGACGGATGTCCAACCTGCAGGGAAGCATCTGCTTTTATTTTTAACATTTCAAAACCAGTGACATTTTCATGGGATAGTATTATTATATTGCTGAATTCCAGTGAAGTTTGGAAACTTCACAGAAATCTCTGATACTATGATATCCAGCTGTGATGGTCAGAGCTGCCCTCACCTAAAGGCAAAGCAGATGTGGTCTAGTTCTGAATGGTGATAGACACGCTTCTAGCCTCATATCGTCTCCCCCATTATAACCAACACTTTCTTGTTAAGTTACATTTCTTTAGGGTCAGCGTGCTTGTTCCAAGAATCCTCTTGGCCAGGTATTCCTCTGGGTTCCTAACAAAGCAGTAACTAGCTAGATGGTTCCTGATTGGTTTCTTTTCTGACTCAGGAGAGGCCCTCTAAGGATGAAAGAGGAAGTTGGAAGGATGGAAAATGGGCACAGAGGAAGTATCGAGTTCAGCTTTGCAGCCTGGGAAATGATGCCCTAGGAGTGAATGTAATTTCTAGTAAGGCTATTGCATGCATATTTCTGCAACTGTAGCCAGTCTGTGTAATGGGTTGAGAAGAATCAAAATAATCCTTCTCTTAAGGGACCATGTTTCTTCATTTGAGGAGCCTTACACAGAGAAGGTATATTTGTGGATGGAATTTACAAACAAATGAGAAGAAAAAAATGAATGTTTCTATTAATGGTTTTCTACCAGTTTTATGCCCCTCCCGCAAAAAAGGATTAAGGGCAATAAAAATATTCTAATGTGTATAATATTATCAATGAATACTATATGTTGATGTGATTGTTTTCTTCTGATGATTGTGAATATGCAGAAACCTTAAGGTGAAAATGACAAATGGGTAGCACTGGTTCATTTTGAAGTGTTAAGGTACCGAAGTTTAGGGGGGAATCTCACACATTCAGTCCAAAGAATAGGTTTTCATCTGTCCGAGGACACAGTGGGAATTATTTGGAATGATTTTAAAAGAAAACATGCCACACCAGACTTGTAAGAGAATACCATCCTCTACTCATCCTGATCGAAGGCAATAACAAAAACTTGAATTTCTGGATTAGACTATCTTAAGACTGCACATACCAGAGTTCCTTTGCCTGGTTTTTGTACTCAAGGTCAAATGTCCAAGAAGATACAAATGAAGGGTGAAAAAAACCAAACCATGATCTATTACCTTGGGGATTTTTTTTTTTTTTTTGAAACCCCATGCCTATAGCGAGGAGAGACTTGCCATCTGGAATTCTTCATAACTGTTTTAAATCTATAGACTGATGACTGACCCTGGATTGTACTTTTGGTCTTAGAAAGTCACCTTCTCAGGCATGGATATTTCGGTTCCCTCTTCAACCCCAGAAATGGCCTCGTTAGATGCATTTACCTGGGGTAATTAGGGTTGGCAAGAAATAGACCTTCATAGCTTTCCACCACACCCTGGCATCACCCAAACTGGGACCAAGAGACCTAACAGAAGTCTGCTTAGGTTCTTGGTATGAATAGATTTATATTTTTACTCCAGGACGAGCCCAAGGTCATGCTAAAATGGAATTTCCAGAAAAACAAAAATTAGCTATTTACCTCTTAAGCCTTGGGGTAAAATTCCATTCCATTTGAATAATGGGAGATTAGACATGTCAGCGTTGTTCCGTTTCTGCTTTCTTAATGATTTAATATATCTACAAAGACTTAATAAATTACAGACAAGGCTTATAATCATTCAGACCATTTTTATTTGTCAGGTACTTCTTTTTCATAGACTGTTATTTCTTACAGGAAAATAAATCCTCAGACTTTTTTTCTATATTCTGTTCTGCCTTAACGGACCTAGAGGAAACATATTTCCTTTTAACAAATATCTCCTTTTAAAAAATGGCTTGTTTCTGTAAAGTATTAACACAGAATGATACACATGCGAACAGATTAATTTTTTTAAAAGTTGGGCCCATCTTCTAAAGCACAAGGATCTCCTAGGACATAGATACGCAATTTTAGAAACGAGTTCCAGATTCCTTCCTCTCTGTCTAGTAAAGATCATTGCTCATCCAAGGCAACATATCCATAATGTGTATTCTTGTAATGCTGCATGGTGAAAGCGAATACAACCAAACTCAGTCACATAACAATGAAAAAAAAAAGAACTCTACCGTTTGCCAGTCAGGAGAGTTTATTCACAGCTGGTGTGTGTGTCTATGGGTCCATTTGTGGTCTTACCCTAGTACCCAAAATCCACCCTGTGCAGTACCAGACCTCTTTCCTGTAAGTGGTTCAGTAGAGATCTCAGAAAGGCTTCCCCAGGTCTGAACCTGCAGGAAAGTATGTGAAACTCAGAAGGAGAATCACACTGAGGGCTTCTCCTGGGTGGTCCCTGATGTTTGTATCAAGCAGAGGCAGCAGGAGGATGGTCCTCTTCTAGGAAGTCCCCATGGTCTCTGGGTGAACTTATATCCTTCTACATGGTAATGTCTCCTAAATGCCTGTCTGCCTTCACCTCTCTCCTGAGCCCTCGAGCTTTCTACCAACCACGTACAGGATGTCTCCAATCTTAGATATTTCATATCATGCCTGAAACTCGATGCATTGCTTTCCCGCACCACCAAGCCTGCTTCAACATTCCAGGTCTCACCATCCACAAAGCTGCCCAAGCCAGAAACCTGAGATTCAGCTAGTGACCACTAGCCCTGGTTTGTGCAGAACTTTCCCTGGTTTTGCACTGACAGCTCCATATCCTGGGAAACGCCTTCACCCAGGCAAATTGGGACAGTTGGCATCATGGAGTCAGCAGGAACGCTGCCCTCTCCCTTACACCGCATCCTGTCAGCCACCAATCCTGTCAACTGCTGCTCCCTTCAGGATCTCTGTCTGCGCCACTTCTCTGTGCTCCCTCCAACAGCTTTAGGTCAGGGCCAGGCTGCTCTCATTTCTCACCTGGGTGGTCACAGTAGTCTCCCACCCGTCTCACTGCTCCCACTTTCCTCCCATCACCCACTGTCCCCACTGCAACCAGAGGGACCTTTCTAAAGAGCAGATCTTACTGCGCGAGCATGCATGCACATGTACACACGCATGTGCGCTAAAGCTTAAACCATTTGGTGGCCCACTTTGCCCCTGGGGTAATACCCAGATACCTTGGCTTGACGTAGCATGTGAGGCCTTTTCATCACCTGATTCCTGATTAACGCTTTGCCCCCATTTCTCACTGCTTTCTTCCTCCCTGTCTTTGGCTGAGTTCGTTTTTTTCACAAGGCCATGCTCACTCTTGCCTCTGAGCCTTTGCTCTCTCGGTCCCAGCTCAGCGCCTTGCACCTGTAGGGGCTCTGTAGCTATTTATTAATGAAGGCACGGGGCAGCCCCAGGCCTGAGAGATGGGGCGCCAAGTTCCAGCCCTGGTTCTTCCCTTCCCAGCTCTGTGGCCTTCAGGCTGCCACGTCCTTTCTCGAAGCTTCAGTTTTCTTACCTACACACTGAGCATTTTGGTCGGATGACTACGGGATTTCAACTCTGACATTACGATGACATGTTTCTTCATTTCTTACTGATCATTCTAAGTAAGAAGGGGTAAGCAAACAGTCTCAAAATAGGTCTGCAACTGGAGCCAGAGCATTTACCGCAGTGAAATTCTAGTTGGATGATGTGTCTTCTCACATTTGGGGCAAAGATGCTGTTGTAAAATTTTATTTTGGGTTCTAGCAGATGAGGTCATTTAAATGCTGCCGAGGCCGCTCCCTTTAATGCACCACCCCTGTTTTGGTAAATAAATCCCTCTGTTTGCCTTTGTGAAGAGATGCACATGTGAGCTCACACAGTAACTGGCGGTTTACAGGAAAGGGTAGCACTCTGACAACATTAATACAGACGTCCGTAGCGTCCAATTTTGCACGGTTTGGCTTTTTCTCAACAGGCTGACAAAGTCTCTTTGCCCTTTAAGCCAATGTAAAAGGAAGCAAAGGCCCAAGCCCTCTGTCTAGACAGGATCTGTTTCAGAACTCAATCATCTCTACAACTGGATCTGTGTTCACACGCTGAACATTGGCAAACAGGGAGGTCTCCCATCTGGGTAAACTTCTTAACGTCAGTCTCAATAACTTTGAAGAACCCTAGGATTAGTGGATAAACATTCTCTATTTGTTAATGCAGTGACATTTATGCAGTATTGTTATGTGCTAGGCACTGTTCTAGCTGCTGGAGAACCCATTTGTAAATGAGAGATGAAGTTCCTGTCCTGTGGCATTTGTCACGTATAAGGGGCCACAAGCAATAAAGAAGAAAATAAATCAGAATGTTAGATGCTGACCATAAGTACGATAAATAAAGTAAAACAGTGACGTGAAAGATGGCCCCGCAGTGACATGGGCAGGGGGCAAATTGATATTGGGTGTTGTCGGCAAAAGACCTCATTAAAGAGGCCACGTTTCAGCTACAGACTGAGTGTTAGGAAAGGGCAACCCTGCAAAATCTGGGGGCAGAATGTTTCCGGCGAGGAACTAGCACATGCAGCTGCTGTAAGACAGGAATGATAGAATATTCTAGGAGCAGAGAGTCTGCAGCACAGTGAGTGATGGGGACAGGACTAGGAGGTGATGTGGAGGATACGGATGGGACTCGGTTACAAAAGTTCATGTTCACCATTGCAAAGAGTGCGGACCTTATTCTAAGTCTAGCGGGGAGCTGTCGAAAGGTTTAAGCTGAGTGCATCATGCTATATATATATATTTGTTAACATTTACCCTAGATGCGTAATGGATAATAGTGGTTTGTGAGAGGTAGAGCATAAAAAGGGAGACCAGATTGGAGGCCATTGTGATAACCCAAGCTAAAGATGCTGGTGGCTTTGACAAGGGTGGTGTCAGGGAAGAAAAGCAGAGGTAGATGAATGTGGATCTGTTTTGCAAATAGAGCGTTTAGATCTCACTCATGGTTTAGGTGTAGGAAATAGAAGGATAAATCAAAGACAGTTCGTGGGTTGTGGGTTTGCATATCCTCTTAAGCTTGAGTAGATGATGTTGCTATTCCCACTGAGATGGGAAAGAAGGAGAGTCCTGTTTTGACCCTACTGGTGTGTGTAGTGGATACCTAAGTGGAATTGTAAGGAGGCAGTTGGAAATATACTTGATATTTATTGTTTTTAAGTTGACCTGTTGGTTTTTGGCCAGTGCCAGCTTTAGGCTAATAAACTTTAGACACTGATTTTATTTTTAACTGAACGCTGCTTTCAGCTGTAGGCAGCTAGATTTACTACTGACAATTGTACAATTGAGACCGATAACATCTGCCTCTTCCTGTTTCTGCCTCTCTTTGTGTTCCTCAGAGCTCCTTCATCAGATGATCAAGAAATTCCAGGGTGAGGAAATTTGCATCATTTTCTTTGAATTCTCCCCTTATAGTTTCTACTCTGTTGTTGAGGGAAAAATCATATTATTGGATAAAAGAAAAGCTGTTTCTAGACTAGTGTAGTTGGGGGCTGTATGTGTAAACACATATACTATTAGATATGTGTTTTGTTTTTGTTTTGCTTTTAACTAGTTGTGTGCATCTTGGGCAGGGGCAGGGGTGTGGAGTGGGCATGTGGGTGCTCTTGTCTTTAACTCCTCTGTCAGGGTCAACATTTAGGCCATTCTTCTTTCCCCATGAATGTAGTTTTGCATGTTTCTTGTCACAAGTACTATTTCTAAAGCATTTAAAAATCAGAAAGAACTGTATCTAGTATTGTCACATCCTCTGTGAACCATACTTAACATGTTCTGTTTAGCAAAAGGAGGGTAGGACGGGAGAAAATGATGGTGTAGCTAGTAATAGGGATGGATAGGTTTTGACTAATTTGGGCTAAAACCAAAGGGGTTTTCTTATTTCTGGGCTCTCATAATGGTCCGTGTTGTTCTTGGGAAAGAGTTCTACAGATTTTCTGTACTGGGAGAGGGAGGAACACTGTCTCACATCTTCAAGACCCCAGGAGCCATGGCATGTCTTCCAAGGAAAAAAGTCAAGCCACCGTCGACTCTCATTTGTCACCTGCACCGTGAGGCCCAGGGAAGCAGCCACAGGGCTGGCCCATGTGCCAGTGTGGGACGCCCAGCACGCCGGGATAACAGCTAACCGGAGCACCTTGCCTTTGTTCTCTTCCGAGTCCTCCGATAGCCACAGGGTCTCGTGTAGTGGAAGCACTGAAGGTTGCTATCTCATGGTAGCACTGATTCTCAAGGATGGCTTCTTGGAAGTCGTGGAGCTGTGAGAGACTCTGAAGGCCAGGCAGGCTGTTTCTGAATGGGAAAGAGAGAAAGGTGTTCCAGAGGTCAGAGGCAACCAACCAAAACCCAGGGAGTCCAAAGTGAGACGATGGGATGGTGTAGGGATCGTTGACAAGTTCATGAACTACTGTGGGAGAAACGCCAGTGACTTCTGCGGTTACATTTGGCCAGACAGGCTTCGTGGGCCTGTGGTCAGTGGATGGAGGAGACAGCTGGCACCATGGCGTGTTGTTGGAGTCACGGAGCCCCCGTGAGCTGCGCTGGGTGAGGAGAAGTGTAGGGCCCAACAGGTCTCTGTCTGGCAATAATTTCCCTAGACGTTCCTGTTGCTGCACATTAGTGACCGTTCAACATCTGCTTTTTTTACCGTTGCATTTTAGTTGCTGACAGTATGCATTTCGGATTTTCTAAATGCTTCACATTTTTCCTCTTTTGCAAGCAGCTTGAATGGGCAGGTTGCCTACTTTTAAGGAGATGCTGGCTTTGTCTGTATTGGACCTTAACAGTTCCATGGACCTTCACGATGAACGAAGAAAACACATAGCTTTTCTTTTTTAAATTGAGGAATGCATTGTGACCCCTACCTGTATACCTGGAGCCAGCAAGGACTTTGGGACGAGCCTAAAGTCAGACTCCCAAATAAATCACTTTAGAAGCTTTTGCTTTCATTTCTCTGAGCAGCCAATTATCAAACATTTTGCAGTGGGTGTATGTTTGTGTCCTTGGAGTGAAATACGGAGTCACATGGAGAATAAACCAGAGCAGAAAAGCTACTAGCAGTCAAGAGGATTTAGACACCTTTATTAGTTTTTGAAAAGGATAGATCTTTGGCAGTTCTCTGGAGGTCCAGTGGTTAGGACTCCGCGCTTTCCCTGCCGAGGGCGCAGGTTCCCCCCCTGGTCAGGGAACTTAAGATCCCACGAGCCCTGTGGCGTGGCCTAAATAAATAAATAAAGTAAAAGGGATAGATTTTTATAGTTGTTGAAGCATTTTTAAATTCATTTAAAGAGTGCACTGGGGCTTCCCTGGTGGCGCTGTGGTTGAGAGTCTGCCTGCCGATGCAGGGGACACGGGTTCGAGCCTTGGTCTGGCAAGATCCCACATGCCGCGGAGCAACTAAGCCCGTGCGCCACAACTACTGAGCCTGTGCTCCGCAACAAGAGAGGCTGCGATAGTGAGAGGCCCGCGCACCGCGATGAAGAGTGGCTCCAGCTTGCCGCACCTAGAGAAAGCCCTCGCACAGAAACGAACACCCAACACAGCCATAAATAAATTAATTAATTAATTTAAAAAAAAAGAGTATACTGACCAGTGTGTGCGGAAGTTGATCACAAATTCATCGGTGAATTTCCTGTTTTGGTTTCTCCTGCCCAAGATCTCATTCATATATTTTAAAGAAGTTTGAGATTCAATTCAATATTATGTTTTTAACATATATGATATGCATGTGTAAGTCATACGTGGTTACCTATCAACATTTATTATGTATCTACTAGATATCAGGAGCACTGCTGCCTGTTTCCATAAATGTCTCCTTTAATCCTAACACCAGCCCTGGAAGTGTTAATACTTAACCCCACTTTATTATTTTTTTAAAGAGTTATATGTTTTTTTTGTTTGTTTTGGGGTTTTTCTAATATTTATTTGGTTGCACCAGGTCTCAGCTGCAGCAGCCGGGCTCCTTAGTTGTGGCTCTGGGGCTCCTCAGTTGCAGCTCGTCAGCTCCCCATCTGCGCCATCCGAGCTCCCAGTTGTGGCATGCATATGGGATCTAGTTCCCTGACCAGGGATCGAACCTGGGCCCCCTGCACTGGGAGCACCGAGTCCTATCCACTGCACCACCAGGGAAGTCCCTTTAAAGGCAAGGAAACTGAGGTATTCAGGCCTTATGTGACTTTCGTAAGTACCAAGTGGCAGAGCTTGGCTCAAACTAGTTGAAGTCTCCTGGCACCAAGACCTAGCTCTGTCTTCCTTTCATCCTCCTTTATCAATTAGTAGCCGTTGTAAATAAAAGGAACCCAGGCACAGCCAGTATTTACACACGTAGTGGTACCTGGGTTCCAGGCAGAAAAGCTTTACTTAACAGGACCCTGGTCAGGAAATTCGCAAATCACTTTTGCTGTGCTGTCCAATGTCATTACCACTAGCCACAGATGGCTAATTAAATTTAATTAAAATGAAATGAAATGAAAAATTCAGTGTCTCCGTTGCCACCAGCCATACTTCAAGTGTTCGGTAGCCACCTGTGGCTGGTGGCTCCTTTTGGATGGTGCAGAAGGAGAACACTCCTATTATCACAGAAGGTTGTTTTGGGCAGCACTGCCAGCTCGAGACTTTGGTCCAACCCACAGAATTTTCTCATCGGTGATCCCCTGCGATATCTGTCGACAAGTGAATACTTGGCTGGACCTCCCCGGTCCCCTCTCCTTTGACAATGGTGCGTGTCTGTCCAGATACTTCACATTCTGCTCACTTTTTCTTCCAAGGAGGAAGTTGGCCGGATATGGAAGATGGAGCTGCTTAAAGAATCGGATGGGCTGGGAATTCAGGTTAGTGGAGGCCGAGGATCAAAGCGCTCACCTCACGCTATCGTTGTCACCCAAGTGAAGGAAGGAGGTGCCGCTCACAGGTGACTAGATAACTCTCCCTTTCTCTGCCTCCTTGTCTTCCCCCCCCTTCCCTTCCCCCGGGTGCCGGGACTCTGGGCATTACAGTTTACAAGGATGATGCTGGAGCAGGGGAGGAGATCGGGCACCAGTGGTTCTAATTAAACACCCCTCTGAGCACAGGAAGTGGTTCATTGCTGGGGCTATTGCCAGCTCTGCCACAGCATGAAGGAAGATTAGATTTCTTTCTAATCCAGTTTGAGTGTCAAGTGAATGTTACTTATCCTGACTTTTGGGATGTTTGTGCCACGTGGTTCCTTATCCACGCATTGGAACACCACATCCCTGACATCGTCACTCCCATGAGACTGTGGCTGATGACTTGGGAAAGTGATGGGGTTTAAATGTGACCACAGTTCGTGTGCCGTGTCTGGATTCGTCGGGTCTATCCAGATTTGATCCACACTTAGATATGTGTGTCTCTGCCGTGCAGATGTGGGGGGGGAAAAATAAATGTGAATTTTCTCCTTGTGACCTGAAAACAATTCACACTGTAAAGCTTCTTTTTTAAACTGAACAGTCATCTGAAGTAGGAAGAGGGACAGTGCTTAGGCAGAGCATGTCAAAGAAGAAGTCCATGTTGAGTTAGAGGGATGTAGCCGTCCCCAAATGTAAGCTAATGCCATGTAGCTAATTGCGTCTGTATACATAGGGCGTCTACTGTTTGCAGAGCACAGTGGGACGCGTATATATGTTGGATGTCCATACATATACAGTAGGTGGATAAAGGTAGAGTTTCACTGATGAGGGAGGTGAATCTAGTCTGGAATCAGTGTTCGGTCCAGGTACCCTGACGCTAAGGGGGAGTTGGCAAACCAGAGCAGTATTGGCCTGCTCCAGACCGAGGGAGCTCTCAGAAATGGATCTCATGAGACACAGTTGAAGGAGCTCGAAGTATTTAGTCTGAGGAATAGAATACCAAAGAGAGGACCAGGGCACAAACTATCAAAGTGTTTCATGCTCATCAGTCCCCTAAGTAGAGAGTACGATCCTGATAACTCAAGTAGAAATAAGATTAACTGCAGGTGTCACTTATCTGGGTGGCAGTAATTATTGAAAGATTAAGACCTTAGATAGTTTGTATGCAGAAGAGCATCATTACACTTCCCAAATGATGGATGCTTTAAGGAACTCGCATGAGATAGCCATTTTCCCATTAGCCCTAGGTTTCAGGTTCTAGTCTGTCTTTGGAAAGTTAGCAATTAGGAAATTCCTGTGCTCAGAGATGAGCTTATGTAGAACTGTTCTTTCCTATTTTCCATGTGAGCTATTTCTAGTGGGTCTCACCATTTTCTTACAGCCTTAGCTTAGATATGTGTGTGTGTGTGTGTGTGTCTGGGTATTTAATTTATATGTGGGGCATTCTAGTTAATAACTGGAGATGAGAAATGTGGGATTAAAAAGGAACAGGGACAGAGGTGATCTTGATGGTGGTGTGGAGAAGTAAGCCCAGGGACACTGGCCCAAACCACTACGTTCTCCTGTATTCCTGAATCCCTCTCCTCCAGAGTGCCCACCCACATACCTCTTTGACGTTCCAGTTTGCTTGTTCTCTGTGGTTTTCCTCTTCCATTCTCTTTCCATCCTGAGCAACAGCCCGGGGTTCTTAGCCTTTCTCTGCTTTAGGGATTTTTGAAGAACAGAAAGCAGAGGCTCTCAGAGTCTCTGGTGCCTCCTGTCTTCTGTTAAAACCTAGATTCATAGAAAAGATTATGATGCATGCCCTAGAGGACACAGAGAGGGACTGGTAAGGGGGGGAGGATAGAGAACTTGGTCAATTCATTGAAACAAAGCAAGGAGGAGAGAGTCCATAGATTAGAGAGAAACAGAGCGGGGTGAATCTGGGAGTGTTGGAGACAAGCATGGGTCCCAGCCAATCCTGGATGCCGATGTAAAGCCTTCAGAGGGGATGGTGGAATCCTGGGCTTTGGGTCTCTCAGCCTCACCAGATTTCCCATCCCATATTTAGCGATGGAGATGAAAAGCCTCTGACTGCTTTGGGATCAAGGGAGACCAGGCCATTGGAGGCTCAGTTGGAACCCACACACTGTTAACCCACCATGATTGACGGGACCTGCCTGGTGCTCTGTAACAGTCTGCCACCCTTGACCCACTGTAGGGCAGGCAGACCCCGTGACGACTGGGCCTCCTGCCAGCCCAGTGGGAAGGAAACTCCAGGTCGTTCACTTAATTTAAAGGAAATAAAGAAATAGAACACGTTTGTACGCCTGTGTGGTACACCAGGTCTGATACGTACAACAGCAAGCGGTAACTTAGGCAGTTTCTTTGTTCATTTTTCTGTTCATCCTTCTGCTTATGAAGCTTGGCGGTAGGGACACAAAGAAGAAGGAGGCGTTGTGAGACTTCACCCTGGAGGCCCTGTAGCTCTTGGGGGCGGGGTTACAGACACACATGGTGTAGTGCCACAGGTGCCGCGGAGGAAATCTGGGCAAGGGTGTGTCACCTAGGAAAAGAGAGGAACGTGGGTTAGAGAAGGATCCCTGGTGAGCTTAGGTTACCTTCGCTCTTTTGGGGCTCAGCTGAGACTCAGATGATGACTCAGTCTCAAGGGCAGGGTGGCAGGTAGGACTAGAGAAAAGAATGACCCCGAAAGCCTTGGGGTCTCGGTTCCTCTATCACATCTCCACTTGGATGGAAGATGTTTCGTTGTCGTTGATGTGGGATAGGGTGGTAACTTGAGATGGTGCTTGTTACTAAACGACCATCTGAAATCGTGAAGCCCGTCACTCCCCTAACTGGGCAGACAGAAGGATGAAGCAGTCCCATCCCAGCTGTCTCCAGCTGTCCCTTCTCCTCTTTAGCCCATTCTTAACTGTCCCCTCTCACAGCCCTCCCCAGCTCCAGGAAGGTGGCCCTTCTCCAGCCCAGAATGTTTTGACGAGGGATTTTTTTTCCCATCTCCGTTTCCTCAGGGATGGCAGACTGTCCTTAGGAGATGAGCTGCTGGTAATCAATGGTCACTTACTAGTCGGGCTCTCCCACGAGGAAGCTGTGGCCATTCTTCGCTCAGCCACCGGAGTGGTTCAGCTGGTGGTGGCCAGCAAGGTAGGTGGTTTTTGTTTGTTTTGTAGAATATTTTAAATGGTGGCGGTGGTTTCAAGCCCTCCCCATGTACGACCCCCCCCACCCCACATACACACGCATATGCGTACTTGCCTTTACCTTGGGCCATTCAAATAGCCATGATTCTACGGTGCGAGCCCACAAGGGACCCTGAGCTAAAGGGCATTTAATCATCTTGCCTTCCTTGAAGGGTCTTTATGGGTATAGCTAGGAGATGGAAAAGCAATAACAGGACTAAGGAAAAGGGAAGAATGGGAGGGTAGGAGGAAAGACAGGGGGGACAGAGTAGCAACTGGTCCAGGGGGAAACCAAGGAGGAGATGTGGAAGTCAGTGGGACAGCAGGGGCGGGAGGGGGGCGGGAGATGCGCATCTTCCAGGTCCCGCCGGAAGGACAGGCTACGGGCTGCCGGGGCCCCCTCGCAGCACAGAGTGTTGGTGCTGGAAGAAGCCTCGTGAACCCCGCTTGTCCCGCCACACCCCCGCCCTCTTCCTCCTCAGTTTTACAAATGACCCAGCGAGGCAGAGCTTCCGCGGGGGCTCCCGTCTCGAGGAGGCCTTGATTCTGCCGCCGGCAGTGCGGCCGGGACCCTGGTTCTTGACCCCCAGTGGTGTCTGTCTGTCCCCTCCGTCTCGCTGCCACTTCTTCGTCACCCAGCCTCGGGCTGGGACTTCTTTCACCCCCACCCCCGGAGTGTGTAAAAGTAGTGCTGATGTGCGGGGTCCCCATCTGCTTTCTCCCCGGGGTCTCGCCAGCCTTAGAGAACTGGGTAGAGGCGGCAGGATGCCCCAGCTGTGTGGCAAGAGGGGAGGAACTGGGCTGTCTGGGATCTGCTCCACTGTCTGAGGAGATGGTGCTGCTGTTGAGACCAGGGAGGGGCCCACAGGACGCGGGGGCTTGTGCAGCGGGGCCACGGGCGTATCCCAGTGCTAGCTGAGGGGAGAACGGGTGTGAGGCCCCCCAGTCCTTAATCCTTTGCAGCAATACGCCCTTGACAGGATGGCTGCTTTCCCCCGGTTATCCCTGATGCGATTTTTAAACCCCGCATCTACAGGTTTTTATATATTTTCTTTCTTAGATTGCACGGTCTATTGCCTATTTGGGGAGTGTTTAATAAATAGATGAGAAGAGTATTTTGAGCCATCTGAAAAATTGGCTTTCCTCCCTTGATACCGTTTACCCCAAGTCCCTGAGCTAGACCCTTAGGCTTCCAACCAGAATCTAGAGCCTTGGCAAAGACTTGGCAGGAAGAGCTGACACTGAGGCCCTGGAGGCAGGAGTTGAGACACTCTCCATCCATAGGCCCCCTCCTCCCCTCCCAGAGATGCCGTGGGGCATCCCCTCCCTAGGGGTGGGGAAGGAGCAAAGCTAGGGATGTTCTTGGTCAGCCTGGTGAATCCCACAAGGAGGGAAAGGCTGTGAGGGAAGGAGAAACAAATTCCTCATTTGGCCAGATGTGGTGGGAGTTTGGAAAGCATTACTGGTTCTTACACACACACACGCACACACGCACGCACCACACACAGTCCTATCTTTGCACGGCCCACCTCCCCACAGCCTGCAGCTTAAGAGCACAGGGGTTCTGCACAGGTGGTATACCATGTCCCCCAAACCTTTATTTCTGTGCTCACTTCTTTCTCCTGCTAGTTGGAAAATGAGGAAGAGAAGTCCCTTCAAAGTCAGCCATTATCCACAAACACACTACACAAAGAAAATAAAAACAAAAAGGGGCCACTCATGGGTAATTAAGGGGCACACATGAGATTTTTGAAAACAAATTTTGGAGTCTGACCAATATTTTCACTCACTGACTTGAAGGAAGAAAGACACTCACATGTATTGGGTTCCACTGGGTGCCAGGCAGTTCGTACCTACTATCTCATTTAATTCTTAAATCCCATGAGAGAGCCATTCATTCATTTTATTCAGAGGATGAAGCTAAAATCTAAGAGGATAATTAATTTGCCCGGAGGTCACACAAGCAGTGGGTGACAGAAGCAAGTTTCATCCTGGGTTCATTGGACTTCAGAGTTTCATGCTGCCCCTTAGTCGCCTAAGATATAAAGGACACCAGAGTCAACGGTATTAGAAAAAGGTAATGTGTTCCTGCCAGAGGCCTGGACATTTAGGGACACTTGCTGGGGTCTTTGTAGGGCTGAGCAGCATCCAGAGCTGAGGAACAGGTGTCCATTCTGCTTTTCCATCCGTTGACTCTTGGCCAGCAGTCCTGAGCTATGGCCCTAAGGCTGACCCAGTCCTCAGAGTTGCGACTCCTTCCCATTTGCTCCATTTACAAGTAGGCAGTACGCTGTTACGGCAGCTGCCTGCTCTTTGTTCCTGAGCTTAATCTACACCATCCAAGGTGCTTATCCGTGGAGGAGAAACAAGAAGTCAATCTTTAGGCACCTCTGGGCATCTGTTCCTTTTCTTCATCCCACAAGACCAAGTCATCCACAGGCTTTGTTTCTGTCTTTATATATGAAGAGAGGGAGAAAAGAAAAAGAACTTTTGACTTACTGAATACAGGAGTAATAAAACATCTAAATTCATTATTGCAGATAATCGTCACCTTGTCACAACACTTTAAGGCATTGTTTTGGAGATATAGCAGTTACTTTCTTCTGGAGAGGGTGTCTCATGTTTCCACACAAATATGTCATTTGTGTATACAGAGGAGCTTAGAAAGTTTTTGTTGAATGAATAAACTCAGAATATCCAAGTTCGTTCTGATATTCCTAGAAGTACATGCGTAGAAATACAGCTTTCTCTCGTGCCCTCTCTCTTTTTTGTTTCACTGTTGGCTTTTATTAACAAGAAATATGTATTCATTATATCTAATGTAGAAAGCCCAGAAAAATATAGAGAAGAAAAAGAAGATAAAATGTTTGTAACACCGCCAACAGTAACTCTCCACTAACTGGTGTGTCCTTCCAGACAGGAACGCATATGTGTGTGCAAATACACAGCACGTTTTCTTTTAAATGGAATCAAACACACGGAGGCAGTGCACCTGGAGGCAGTCCCACCCGTCCCATTCAGGTGCCAGCACAGCCCTTTAAAACCTGTGTATCTTGAGCAACTTACTACATCCCTCGAAGTCTGACTTGTACAATGAGAATCAATAACTGCTTCACGGGATGTTCGGAAGATTCAATGAACTATAAAGGGTTCTGAACAATGTAGCTGGTCACAGTGAGCACTTGGAGAAATGTGCTCCTTTATGGTTATCACACAGTATTGTATCCAGTTTATTATTACATCTGTTATTAATACAGTTCTTACATATTATTTTTAACCCGCTTTTTCGGTAAGTAACATACTATAAGAACGCTTCCCACATCAGGAAATAAATTTCTAGAGCAGCATTTTTTATGGCCGCGGAGTATTCCATCCTGTGGCTATTGTGAAATTTACTCAGCAGTTGGGACTTTCACTTTTTTTAAGCTTTCTATTAATAGCTGAGCAGAAGAGGACTCAACTCACTTTCTCATTAATAGCTCTTTTTCCCTTCCTCGGGCAAAGTCTAAAAGTATGGTTTCACAAATTACTGATCTAAAATGATGAGCTTCAGGTACCTTGAAGGTGGAAACTGCATCAAACTAGTAACAAACGACATTGTCACCAGGTGCCAACTCAGTAGTAGTTTGTAACGTCCCTTGTGTAAGATGGGTATTTTTTGTTATTCTCTTTTCTGTCAGCCCCCAAGGAATATGATGATCAACACTCTCCAGGTGTTTCCTTCCTTGTAGAAATTGCTGGTATGGGGGAAAGAGGAGAGGACACATTGCTCCTCTTCTCTGGCCTCAGATCAGCCCTGCAGCCCCGGTCCCTGGCCTCACGTGCTGTGTCATTTCCCAGGAGAGCTCTGGGCTCCTGTGTGTGCCTCATTTGTCCTTGGGATTGTCACGTGGTCTCACTGATCTCGCCTGCATCCCTCAACCCATTCTGCCCTTATTTGTGTGTAGGAAGGAAGGGCTGTGTTGATGAAGCCCCCTTTGGAGTCTCATCTTAATGGAGTCTGATTCCATCTGTTTTTGTTGACCTTTAAACGTTGTTCAAGGGCTGCTTTCATGGCAGAGGCATTATCAGTCCCCACAGTGATTCACTGAACAGTCTAATCTCTTTCTGATGACCATGGGCCTGTGAGATGAGCAATGAGGGAGGGGAAGATATGGTGGATGTTTAAGCTCTGAGCTAGGCCTGGGGACACTGCACTGAGTAGACATGGTTTGAGGAACTCTCAGACAAGCAGGGGAGATAGATGAGTAAGTTAGACACACACAGCGAGGCGATAAACAGTAGAGGACGTTAGAGGGGAAAGGAGAGGCAAATGCCTCCAGAGGTGATCCAGGAAGGCTTGCAGGAGACGATGCTCAGGCTTTGCCCAGAGAGGCCTTAGTCATGAGAGGAAGGGTGGTCTAGGCAGGGGAGCTGCTGGTGGAAAAGGCAACAGGGCAGGGGAGAGCCCGGTGTGTTTGAAAGTCAGTACAGCTTGAATGGAAGGGATGGGAGAATGGAGGGGGGTGAGTTTGGAGAGCTGGGCAGAGGCCAAATCTCTGATGTTAGCCTGCCAATGAGGGAGTTTAAACTATATCCTGAAAGTAAGACAGGGGAGGGCATTGAAGGATCTTAAGTTCAGGGAGATTAGATTGCGCATAGAAACATTCACCTAAGAAACATAGAATCATCAAGGGAAAAAAATGGGGGCTTCCCTGGTGGCGCAGTGGTTGAGAGTCCGCCTGCCGATGCAGGGGACGCGGGTTCGTGTCCCGGTCCGGGAGGATCCCACATGCCGCGGAGCGGCTGGGCCCGTGAGCCACGCTTGCACCCCTGGAAATGTGGAACCTGCACTCCATATAGGCTTTGGATTGGGAGCACGTGACCACCCGCAGTTGACTCAGCTAGGTTTACCTTGACCTTGACATCATGGGGTAACTCGTGGGCCTTTCATTGTGTCCCCATAGGAAAGCTCTGCAGAGGACCTCCTCAGGCTAACATCTAAGAGTTTGCCTGATCTGACCAGTTCGGTAGAGGACGTGTCCTCTTGGACCGACAACGAAGACCAGGAGCCGGACGGGGACGAGGACGAAGGAACTGAATCGTCTTCCGTCCAGGGAGCGGTAAGTGTGCCTGTGCTTTCCCGGGCTACTCTGCTGGGGTGATGTTTTCCTGAAGACATGGGTGCCAGGATCAGAGATAAAAGCTTGAGATAGATATAGATAGTATGGTCGAGACTGGGATGGGAGAGGACCAGAGTGCATCTTTTTATTTTTTTGTCAGAATCATCCAGAAAAATCTGTGAGGGTAATACTTTTTATTTAAGAAAAAAAAAAAATGACACTGGAATTGACACTGGAAATACGAGAGCAATTGGGTATTGAGTTCAGTGCATATATCAATTTCTAAGAAGTCTAATATATACAAGGGTTTTATGGCTACTTCTTGATATAGTGTTTGAAAACTATCGTTTGTGAATTTAAACTTAGACTGAGAGATGTCCGGTTGAAAGTGGAATGTTAAAATAACACAGAACCCATTCAGGTGAAGTTGTATAGATGTGTCTCCCTGTTTTCATGAAATCAGGACTTTCCCACGGCTTGTAGCGCTTCCTTACCCAGCCTGTGACGCCTCACGCCCTCGTGGGCTGCTCCCCAGCGTGGTCTGGCACAGAGTCGGGAGGGCTTGTGGTTAGCTGTGGTTGCAGTGCAGCTCTGTGGTCTCCTTTTTGTATTGCAGATCTGGTAGATACGTCATTTTTAGTGTAAAACCTTGTTAGCCACTGTTCCCCATCCAACCAGCCCTAGGGAGGGTGCTTGCTTTCTGCCATTTGGAACCCTTACTCCTTCCCATCAGCACTGAACCTAGTCAGCATGGGTAAGCGTTGGGAAATTTGTTTATAATTAGGCCTTAGAACAGGGTTCCCCAAACCCCGGTACTAGTCCACGGCCTGTTAGGAACCGGGCCGTACAGCAGGAGGTGAGCGGCGGGCAAGCGAGCGAGGCTTCATCTGCTGCTCCCATCGCTCACATTACTGCCTGACCATCCCCACCCCGTCCGAGGAAAAATTGTCTTCCACGAAACCAGTCCCTGGTGCCCAAAAGTTTGGGGACCTCTGCCTTAGGAGACAACAACAAAAAAAATCTCTTTTCCCATTTACATGATATGCTATTTGAATTTAAGGAAGAAAAAGTTACTTTTCCCCTTTCTTTATGATCACGGGAGTTCCAGGGCCACTGAGTATGGTGGTGCAGATTGTGGACTGCACAAAGGGGCCACATCTAAGGGAGCACTATTTACATCGTAAACTTCATAGGCTTTTATGTTTATGAGGACAGTTTTCTGGAAGATGGCAGTAAAGAGTTTTGCTCGAACAAAATCAGTACGTTAAGACAATTTTCCAGTAAAAGAAGGAAAACATCTTGAAGAAGTGGTACTTTTTGTAATTTTCCCAGAGGTCTTGTACAGGCCCATTGTTGATTTCAAAAACGGTTCCAACAGCTTTTCCCTCAAAGGAAAGCTTTCTCAGAAGACTAACCTATAAAGCAAGTCGATCAGAGCTGAACGGATGGGGTTAAAGTAAACAGTTTAGAGACAGCTGTGTGATTATTCTGATTATACTGAATGACACCATTCAGTAGCCACTTTTTCCTTACTTTTTCCCTTAATTTTACTTTTGGTAAGGATAGAAACCACACTAATGGTCATGACCTCCACTGTCTCCCTGACTGACCTCTGCCCACTTCTTGGGCCTCACCTCACACCAAGCTCACTGCCCGTCCTGCAGTCCTTCATGATGACCGTACATTTATCTGCCGTAGGACCTTTGCACATGCTGTTCTGTCTCTCTGGAATCCTCTTTGCCTGACTGACTCCAATTCACTTTGGGTTTTGGGGTTTTTTTAAAATTTTTACTGCAGTAGAGTGGCTTTACAATGTTGTGTTAGTTTCTGCTGTGCAGCAAAGTGAATCAGCTATACGTATCCATATAGCCCCTCTTTTATTGGATTTCCTTCCCATTTAAGTCACCACAGAGTGTTGAGTAGAGTTCCCTGTGCTACATGGTAGGTTCTCATTAGTCATCTATTTTATGCATAGTATCAATAGTGTATATATGTCAATCCCAATCTCCCAATTCATCCCACCCCACCCTTCCCCCTTGGTGTCCATATGTTTGATCTCTCTGTCTGTGTCTCCATTTCATCTTTTGGATCCTTTAGTGTTACTTCCTCAGAGAAACTTCCAGAATATATCCAATCTATATTAAATCTCTTAGCTCTCATACCAAGACCATATGGCTTCCCCTGAACTGCTTGTTACATTTAGATTTGTGATTATTTGATTAAAATCTGTTTCTCTCGTCCAACTGTGAACTCCATGAGATGTAGGAATGCGATGACTGCCTTGAGTTCCCAGTGAATCCCTAGAATGTAGCCAGTACATCTAGCGCTGAGTTATAAATAACTAAATAAATTTAGAAGCAGACAACAGGACAAGCATTCATTGAAAACTAATGAAAAAATGACAACAAAATCTAACTAGATTTATCCACCATAAACATTACAGTTACACCCCTGGCTCGTAGCTGACTGTATCATGGCAGCCTCAGAGGGCTGATGGGGCAATATCCACGTTCCAGCCCCTATAGGAATGACCTACAGAGATGTTCCCTGGATAAGCCTCGAACAGGCTGATCATCATGTGTCTCTTCTCCCACTATTGTCCACCCATCCTTTAAGGCCACGATCTTTCTGCGTCTACCCATCCTTCCTCCCTGGGACCTCCCCTGCCCTTGCCATTCTCTGTTGGTACAGCAGTCACCCTCTGTACAGAAGGGGAATGGAGTGTGTGGCAGTCCAGCCAGCAGACCTCTCAACTCCAGCCTGACTCCGCTATTCCCACCTTTCTAACCAGACATGGCTCTCCAGCCCGGCTCCAGCCCACAACTTCTCCCCTCACATGCCCACAGTCTGGAGAGCTCGCCCCTGCTGAACAGATCCCACTGCTCGGCAGCTGTGCCCTGCCCAGCTCAGCCAGTTTTCAATGGAGAGCTAAGTAAGCTCTGGATTTAAAGAGAGGAAAACTCTGCAACATACCTGCACCTCCTCTGAGAAAGCCCAGAGCCAGTAATGTGGCACAGTAGTCTGTAGAGAGGTTATAGTCTGCATCTATTTTTAAATCTCATAATTCATAATCTCTTGCAAAAAAATCCAAGGAATTATTTGTCTAGGAATTTTTTTGCACTAAATACTGCTCTAATAAATGGGCCAGTACATTTATTAAATGTGTTACATGTTTTTATTTAAATTTAAACTTACTATAGTTTTATAAATTTATCACATTTTTTATAAATGTATTATAATTTAAATTATAAGTTAAATGAGTTGTTCTGGTTCCAAAAGTAATGTTTCCACTATATAAATGGGTTGTTTGACCCCAAAAAACCTGCAAAAGACAGTACAAATCACCCACAATCCTCCTGTTCAAAGATAGCCGTCTTTAACATTTTGCTATGCCTTTCTACTTGATTTTTTTTTCTTAAGCACATATATATATTTTTTTAATTGACCTTATATTAACATACTTGTGGAACTTGCTCTGGTCTTAATGATATGATCCTGAACATTTCCCCGTGTCATTAAAGGGTCTTCTGAAACATGATTTGTAATGGCTAATATTTTATAACATGGATATGCCGTAATTTATTTTACTAATTTTCTACCAGAAATTCCATTTACATCAGTCACACGGATATTTAATTTTAAAAATTATAAAGAATTCTGTACAGAGCATGTTTGTCCATGTAGCTCTGTGCACGTTTTTCATTTTCTTATTTGCTTAGATAGCTTGTAGCAGTAGAAGTGCTTATTTACTAATTTACACTTCCAGCAGTGCCCGGGTCCCATCATCACCAATAACATTATCTTTAAAAAGTTTGCCAGTTAATCACATATTGTTGTGTATGCTTATTATCACAATTTTGCCAAAGGAATTTCAGTGCATTCCATCATCACACACTTTATTTGGGAAATTTTAGGTTGCCTTTAAGGAGAAACAGATGACTCCGAGCAATCGTCCCCCACGAGTACACACGCTTCAGGGCCGTACTTTTGGGTTTCTCCGTCCCGTCACCCCCAGCTCTCGTACGCAGATCCCAAACCCGCTATCGTCGGTGGAGAAACCAGCACTCATCCTGCTTTGACAGTTAGTTCTGCCTTCTGTGTGCCCCGGACACCACCTGGCCCCACTTCACCTTCCACTGCACCCCCCTCACAAAGCATCACGGAGGAGGGGACCCCGGGCTTCTTCCCTGGCTCGTCACCCTTGCCTGAACGCCCACCATCTCTCAGCCATTCTCTTGAGCTCTGGTTTCAAGCCAGACGACCCGGGTGTGAGCCAGAGCCCTGCAGGGCCAGGAAGTGGGCACATGACATTTTCCCACCTTCACAATCTGCTCAGGGTCTGCCCTGCTGGGTCTTCCAGAGGTGCTGAACTACTGAGAAAAAGAAGTGTTTCAGTTCTGTGTTTACAATCCAAGACTCTTTGTTTTATAATTTTTAAACACTATCAAACCACTTAAACGAAAGAAACCTGGTACTATTTTAATCAGCTAAGTCACAAAGCCTTTTACTTCCCAGATGATAATGATTCAACCTGCAGCCGAGTTCCGCTCTGACTTGGACTCTTCTTGCACCTGTAAGTCGTGGACGCTCCAAGCGCTTAGGTGGAGCAAAAGTAATACAGACACTCAGGATCTGCCATGAGCACCCTTGTGAGTTATCTTTCCACGGCTACAGGAAACAGCCACGAGGTTTTCCTTTCGAAGAGCTCGGGCCATGCTTAGAATAGAACCCTGTGGTGAACATCAAGTGTGAGGGGCAGAGGCAAGAAAAAGGGAACAAGGATGGGTCGGGGAAATCCCACAGGCATGTGCGTGATTGTCAGCCATCTCAGGGGGGTCTGGCTTCAGAGGGAGGAGGGGGGCCCTCCCTCCACCTTCCACAGACATCCCCATCTCCAAGACTGCCAGCTTGGTCTCAGAAATAGCTGAGTCTAGTCCCCTCCCCCATACCGACTGTGGTCCCCATCCGCCCGATTGGCCATTCTTTCTCAAGGCTTTCTTCTCCACTTTGTCTTCTGCTCTGCAGTGACAATTTTTAAGTGAGAATCTGACCATGTCACTTCGTTGAAAGTCCTTCAGTGGGTCTCAATCACGCTGAAGTTCCAATCGCAACTCCTTAACGTGCAGCCATTGGCTCCAGCCTGCCTGTGCTGCCTTTCCTCTTGTATATGCTCCTGGCAGCCCTAGACACACAGACACACACAGACACACACACACACACACAGACACACACACACACACACACACACACACACACACACACACACACACACACACACACACACACACACACACACACACACCCACCCCACACACCGTGCATGTGTGCGCACACAGCCCTCCCTGGCGCGCTCCCAAATCTACTAATCACTGCTCACCTGGCATTTAGCATCTGCTGTTTTCTATTTATTTGTTGCTACGTATCTTTTTTGGGAGAAGAAAGAAAATACTTACATTTATAAACTTTTGAAGTCAGGTATACCTCGTTGGACCCCCAGTATCCAATGAAGTACCTTGTATTCAATACATACTCAGTACGTATTTCTCAATCATAAATCTATCTCTAGAACAGTGGTTCTCAAAGTTCCCCAGACCAGCAGCATCAGAATCACCTGGAAATTTGTTAGAAATAAAAATCCTCAGGTCCCACCCCAGACCTGCTAAATCAGAAACTCCGAGGTGGCATCTAAAAAAATTTTTTTAATAAGCCTTCCCGGTGATTTGGACTAAGGCTAACATTTGAGAACTTTAGAGCCCTCCAATAAAATGAGTGCCACATGCATTATTAGTAGCTATTGAAAAAAGTGAGTATCCTTTCTCAAGTGTAGATAATTATAGTTCATTTATTTTTAAATTAATTTTATTGAAGTATAGTTGATTTACAGTGTTGTGTTAATTTCTGCTGCACAGCAAAGTGACTCAGCTATGCATTTTTTTTCATATTCTTTTCCATTATGGTTTATCACAGGATATTGACAGTTCCCTGTGCTATACAGTAGGACCTTGTTGTTTATCCATCCTACATATAATAGTTTGTATCTAGTTCATCTTTTTTCAAATGAGGTTTTTAAGGAAAAAAAAAATATCTGGCCTTCTGAGGGATTGGCTCTTTTTAAAATGAAGAGAGGAAGAAGAGTTTTAATATAACAGGATGTGGAATGGGTGATACCTCTTGAGTGATTAGGAACCTGTCTTTCCCTTTTTATATATCTAACAAAAACAGAACAAAAATGGAAGTAATGATTGTTGTTGCCAAATCTGCAATTGTCGAAGCTCAGCTGGGAAGATTTTGTTTAGCACATCAATCAGCAGACCTGTATCCGGCTTCCTTTGGCATCAAGGGAATCAGTTCTAACATTTTTGGAATCACTGGTTTGGAAAATCTTGGAGAACTTTGGGGTTATTAGGGTTTAAGAAGGAATAAAGGACTTCACCTCTCAAAAGGAGAAAAGAAAAGCCAAAGTGGATCTTATGATTCCGTAAGTCTGATGTTGGTGTTTGATTCTTCGTTTGTTGATGGCTTAACCCTGAGGTGTGGGAACCCGAATCACAGTCTTTTGGAAAGGGCAGCATTCTGGGGGTAGATGTCCATCTATATGCGGAGAGAAAGGAGAGGCTCTCTTGTGTTTTATTTGGATTGAATACGTGGTAAAGAGCCTGGGCACTGAGGGCTTGCAGTGACGTGTCTGAGGGTGCCATTGCTGGTGAAGTCAGAGTGTGGGATTGTCTGTTGTTTGGGGCCTGAGCTAGATTTTTCTGGTGAATCGAACTTAGAGGCTAATGCAAGGAACAGAGAGCACCAAGAGTGTAAACTTGCAATTACTGTTAAAACAGGAAGGTCCCAGTGTCTGACTGAAAAATCAGGTCTTCACAGAGTAAAACTATTAATGCAGAGAGACACTGTCTCAGGACTCCCCGAGCTTTTTGTAAGGGGAGCAAATGTTCTTTACTAAAGCCTCGAGGGGAGGGTGTTAAGACAGGCTGCCCATATGGGCACAGGTGGGCTCTGCTGCTGCATCTCAGGGTCCCTCTGAGCACAGGGTAGTGGCAGCCACTGCTTAGAGACGTCTTCCATCTGCTCGTGGGTCAGGAAGTCTTTCCTTCTCCTTGGGCTTCCACTTTCTACTTATCTAACTTTAGGACTCACCTCCTCCAGGAAGTCTTCCTGGACACACATATCCTTCATGCCTGTAATACATACTGTATTTTCCTTCGTGACCCTTAACACAGACTGTAAAGACATATTTATACATATGACTGCTTGCTTACCATCATCTTCCCCATGAGTAGAGAATCCACGGGGCCAGGGCTCCTGTCAGGTTTGCTCACAGTTGGCTCTCAATATGTATTATGGATGGTTGGACAGGTGGGCAGAAAGGTGGACGGTCAATGTGCCCTCTCTCACTCCTTAATGCTCCTGCATGCCCCTCATCAAAAGGCTTAGTTACCTTCCATTGACTTGCCCGCCTTGCCCTGCACACCACGAATTTTAAATGGGCATGGCACATAGTGGGCATTCGTTGTTTGTATCTGCCTCTCCCTTTTGGGAGTTTCCATCTGGTATACAAATATCAGTGTATATAAGATCATTTTTGCAAGTATAGCACTGGGAGAACAGCATCCCTTCCCTTAAAATAGGACATCAGTGGAACCACCTCATTAAGTAGATTTCCTATTTTCTGTTTGGTTAAGCTTCCAGAGCTGCTAGCAGCTAGAAAGGGAACTTAGAAAAGGGAACTTTTAACAAATCAACCGCAACAAAGGATTGACTATCCCCAGGGAGTTGGTGAAGTAGGAGGTGGAATGTCAGTGAAAAGACTAGCCAAAAAGGCCCCAGGGAAGACAGCATGGAACCTCGGGTCTCAAGATGCAGGTTCTGGTACATAGTCATATACAGGGTCAGGGCCACCAGGAACCTTGGGGGGTTGGCTGCTCTATACTTGCTGTTTTATAGGCTAGAAATCCTTGGTGAGAGAGAAGATCTCTGAGCTCTGCTGAGAGCAAACTTGTTCCCCTGGATAAGTCATGTTATAGCCAAGGCAGCAGCGAGGGGAAAGCAGAATGGCCTGGAAGGAAAAGATGAACGCATCTCACACACGTGAGGGGAAGAGCTGTGTGTAGCAGGTGCGTGAATGTACGCAGGTAGCTCCCTGCTCTCGTGTATGTTAAAATGCACAGGGAGGGTACAGTTTAGGCTCATCATCTGATCCCCAGGTGCCACGCTGGAAGGCCTGTTTGGCAGATCTGAGTGGGGTCTAGTTTCAGAAGCTTCCCAGGTGATTCTGATGCTTTTTAAAAAGCAGACCTTTGAAAGATGGTGGCCACTGTAGAAAGCAGCCAATTCGACCACACACCTTTGTTAGCCACAGGGCAACTTCCAGACGTGACCCAAAGTGGCAGGGTCCCTAAGAGTCTCCTGGCTGGGAGCTGGATGAAGCCCAGGGACCAATCTGTGCATGGCTTTGAGATGAGAGGAGCTTTTAGGCCCCCAACTACCTTCCTCCTTCCTGCAGTCTGGGACGCAGGGAGAGAAGCTATGGTGGTTGTGCTGCTTGTGGGAAACTTGGAAGCACAGACCCCCGAGCCCGTCCTGCATCCTTTGTGAACACAGACTTGCTTGCACACCTTGGCTGTCATGGCCTTCGCAGACATCAGTTCCTGGTATATGGACTGGTGTGGTTATTGCAGAAGCTGTATTATTCCCACCGACAGCCCAAAGCAGGCAAGAACTCGTACTGATCCATAATTCCCACGGGTTGTATGCTCTTCTCTCCACTGTCCCTAGCTGTGAACTACCCTCTCCTTCCCCTCAGCATCTTAGACTTCCCCAAGTAGATCTCAGTGCATTTAGATGTTCCTTAAGCAACTCTTTAGGTAACTCAGGCCACGTCAAAGAGGCTGCGTGTTGGGGCTCCCCGGGTGGCGCAGTGGTTGAGAGTCCGCCTGCCGATGCAGGGGACACGGGTTCGTGCCCCGGTCCGGGAAGATCCCACATGCAGCGGAGCGGCTGGGCCCGTGAGCCATGGCCACTGAGCCTGCGCGTCCGGAGCCTGTGCTCTGCAACGGGAGAGGCCACAACAGTGAGAGGGCCATGTACAGCAAAAAAAAAAAAAGAGGCTGCGTGAAGTTCATTGCGTTATGTGGAACTGTCAGAGCGAGATAAGACAGACAAGTCTGCAAGGATCGTTAGTCTAAGAAAATAAGATTTAAACTCGGGGGTGGTTTTTTGTTTGATTTGGTTTCATACTTAAGGAGATGAAGTGATTATTTAAATAGGTGGGGGGGGAAATAAGGTAAGAATAATTATTTGGCCTGGATGCATTGCCCAGAAAACTGCTGACGTTTGAATTAGGCTTATTCCCCTGGCACATTTTTCTGGGGCCTGTTCCAACTCATTACCTGGCTTTGTGCTGCATTTTCATCCGAGCAGTTTGCAGTTCTCAAGGAAGTCAACAGCTCAAGTGATTTGCATAGGAAAGCAAATATTGTAAGTTACAGCCTCACAGCGCCATGGTCTCAGTAGGGTGAGCACACCCCAGGGCAGGGTTGGGACGGAGTCAGATAGTCCCCTTGCAGTGTGGGCAGAAAGTATTAGAACTTGTATAGATTTTTATCTCATTTCAGATCGTTTTGTGTTTTATAGTATATGTGTACATTAGTACAGTAGCATAGAGTTATACATCATGAATCTGTGTTGGGAGTGCCTGATGGCTACACGATCTATAATGGTTGACATCACAGCATGGAACCGTAGGAAATACAGTTTAAAGAAATCCCCTTAGTATACAGTCAACTTTATTATCATTTTTGGATTTGAAAAATTCCTTCACATTTCAGTGGAAATAAAATATGGACTATCAGGGCACGTAATAAAGTTTCTTTGCCTCCACATTAACTTGGATGAAACTGACACCGTAGTGGTCATGAAGTGACTTTATCACGTCAAGTAAGTTGGTTCCAATCTTTGGATATTCCATTACAGTATTACAAGATGCCTTTTAGCCCTGCCCCTTGTTATGAATTTTTCTCTTATAAATATCATCCTTATTAATTTAGTTGTATACGTCCACTGGGAGTTGAAGTCTGTGGTCTGCCCATCGAAATGTGAAGTAGAGTATATTAAGATTGAAGGAAGGTGGCAGTGCAGAAATGGAACTGAAATAGACACAATGATGGCAACCACACGGGGGAAAAAACAGGATTATGGGACTTATAAGTATAAATGAATATATCTTATATATTATAAATGAATATATCTTATTCATTTATGAGCTTTGCTAAGCCTTTAAGGTAACAGAAATCCTTGAGATGTATGTGTCTTTGGAGACTTTACATGGAGATGGTGCTGATACACAGTCTCACTCTCTTAAGAGAAACAGGATATCTCCACTTAGTTTCAATTCCAGTTATCGTGCTGGGGTTTTGGTGTTTTTTTAGGAAAATCACTTTGACAGTGCATAGGTGAATTAGACAAATAGGCAATGGATGCTAGAAAAAAGCACACCTGACTTGAAGACTTCATGAAAAGTGGAAGATTTGAAGGGGTTTTGGTTTGTTTTTTGGTTGTTTTTTTTTTTTTTTTGCTTTTTCACCACATTGTATGCAACATGGTAGTACAGAGCCTGGAAATAAAAACACAGCAGAATATGAGAGATCAGAAGTTCCCCTCTGGAATCCAGGGCAGAAATTTCTTAAAGAAGTAGAGGCATTTACAATGAATAGAATTCTCCTCACCCACCCGCTGCTGCAACTCTGTTTGCTTGCCTAGCTTTTTACATAAGTACTGATGTAGCTCAGTGAATAATGTTTGCAGAAAAAAGAAATCCATGCCTCTCCCTTCTGGTTCTTCCCCTTACTTCTTAACTTGGGATATCCTTCCTTCTATTCCTGACTCTCGAAGTTCTGAAGCCCCTCATTCCTCAGAGACTTTTCTAATCCCTCCGGCTTTCTGTCATCTCTGCTTTCTCTCATTGCCAATTCCATTTGTCTGTTTCTCACATTTTAGAACCTAGAGTCTGTCGTACAGAGTGAAGTAAGTCAGAAAGAGAAAAACAAATACCGTATGCTAATGAATACATATGGAATCTAGAAAAATGGTACTGATGGACCTACTGGCAGAGCAGGAATAAAGAAGCAGACGTAGAGAAGGGATTTGAGGACACGGAGGTGGGGGGGGAGGCTGGGAGGTAGTGAAAGAGTAGCACTGGCATATATACACTACCAAATGTAAAATAGCTAGTGGGAAGCTGCTGCAAAGCACAGGGAGATCAGCTTGGTGCTTTGTGACCACCTAGAGGGGTGGGATAGGGATGGTGGGAGGGAGGCCTAAGAGGGAGGGGATATGGGGATACACATATACATATAGCTGATTCATGTTGTTTTACAGCAGAAACTAACACAACATTGTAAAGCAATTATACTCCAATAAAGATGTATAAAAAAAAAAAACTTAGGGCTTCCCTGGTGGCGCAGTGGTTGAGTGTCCGCCTGCCGATGCAGGGGACACCGGTTCTTGCCCCAGTCCGGGAGGATCCCACATGCCGCGGAGCGGCTGGACCCGTGAGCCATGGCCACTGAGCCTGCTCGTCCGGAGCCTGTGGGAGAGGCCACAACAGTGAGAGGCCCGCGTACCGCAAAAAAAAAAACTTAAAAATCAGAAAGACACCTCCTGATTTATAAAGGAGTAGATGTTTTCAAAAATTTGTTGGTAAAGCTGATATTCAAATTTATTTCCCCTAGAAACGAACATATTTACTTAATAAATATTTGTAGAATTCTCTTTTAAGCTAATGGTGGCAAATAGGTAGCCTGCATGGCACTGCACACCCCATCTTCAGCCCCCAAAGAGGACATTTCTACTCCCTCCTAACAATCATCCCACTGGCACCGGACACAATCTCAGAAGCTGATAATGTGGCCTTGCAGGTGTCCACAACCAAACCGTAGTACTGGCCAACACTGGACTGTAGCCAGCTTTGACACAGCCATCTACATGCTGAGCGCCATGCCCAGTGCTTTGGGGGCTTCGAAGAGGTAGCAGTCAGTCTTCCTCTGTTACAGGATTTGTTCTATTCCATAATGAATGATAGTTATTTCTATACTTTTTATATTCACCTCTTCCGTATAATAAATCTTTAGGAGCCATATGCTATATTGACCTAGAGGAGGGGTGTCTCATTCCATCGGGATCAGACAGGGCTCAGTAGATGGGGTGATGTTTGACTATTCCATAGGATTTCTACAGGAACACCCACAGGAGTGGGTGACACCCTGGAGTGGAAAAATAACACGTACAGTGGTCCACAAATAGGAAATTTTAAGGCTTGTTCAAGAAACAACAAATAGTCAATTAAGTGCAAATGTCCAGCCCATGCTTTTAGTTCCACACTAAAAAACTATGACTTATTTTACAAGCTATATACTCACTGATGATTTTAAAGTTGAGTTACAGGGTCAGAGTTTTTGTTTTAAGGTTCCTCAAGCAGTAAGGTAGAGGAAGAGCTGGGCTGAAGAAAGGCAGATGGAGGTGGAGGTGTTTGCTATAGCTCCACGGAGAAGTCAGCAGAGCCTGGACCGAAGGAGAGGGGCCCAGAGGGTGGAAAGGCAGGAAGCAGTCTGACGGGTCAATGGAGAAAGGGAGCAGGGCCAGCCGGCTGCCTGGAGAACTGGGTTCTGCAAGCAGGGCTCCTTGGTTACCACCAAGGAGTAAGTTTCCTTCTCCCCCAACCCCCATTTTTTTTCTGAAGGCAGGACTGATCCTAAGCAGAATTTTGAGTGGGATTTTGTTTACCTTTGAACCCTCCGGCCTCTTGTCATTTGCTCCTCCTTACTTGTTGGACCCTCTCTCCCCAGGTTTCCTGGAGCCCAGTATCCTCATACTGTTCTAAACCCCCCACTGAGGCACCCATTCTCTCCCCTCTCCCCTAAGAGGTTGCATCCTCCCCAGAAACCTCTCCTTTCTTCTTCTCCAAGCCATTTTCTCCCCTTCTCCCACCACCGCCACCACCACCACCAACAACAAAGACCAAAACACACACAAAACCCTTTCCATCTCTTCTAAGCTGTATGTTTGCTAACAAAGCAATGCGATTAAACCAGGTCAAATGGTGGCCAATAACCCTATGACACTTAGCAAAGTATGTGCATTTTTTCATTAATTTATTTATTTTTGTCTGCATTGGGTCTTCGCTGCTGTACACGGGCTTTCCCTAGTTGCGGCGAGTGGGGGCTACTCTTCGTTGCGGTGCGCAGGCTTCTCATTGCGGTGGCTTCTCTTGTTGCAGAGCACGGGCTCTAGGTGCACGGGCTTCAGTAGTTGTGGCACACGGGCTCAGTAGTTGCGGCTCGCGGACTCTAGAGCGCAGGCTCAGTAGTTGTGGTACACGGGCTTAGTTGCTCCGTGGCATGTGGGATCTTCCTGGACCAGGGATCGAATACATGTCCCCTGCACTGGCAGGTGGATTCTTAACCACTGCGCCACCAGGGAAGCCTTCAAATTAGTTTCTTATCAGGATCATTTTTAAATGAAACATAAAGATGAAATCACAAAAGCCTGGATGACACAGATGTTTTTAGAGGAAATACTGTGGTAGAACAGTAAGCCTTGTCTCCAGCAGTAGCTTCCTTAAAATGTCTCTACTTGTCAGTACTTTCCCTTCAACTCATAAAGTTATGTTTCTTAAAATTCTTCAGCTTGTTCCCAATGATTTTGGATAGGGATGGAGGTGGGGCAATGGATAGAGCTCGGGTATGAGTTATTCCTGTAGATGAGAGGTCAGCAGTTGTAAAAGCCAGCTCATAAATATTTCAGGCTTTGCTGGCCAAACAGTCCCCGTTGCAACCATTCACCTCTGCCTTTGCAGTGCAAAAGCAGTCATAGGCAATAAGCAAACTGATGGGCATGTCTGTGTTCCAGTAAAACTTTACAATGACAGGTATGGGGCCAGATGTGGCCCCCAGGCAGCAGTTTTCCGACCCCTGCTGTGGGAGATCATGTGTGAGCCTGGGACCACCTCCCCTATTACTACTTCCCCTGTGGGCTCCACGGAGCACATCTCAGCTTTCCAGTCCAATTCTTCAAGAAGTACATGCCCTTAGAAACATATACCAGCAAATCAGCGTGAACTCAGCGCCACTCTTGGAAAAAAAAGAACTCAGAGTACAGCTTGTGTTGAGCTGCAAAAGGCAGCAGATGGTCTTAGGGTACTGCCTGGAACTTAGCAGCAGACCAAAATTTCACCACAATGTCCTCAACATAACCAGTTACTGTTTCTCTAAAATCTGCCTAAGTGGCATGTCCAGTTAAAACAGTCTTTTTCTGTTACAATAAGCCATTGTATCATGTAAAACTTCCTTAAAATGTTTGCATAGAAAAAAGGTGTTGGAAAAATCTGACCTGTTTACCATTATTGCTGAATTGGATTTGACTCAGAGGCTATATTAAGGCACCTCAGATAGTTCATCTCTTATTTTCTTTCCTGCCAATCTTCCTGTTTACTTCTTAGGTCTTTTGCATGCCTTTCTTTTTCTTTTTTGATAGCGCTCCCACGTCTACATTTTGTGTGTCTTGCGGTTTTCCTACCTGTGTACACACAACTTGCATTTTATCCTTCTAGAATTTAGGACTAAGCATATCACAGGCCTGCTGCTCCCAGAGATGTGTCCAAGGCGAGCAGACAGCCGGCTCCTGCTGAGAAATGACCCAAGGGTCTGCCTTCACTAGCCAGCCCACAACCCCAGAGAAGAACTCCAAACCCCAGTCTTCTCACTAGGTCATGGGAACACGGCGACAGTGAGCATTCTCTTGCTTTGTAGAGAATGTCTGGACTTGCCTTGCCCGATTTGAAATTGATACCAATTGATACCAAGGAGGGCATCTCCTTCTTGCATCTGCATCTCCTGTTCTTTTTGATGAACTGAGAGTCCCTTGAGGATACTGTCCTCTCCTTGGGAGGGTGACACATACAAACGCACCACAGGAGGGGCAGATGTGGGCCAATGACTGATTACACTTCTGTACCCTTAAAGGTGATTTCTTTGCCTCACCTTTCTGAAAGACCAAGGGATCTACTTAATTTGTATGCCTAAAAATCATCCACGTCATCACCAACAAAGTGTGTTAAGCCTGTTCACATTGCTTGGGGATGATAAATGGGAGAACACGAGAAATGGGCTCAGATAGAACAAGGACAGTATTATTTCATTGGCGAAGCAACGGCCTGAGCACCTCAGTTGACATCAGCTGCTGCTTCTCCCCCAGCTGCATCTGACGCTCTGTGTGGACCAGAGCATGCTGCGGGGGGCGGGGAGGGGAGGGGAGTTTTACTTTTCAGTTTTACTGTTTTCTTCTTCAGTGCTGAGTTCGTCTCTTTGTTGGAAAGCAGTGAGTCTAGCGTAGCAGGAGATTTGTGTTTGAATTTCTGCAGTCAACGCACAGGCTTCTTGCTACTTGAGGCTGATTTATTGCTGTTCCCATTCCCTTTTTCTGAATGGTTATTCATTCCCAGCGCTGGCCTCTGATGGCCATCTGCTTCTCCTTTGGTCACTCGAACATTTGCCCCAGAGATTTGGAAAATGAGCTTCCTCTGGAAGCCTAAAAATAAGCTTAGTGTGACTGAAGCATGATAGAGAATTCACCACCCTCCCCTGTCCTGTACATACTGACCGGGGGAATGAGCCAGCATGGCTTCCTAGGGATTTGGAGCTTGGATGTCTTCTGTCACATCTGCAGATTTTTTTTTTTCTCTCAAGTGTTGGGAACCGTAAAAACATGGCATGAGCTGGGTGCAACCAGTCCTCCTGCAGTTTTCCTTGGGATCAGATGTTCTTACTCAATGGAAATAGTTGGAGATAAAAGCCATACTTTGCATGGTTTTTTTGTAAGGCTTCAAGAGTTAGCTGAGAAAGACAGATGCTTAGGAGTTAATCACAGTGTGTTCAAGGAGATCTCATAAATGCTTTGGACAGCAGTTATAGGACATTTCTAAGTACTAGAGTTTTAGTTTGGACCCAGGGGGCCTGTCTCATGAGTAATGATGGTTTGCTCCCCACCTCCAGAGGACTAAAATTTGCCAGAAGCTAAAACTCAATCCCTATGCTATTTCTCATCCAAAATTATTTCTAGCCACATTGTCCAGTGCAGCTTTTCAGAGGTTCTGCAATGAGGTAAAATGTCAACATAATAATGATATTCAAACAATTAAAATACCAACAAATTCAAATCCCTTTGCAAGTCATAATCCAAAGATGTTCAAATCTAAAACAATTAACATCCAAACTTAAATTTCCTTGACCTTTTGAGTTAAAAACCAAAGTACTTAATGGCCTCCTTTGATCATTCCGATTTCTTGTTTTGTTCCATCTTAGAAAAATGACGTACTTGATGCTGGGTGCTGGGTGGAGATGGTTCCTGTTCTCCATCTGCAGACTGGGCTGTCTTCTACTGTAACAAATATGGCTGTTTCAGCTCCAAGAAAGTTGAATTTGTTCAACGGCATGTCTCTTGTGTGCTTTACTTTTTAGTGAAATGTAAATGAACAAAGAGTAAATGGACCCATAATGGTCTCAAGTCGTTGGCCCCACACCCTTGACATGTTAAAAAAAAAGGAACCAATTCCTAGCCCCTGGACAGTTGTCCCAGGCAAAATTTTGTTCCTAGGATCTTATTTAATTTTGCCAAAGACCCCGTCAAGAACTGAAAAAAGTCTGAGGTTTTTACACTACAGTTTCATGGATGCTGGTAGAAGACATGAGATTCCTGAGTCAGAGACAAATGACTTTATTACTCATGGCACAGCAAGTAACTTTCGGCTTTCTCTAATCCCAGTTTAGGATTCGGTCTCAGTTTAGAGCTTAATTCCCACTCCCCCCAGCCTGTGGAAGTGAAGCAGAGGGCCTCAGATAGATGCATACACAGTGGATTTGCTTCACAGCTGGGAACCCTGAACGTAGGCAACCTGAATCTTTTATGATGGGCTAGAAGCAAACTTGATGGCCCTTTGCTCCAGAAAGAGACGTGATTATACTGGACAGTGAACAAACCAGGCCCTTCCTTCTGAGACACTGTCTCTAACGTTCAAGGCTGTTCATCCAACATCCTTGAAGAGATAGAGAAATCCAGAGTAGAAACAGCCTATGCCCCTGTTCACAAGCTACACAGAAATGGGAGAGACCCATGGAGAATGGTCTCCCAAGGCTATAGCACAGACTCAGTAATAGCAAGTAAAAGAAGACTGATGGTAAAAAATACTCTTGGCTTTTCTTAAAAAGATGCCAGTCAGACTATAGCAGTTGTTTGGAGTCTATGACCATGAATTTAAACCCAGCGGCAAGAATCTACCTCCCAGTCTGGGTGGAGGAAAATCAGTCTGGTCCTGCTTAAAGTGCTTTTCATTTCTATTCAAAAGCCTCTTGATTTGCATTTATACTTTGAGATGAAAGCGAAGGCCTCCCTGATGTACTGCGTTGGGTGTGGACTGTACCTCTGCCAGAGGTTCCAGTTCTCAAGAGCAGACATTTTCAGTCCTGGGCCTCCTTTTCCATCTCCACTGCCTCTTGGCATAGACGTGCTTAGCCTGGAGGAAGCTGCATCTCTCCTCCCCAGTTTACTCATCTGGAAAAACACCCTCTGCAGATTCCTGAACCAAACCTGCTGTCAGGAGTTCTGAAGCTTCTGTCCTAATGAGCTGGTAAAGGCTAATACCTCTGCCACCTGCTCCACGAGATTTGTTTTTCCTCAGGTTTTGAATATTCCGGGGGTCGAGTAGCACTGCTTTCTGCTATGTTTGGGGGTGGGGGGCAGTAATTGGATCCGCCTCTAGTGGTTCACATCTGCCTCCTTTGGGAAAGACTCACTTACGTTTCTGTTTAACCTTTCTTCTTTCTGTGAAAGACTCCTTTCTTCTTTCGTGGCCCTGCTTGCTGAATCAGTGTGCCATTTTTACTTCTCCTTTGCTTTCTGACTCAGATTTATTTTTTCTAAAATACTCTTCTAGATTCTGTTGTATATATAAAAAAAAAGAACAAAAAGAAAAGAAATAGGTTCTGTTGCGTGGGGCCCATCATCGTGAAGGAGATAGAATCAGTGAGCCTTCTGTTTACTAAAGTATCTGTTGTTCTAGTGCGTCTCGACCACCGCCACCTCTGAGCTGGCTAATTCTACCCAGGAAATATTCTCCCATCAGACCAACATCAAGTTCTGGCTTACTACCATCCTGCCTGGCCCCCCTTTGGGATGCCTGTTTGCTTTTTTATAGTCCTAATTTCGTTTATTTCCCAGGCCACTGCTGTGGGGGGGAAAAAAAAAAACTTTGTCCCTTTAAAATTTACCCAGAAATTGTTTTATTCTTCCTGGTCTTCCTCACCCCTCACCTTTGAATCTGTCCAGACATTCAGACCCCTCTTGGTACAGCCATTCCAAGTCCCCTTGCTCAAACTCTTCATTGCAGTTTATAAATCACATCTCTCATTGTTTTCTGGGCCTGGGACCCCCCATGGGGGAGTCATTGCATTGTGTTCTCTGTGCTTTTGCTTCCCTTCCTCAGTTGGATTTCCTTAGGTCCCAGTCACCCCCTCTAAACGAGGAATAACCAGTGTCTCCCACTTTTGTGACGCCCATTTTCAGAGTAGTAGTACAGGAGCTGGTACATCTCTTTTCCTTATACACCGCGCTGCCCTTGACCTCACAATCTCCTCTCCCCTTATGTCTGTCCAGTCTGTCATCTAAGATCTCATCTTTTCTTCTAAGGACTTAGCTTTCTTTCTTCAGCTAACATCGTGTTCATCGTGTTCTCTTTATGTTTTTTCTCTTCCATTGCTCCTATTCTGATGGTAAGACCAGAGTGTGTTCTCAAATCCTCCTTTGGTGTCCTGGGCAAAGCTGATTTTTAAAAACTAAGTGCTCCAGGCACATGCCTTTAAAATTGCCTTCTCAGCTGTTAGGTTTGCAGTAATTTTAGGGAGTTTTCTTCTCATCTTGAATTCAGGAAGGTGGCATATTCTCTTTGGGTGCCCATTTGTTTTGTTTTATTCATTAATTAAATCTGCTATCTTTCTGTAGGTATGAAGTTGAAATGTATATCTCTGCAGTCGAGTGGTATAATCATAGTCAATGTAATCATCAAAGCTAGAGGCATCCTGAGATCTAGTGGGGCGAAAGCTTGAGGGTTGTTTTTTTTTTTCTATTTCGGCTAAACCTTCACTATACCCCCATGATACACATTAGGTACCCTACTGGTACCCTCAAGCACATTCTTATTTAATCCTCATAATAACCCTATAAGATAATTACAAGGGAATTTTAACCCTTTAAAAATAAATAGTATCATTGCCACTTTAAAATGTTGAAGAACTGCCTCTGACATCAATACTCTGTTAATATATTATGGGTACAACACATGTGACAACCTATGGTACATGTAAACTTCATTATACTTTTTTTTTTAACACCTTTATTGGAGTATAATTGCTTTACAATGGTGTGTTAGTTTCTGCTTTATAACAAAGTGAATCAGTTATACATATACATGTATTCCCATGTCCCCTCCCTCTTGCATCTCCCTCCCACCCTCCCTATCCCACCCCTCTAGGTGGTCACAAAGCATCGAGCTGATCTCCCTATGCTATGTGGCTGCTTCCCACTAGCTAGCTATTTTACATTTGGTAGTGTATATATGTCCATGCCACTCTCTCACTTCGTCCCAGCTTACCCTTCCCCCTCCCCATATCCTCAAGTCCATTCTCTACATCTGCGTCTTTATTCCTGGCCTGCCCCTAGGTTTGTTTTTTTTTTTAGATTCCATATATATGTGTTGGCATATGGTATTTGTCTTTCTCTTTCTGACTTACTTCACTCTGTATGACAGACTCTAGGTCCATCCACCTCACTATAAATAACTCAATTTCGTTTCTTTTTATGGCTGAATAATATTCCATTGTACATATGTGCCACATCTTCTTTATCCATTCATCTGTCGATGGACACTTAGGTTGGTTCCATGTCCTGGCTATTGTAAATAGAGCTTCAGTGAACCTTGTGGTACATGACTCTTTTTGAATTATGGTTTTCTCAGGGTATATGCCCAGTAGTGGGATTGCTGGGTCATATGGTAGTTCTATTTTTTAGTTTTTTAAGGAATCTCCATACTGTTCTCCATAGTGGCTGTATCAATTTACATTCCCACCAACAGTGCAAGAGGGTTCCCTTTTCTCCACACCCTCTCCAGCATTTATTGTTTGTAGATTTTTTGAGGATGGCCATTCTGACCGGTGTGAGGTGATATCTCACTGTAGTTTTGATTTGCATTTCTCTAATGATTAGTGATTTTGAGCATACTTTCATGTGTTTGTTGGCAATCTGTATATCTTCTTTGGAGAAATGTCTATTTAGGTTTTCTGCCCATTTTTGAATTGGATTGTTTGTTTTTTTTTTATTGAGCTGCATGAGCTGCTTGTAAATTTTGGAGATTAATCCTTTGTCAGTTGCTTCATTTGCAAATATTTTCTCCCATTCTGATAATTGTCTTTTCGTCTTGTTTCCTTTGCTGTGCAAAAGCTTTGAAGTTTCATTAGGTCCCATTTGTTTATTTTTGTTTTTATTTCCATTTCTCTAGGAGGTGGGTCAAAAAGGATCTTGCTGTGATTTATGTCATAGAGTGTTCTGCCTATGTTTTCCTCTAAGAGTTTTATAGTGTCTGGTCTTACGTTTAGGTCTTTAATCCATTTTGAGTTTATTTTTGTGTATGGTGTTAGGGAGTGTTCTAATTTCATTCTTTTACATGTAGCTGTCCAGTTTTCCCAGCACCACTTATTGAAGAGGCTGTCTTTTCTCCATTGTATATTCTTGCCTCCTTTATCAAAAATAAGGTGACCATATGTGCGTGGGTTTATCTCTGGGCTTTCCATCCTGTTCCATTGATCTATATTTCTGTTTCTGTGCCATTATACTTTTTATACACTTCCTGTGCTTGTAGTTCATACGGAGCGTGGGACAGAGGTTTCTACAATTGCTAATTAAAATACCTTTATTCTGAATTGAGGGCAGCCTGATGATAACAGCTCTGCCGTATTCTTTGGCTGATGGGCTCCTTTGGTGTAGCTGGGAGCCTCCATTGTCCATCTCTGGAGTAAGGCTGGGAGAGCAGGGAGGAGTGCGGATATTCCAGCTCAGTCCTGCGGCTCCTTTGGAGGCTGGTTCTGTTTGGAGCAGGGCAGTGGTGAATTACAGAGGCCCATACTCTATTCCATGTGCATAGCCTGGGCTTTTATGAATCCTCTAAAGTTTGTCTAGGTCACTCCTGACTCCTTGGAATCTCCCTCAAAATCAGATCCACTCTTAACCTGCGTCATCACTTCCAACTCTTTGGGCCATTTCTTACACCACTGCTTCAGCCTTACCTTCATTCCCACTTCCAGAGCTCCTCTGTCTCCTGGGCCTTTGTGGGAGGTCTGTGTGCAAATTGAGTTGCTTTGGGGCTTTCTCCAACTCCCGTTTAGGATTCAGCTTTCCCAAGTGAGATCTATGACCTCGCATTTGCTTACTGGTTTCCAGAATTTTGTTGCTCTTGTCTTCTATTCTCTTTGTGGGATTATACCTTTCGTTTAAAAAAGAAATCTCTTCCCCATCATTTTAGGGCGGTTTCAAGAGGGAAATCTGCCATCTTTAATCAGAAGACTATATCATTTAATTCTTAATTCAAGCCCTATTTTTCAGACGACAACATTAGAGCTCCAAGAGGTTGACAAACGTGCCTAAATTGCTACTAAATGGTGCAACCAGGATTTATGCCCAGGATTCTCAACCACACTCCCCTACCACCTTGCTAGAAAACCAGAAGCTAGAGATTCTTCTTCACTGAGAGAGAATCTCATAGGTTATAGGTGTGGGAAACTGTACGAATAGAGAGGCTCTAAACCTGGAAATTGGCAAATTATATTAGATTCCATTAATATAATGGCATTGTTATATGACACGTGAATTGGAAATTGCTGATGAATAATAGATTATATCAACTGTTTCTCTGAACCAAAGGCCTTCCAGGAGAACTTTGTGCACATTTCATTTTAGAACAACGAAAATGACATCATTTCCAGAGCAGTTTGATTTGTTCTGCATGTCTGAAAAAAAAGAAAAAAAAAGTACAGCAAAGGGTCTTTCTTACAGTGTGGACATTTTCAGACAATAGTCATAAAACTGAAGAGAGGTTCATTGTAATCAAACTGCACTTCATATGTTGCTACTTCCTGAAATAATCTGGAACTCATGTATCTAAGCAACTACTTCCTGTTCATTGAGTTACAAGCCACCTAAAACCATGACAGACTGGTTTTTTGTTACAAGAGGAAATGGTTCCATTTAAATTCAGAACCTTTTGCTAACGTGGCCAGGAGATTCTGAAATAAGATTTCACTTCTGCCTCAAGCTCACCAGTGTGCCCTTTGCCACGCTTTGAGATACCTCTGGGTTCATTCTGATTGATTTTAGCTTTCAGCTACAGGCTTTCGGTAGCTATGTAACATACACCATCTTGAGCGTAAGATTTCTTTGGTATAATCTTTTGGTATTTTATAGATCATAGAAACCAAATCATGTCATTCTTTGGTGCATTTCAGGATTTAAAGACAGAAAATATTGTTTCTTAAGGCTGTGGTTCTTTCTTCTAAACCACCTCCCCAGATTCAAAAAATCAAAGAGCTTACAGCATTCGTGTGTGCGTCATAAAGATTTCAGATTCGACATAGAGCATGTAAAGCTCTTGTAAAACTCTACACCGCTCATTTTGTACGCTCTTCACATATAATCTATCCTAGATTCCGGGTATGTGTTGTAAACAAAATGGTGTTACTTTAGGGTCTCAGTTTATTTCCTCATCTGTCAAGTGGAGATAATATTATTTACCTTGAGACATATTTGCTGTGCAAATTAAATGAAAAAAAATCGAGGTGAACGAACTGTACAGTACAGTATTGATCATCCAAAGTGTTAATTGAAAAGCATCTCAGGTTGGAGGTGGGAAATAGCCTGGTAATACCTGAAGGTGGAGATCCAGAGACTGAATGTGGAGTCGCAGCCTCGCCTGTAGGAGTTGGGAAGCCTCGGACAGGCCACTTTCCTTCTGTGAGCGCTTCTGTCATCTCCAGAATGTCTCCGACTGTATGCAAACCTGGGGCTGTGCTGGAAAACTGGGACGCAGAGTGGAAGGAGGAAACCTCACAGGTCCAGGAACGGTGGGCTGGGGTTGCTTTCCTCCCTTGGCACGTGAGCTTCTCAGTCAGCCTTTCTGATTGTCTGAGACTTGACCACTGTGTAGTAAGCCACCCATGTAATGGGCATCAGAGGAGGTAATGACTAGCAAACTGAGGAATACCTTTCTCTGGGAGCCTGGGTCAGGCGGTGTAACCGGGAAGAACCAGGAATTTTACTCCGTCTCCAGCAATTGCTGTTTACGGTCTGGAGACAGATTCTTTCCATAAAGTTTTTAAGCCAAGCACAGGAGAGGCCCTGAGGCTTCTCTCTGGATTATTCCTATTTGCATGTCTCCTTCTGTGCCCCCCCTCCCCCGCATCCCTGGCATGTCTCCAAGAGGCTTCTTTTGTACTGTGTATGAATTAATGCCCCAATTTGGTGTTGGGAAAGATGTCCCTCTAGAGAATCTCTAAAATCACCCTCAGGATTCCATTCTTGCCTTTACTTCATAATTTAAACCTGGAGACCTGCCAATCCCGGACGTTGTAATAGGAATTCACCAAATTTATCTTTGTTTTATATATCAAGATTAATTTGTTTTCCCAATGCCTCTTCCTCAATTCGCCTACATCTCCTCATTTCTCAGAATTTTTCTTTTCTTCTTTCTCGTCCCAAAAGATACTTGAACTTGAGGGGGATGGGGGAAGCTTCCAGATCTTTTATATTACATATAAGAGTTAGCTAGAAACAATTACCTCTTAAAAAGGGGGCTTACCTGGGAGATTACTCTTACTGCTTACTTTATACGTTTTCATAAACTGAATTTGATATACAATGTATAATTTTTATTATCTGTTAAAATTCAGGGTTTCTTTTTTCTTTACATTATGATTACAAGACTTTCCAATGACTGCTAAGTGGTAAAGGATATCATCTGTGTCTTTTTAAAGGACATGTATGTTCCTTAGTGTGAATCATACCTATTTTAATTAATATGACTTTTTTTCTCCAGAACCTCAAAGGAAAATAAAATTTCAAATGAGAAGGCTCATTTGTTCGATGTATCTCCTAAGTTTTCTACATGTAAATTTACCCCCCAGATTTTTTTTTTTTTTTCCCCTGATACGCGGGCCTCTCACTGTTGTGGCCTCTCCCGTTGCAGAGCACAGGCTCCGGACGCGCAGGCTCAGCGGCCATGGCTCAGGGGCCCAGCCGCTCCACGGCATGTGGGATCTTCCCAGACCGGGGCACGAACCCGTGTCCCCTGCATCGGCAGGCTGACTCTCAACCACTGCGCCACCAGGGAAGCCCCCCACTCCAGATATTTTCATAACCACTCTCAAGCACATGAGTCTCCTTCTCCTCTCTAATAAGCATGGCTCTTCTTAGCATGTTGGGCTTTTCTCAGATGGAGGACCAAGGGGCCTTGGGGTCATCCTTTCTGCATAACCTCTTGGTGTCTGATAATGTAGACATACAACTTACAGACATGTGGGCTGACTTCATAGATGCCTCTGTGTGTCCTGGGTGGTGCTTGATTCTGGAAGGTATTTAATCAGTACTCAGGAGTGTTAAAAAACAAAATTCAGCTGAGTAAATTTGAAGATCTAATTGGCTTTATTCAGCAATTCATGTCTCGGGCAGCATCCCATCTAGAAAAGAGAAAGGCACTCTGAAGAGTTGTACAAAATGGAAGGTTTTATAGGCGGACAGAGGGTGGGGCGGAAGTTACAGGGCTGGATTCTTTCAGGCAAGGTTACCGTCCCTCAAAGAAAAATGGGGTTTCAGGCAGATTACCTCACTGACCAGGAGATTACTGGCTGACTGGTTTAAATTCTACTCCTGGGAGAGGCTGGAACTGCAGTTCCTTTAGGTATGAAGTCTTGGTGGGGCTTAGCACAAGCAACTCCATTTTGGAGTTGTTGTTTCTTTTTTTTTTTTTTTCTTTGCGGTACGTGGGCCTCTCACTGTTGTGGCCTCTCCCGTTGCGGAGCACAGGCTCCGGACGCACAGGCTCAGCGGCCATGGCTCACGGGCCCAGCCGCTCCGCGGCATGTGGGATCTTCCCGGACCGGGGCACGAACCCGTGTCCCCTGCATCGGCAGGCGGACTCTCAACCACTGCGCCACCAGGGGAGCCCTGTTGTTTCCTTTTAATGGGAGTGTAACACATGGAATATCTGGTTGACCCAGGGTGTAGTTTTTTGGCTGCCACAAAATCAAGGCTTTACTGTATTTTAAGAATTTTAGAATTGAATTTAAAATTTCTGGTTTAATCATTGTTGTAGTTTGTACTGTAGGGAAAAGCACTGGCCCACCAGTCAGGAGACCTGCAGTCTACTTGTGGCTTTGTGACCACCTGGGTGACCTTGATCAACACGCTTTCTCAAGAAACAAAATGGCCCCATGGACCCTTTCCAGTTTGAACCCTCCCTGATTCTATGCTGTGCGTTGAGATGCGTGCCGAGGAGGAACTTGTCAGTGTGAGGCTGTGTGGTTCCAGGTTATCTGAAGGGCTGTGCTTTGATCCTGTGAACCTTTTTTCTCATGTGACACCTGTATTGCTGCTGCTTGAGCCTGAGATAATGTCTCAGAGGAGATGGCAGAAGTGGCCGCAGACTAGCCTCTCCCATCAGCTCTGTGCTTTCTGCATTTCAGATGCCTGGGACAGAGGACTCCCAAGATGCATGCGGCCCCGAGGAATCCAAGGGGTCCTTGGAAAGTCCGAAACAAGGAAGCAGTAAAATGAAACTCAAGAGTCGTCTTTCAGGTATGTGGACTCTTTGCCTGATACACCCGCCTGAAATGGAGCTTCCAGCCTCAGGAGCTCGGGAAGATAAAGTCATTTGCAGGATGAGCTCTTTTTTTCCTTAAAACCTCCAAATTCTTTTTCCTTTTGATGGTGCGTGCCCCGGGCATAACAGCCACCTTCAACCTGGCTGCCCACGTCAGTATTTTTATTTGAGTCATAATGAAATGAATGTCAACATCTCTGTTTGCCTCTGCTTAAACATCAATTTCCTGTAGTGTTTGGTTCACTTACTTCAACAGGACTTAAGGTGACCCTTTCACTGTGGAATACTCCTGATGGCCTATCTTTCCAGCAAACATACCTCTTCCTCAAACCCCTGGTCCATGGGAACCTGGGGCAAAGAGCTATTTATTTAGTAACAAATCTGCATCTCAACTAAATGGGGTAGGGGGAGGGGGGAAATGGGATGGAGGTGTAGTTTTTGTAACAAATAGATTTGCCATTTCCTGGGCACATCATAGCAGCTGGCCTAGGCCCTGAGAGAGAAAGTCAGAGGCTGTGTGTGGGGACTTCTGTGGGTCTGAGGCACTTTAGCCTTTACAGGCTCTTTCTATAGAAAAAAGAGGGAAAAAACCCGCAAATTATATTTCATGGCTGCGCTGGTATAAAGATACAAGCTGGATTCATTATCATCTATTAATTACTATTATGTTCATTTTTTTTCTCCTGAATTTAAAAGAAATCAAAACATTTTTGCGGGCCCCTAGAAGTGGCATGGGCCCTCAGCAATGTGTCTGCTGGTCTCACGGAGAAATCACCCCTGGCTACCCAGCTGTGAAAGACATCTGGTCTAGCAGGAAAAGCAGGCATTTGGAAGCTTGGTGCAATCAAGTTTACCCCTCAGCTCTTGAGTTACCTTATGACCTCGGCCTGGTTATTTAACCTCCCTGAACCTCCACTCTCTCGCCTAAAAAAGGAGATGATCATCCTGACTTTGAAAGGTTGAAACAAACAAAAAACACATAAAAGCACCTAGGACAAAGCATGGTGTATGGCCATCCCCCAGTATGTCAGTTTCATCTTCCTGCCGTCTCTGGCTGCCAACCAAGAGCATCTCCAACCCACATTGCCTGCCCCCTACTATTCTCAGGTAAGGTGGCAGGTTTAGGACCATAAAATACATCCATTAAAAAAAAAAACAAAAACTCAGTGACAAAATGAATTGCTTTGTATTTGTAACTCAGAATAATTAGGTAGTGTCTATCTAACTGAGTGTTAGGATATGGGTTTGCGACAAAAAGCAATGTGATGACCAGAGTCTGATAAGACTAGAGGGAAAGATGGTCCTCACATGCGGAGAACGACCAGCTCCCCTTCAGCCCCGAGGAACAACTGAGAGAAATACATCTAAACCCTATGTGTGTTTGCGGTGGGGAAGGAGGTTTTAGGTCAGCTGTCTGATCAGCACCTTATAAACAGTTCCCAGGGGAGGGTCATAGAGCTCTGGGGAAATAACAGGGACCTTTGAAACCCGTGCAGTCACATTCCTCATTTTATGGATGTGTCCAGAGAAGGTAAGGGGATCCCGAAGGTCACTCATTCAGTCTGTCTTCCAGACAGAGTTCTTCCTACCCACCCCTTGGCTTCCTGAGGAACTTGGAGAGAATCCCATTCCCCAGTCTGGGGCTTTACGGATACAGATGTGGGGAGGGGATCCTAGCTGACGACCTTCCAGATCTATGATTCTCCATGTTCGTACTATTAATTTAGAATGTGCAGGACATTCCGCTGAGTAGTAAATCCCGAACTGGCTACTCTTTGCCACAAATGGATGCCACCCTCTCTTCCTGTGTTTTTCCTAGACATCCAAGGCCATAACAAGGAAATATAGTAGAAGAAGCACATGCACAAAGTCAGGAAGAACTGTGTGCAATTCTCAGCTCTGCCATTACTGGCTGTGTGACCTGGGACAGGTGACTTAACTTCTTTGGGTCTCAGATTTTTCACCTGTAAGATGAGGGTTATAATTGCAAATCAATGTGAATGCCTTCTAAATGCTGGGCCTTGTTGAGAGATCCAGTTGAGCGAATGTATATGGTACCGCAGCTCCCAACTGTGGCAGCAATAGGTCCTCACCACATGGTAGCTGCCATTGTTATGACCGTCGTCGTCAATATCACGTTCATCATTGTCATCTTCATTATCATTATCATCGTTCTCGCTCCCTCTCAAGAGGGGAAGATGCTTGAATGGGTTCAGATAGGAAGATTCTCAAGAACTTGCAGGTCATGATAAGGCACGAACAAGAGGTATGAAGACTGAAATGTCTCTGAGTTGTGATACTGGGGGAGGCACCAGAGGAAGCAAGATAAAGGATGGCCAGTACATTGGCGGGGCTTGGTAGAACACAGGAGGAGGAAACCCGGGGTCTAGACTTGGGGCAAAATGCGTGAGAAATACTTAGGGACGATGGGGAAAAGAATTGGTTAGAGAAGTTTTTGGCAACTATTTTTCTGCCTCAGCTATCTGAAAGATCCAATAATCCAACAGTAACGACGATTCAGTCCAGCAGAGAGATTTGGGGGAAGGAGATTCTTGGCATGGGAGGTGATGGTGTGGGCAAAATTGGGTAAAACTTCAAGTGATAGTTATATGCTTCCCAGTTTGGGTAAGGATGTGGGTAGAGGACAAATCCTCTCCTTTGAGGATCATCAGGCTAGAGCAGTGAATTCATGTAGCAGGATAGTGGGAGCTAAGACTGGAAAAGTAGTTTGGAGGCACCTTAAAGAGGCTTAAGGAATTGGTTCTCCATTCAGTGCTTTGAAATATGTTCAGTCTAAAGACATTTGAATGCAGGAGATTTTAATGTGATCACCTCCTAATTTCTGTGTCCTGTAAACCTGGATATTTATTTCATATTTTCTTAAGCGAGTCACTCTGGTATTCACATATCAGTATATTATCTACAGACACTACCGTATGTGGTTTCTCTTCTATCAATGGCAAGTGCTTCCCTGTCAGCTCAAAAGGAATTTTCTTCTAATAAATCTTCTTCAGATGAGTAAGCATGCCAAGATAGATTAACCTGGTCATGAATTATTAAGGAGGTTCTGTAAAGAGTTTCCAGCCATTTCCACTAAGATTTGGGCCAGTCTGGCTCCAAAATGACTAAAGCGATTTTATGGAACATTTTTCCTGATATTCTAACCAGAGTTTTCTTTACTTCATACCTCCTTTTTTTGCCAGCAGGGTCCCTTTTAACTTTGGTATTTTTGATTTATCCATGTTAATGCCTTAGGTTTGTGAAAATGAAAATTTTTCTTTTGATTGCAAAGGAATTTCAGGTGTTTGAAAACCTGAAATTCGAATCACAAAGTTAATATGTAGCTTTTGAAAAACCAGGCTTTTAGAAATGTCCATTATAATATAACTGTATCAGCCCTGTTCTAACTTTTCATCACTATTAAAAACGCATCAATATAGTATATATTTTTAAAAGAGGACAGAATCATCTTGTTTTATTCCATGAAAAACTTCCTGAGAAATTTTTAGATAAATTGAAATTTTAAGGCATCAAATGAAAATATTACATAGTCTAGGAGAATTTGATATTTCAAAGAATCTATATGTATATATAGTTATATACACAAACACATATATACACATGACTCTCCACATATATATAGTATATAATAAACATCATAATATGATTATAGCTACATTCAGTGTAATGGATCCATCATTTAAAATTAAAGTCCCGGGCTTCCCTGGTGGCGCAGTGGTTGAGATTCCGCCTGCCGATGCAGGGGACGCGGGTTCGTGCCCCGGTCCGGGAAGATCCCACATGCCGCGGAGCGGCTGGGCCCGTGAGCCACGGCCGCTGAGCCCGCACGTCCGGAGCCTGTGCTCTGCAATGGGAGAGGCCACAACAGTGAGAGGCCCGCGTACCACAAAAAAATAAATAAATAAAATTAAATTAAATTAAAGTTCCTTAAACCCTCATACACTGTTGGTGGGAATGTAAACTGGTGTAGCCACAATGGAAAACAGTATGGCGGTTTCTCAAAAGACTAAAAATAGAACTACCATATGACCAATCAATTCCACTCCTGGGTATATATATTAAAAAAAACCTAATACACTAATCCAAAAAGATACACGCACCCGTGTTCACAACAGCATTATTTACAATTGCAAGATATGGAAGCAACTTGAATGTTCATCAGCAGATGAATGGATAAGGAAGATGTGTGTATATATACAATGGAATATTACTCAGCCATAAAAAAGAACTAAATAATGGCATTTGCAGCAACATGGATGAACTTGGAGGGTATTATGCTAACTGAAAGAAATCAGACAGAGAAAGAGAAATACTGTATGATACCACTTATATGTAGAAGCTAAAAAATACGACCAACTGGTGCATATAACAAAAAAAGAAGCAGACTCACAGTTACAGAGAACAAACTAGTTGTTACCACTGGGGAGAGGGAAGCGGGGGAGGGGCCATAGGGGTAGGGGATTAAGAGGTACAAACTATTAGGTATAAAATAAGCTACAAGGATATATTGTACAACACAGGGAATATAGCCAATATTTTATAATAACTATGAATGGAATATAACCTTTAAAAACTGATTCACTATATTGTACATGTGTAATTTATATTATACATCAACTATACTTCAATAAAAAATAAAAAATTTTAAAATGATTAAAGTCCCTTAAACTATCTTACTTTAAAATAGTATATAATATAAACTAAGTATGATAAAGATGTCTTTAAAAATCATTACTATAGGGGCTTCCCTGGTGGCGCAGTGGTTGAGAGTCCGCCTGCCGATGCAGGGGACACGGGTTCGTGCCCCAGTCCGGGAGTATCCCACATGCCACGGAGCAACTAGGCCCGTGAGCCACAACTGCTGAACCTGTGCGTCTGGAGCTTGTGCTCCACAACAAGAGAGGTCGCGATAGTGAGAGGCCCGTGCACCACGATGAAGAGTAGCCCCCGCTTGCCACAACTAGAGAAAGCCCTCGCACAGAAACGAAGACCCAGCACAGCAAAAACAATAAATAAATTAATTAATAAACTCCTACCCCCAACATCTAAAAATAAAAAATACCATTGAGAGAGTGAAAAGTCAAGTCACAGACATGGAGAAGATATTTGCAATACATAGATTCCACAAAGGACTCATATCTAAAATATATTAACAATAAAGAAAATAAAACTCTTGTAAACCAACAGAGAAAAATCCAATAAAAGAATGAGCAAAGAAAAAAAATAATAAAATTTTCTAGTAGTCCAATTAAAAAAGTAAAAAGAAGAAGAAAGGAATGAGCAAAAGACTTGAACAGCCTCTTTACAACCTTAAAAAAGAAAAACAGCCAATGAATACTTGAAAAGAAGCTCAATCTCACTAGCCCTCAGTGAAATGTAAATTATGAACCACAGGGAAATACCATTATATATCCAGCAGAGTGGCTAAAATTGGAAAGACTGACACTGCTAAGTGTGACAAGGAAGTGGAATAGCAAGCACTCACACACCCTGGTGATCCTGCGTGGTGAAGGGGAACATGTACCTGTAACCCAGCCATGCCTCTCCTAGGTACATCCAACAGATACGTCACAGAACGTCCAGTAACAGTATATTCTAGATCGGGGTCAGCAAGCTTCTGCCCACAGCTGTATTTGTATGGCCCACAGATAGAAACGCTTTCTACGTTCTTAATGCATTGTAAAAAAAAATTTTAAAGAATGTGTGACTGAGAGCATTTGTGACTTGTAAAGCCTAAAACATTTACTATCTGGCCTTTACGGAAAACGTTTGCTGACCCTTATTTGGGATCTGAAACTGGAAACACATCAAATGTCCATCAGCAATAGAATGGATAAATAAATTGTGCTGTGTTTATACGATGAAATAGTATGCAGAAAGGAGATGAACAAACCATTGGAATGTAGCAACATGAACGAGGAGCCCGATACCAAAACACACATATTGTATGTGTTCATTTATATCAAGTTTGAAAATAGGCAAAAGTGATCTGTGGTGTTAGAAGCTGGGATAATGGTTACGCTTGGGTGAGGGGGTTAGTGGCACAAAAGGGGACTTGGGGATCTGGTAATATTCTATGTCTTAGTCTGGATGTTGGTTATTGGCGTATTCATTTTGTGAAATTTCATGGAACTGTACGTACACTTAATGATTTCTGCCCGTTTCTGTAAGTTGTTACACTTTAACTAAAAGTTTGTTTCAATAGTCATTGCTGTACATGGAAAAAGGCATCCCCCAATCATGGAACTATACCAACCACAAAGTGATATGCCTCCAGCACTAAGAAGTCGTCTACTGATAGCATTCTCACTATTGTTTATTGCCTTATCAACCACAGCTACATCTTACTTGGATGAAACATATACATTGCCCTTTTTGAAGGTGTTCACTTCCAAAACGAGCACTTTCTTCCGAGCCTGGCATTATGGCCTCAGCACGCACCAAACTTATGCAGGGCTTCATGGTTGAGTGCAGTGAGCTGGGCGCTTTGAAAGTACTGAAGTATTCGACACCAGGCCGTCTGAGCCACCATGAATGTGGGTGGAGATCGACAAGTTGATACCTATGCATGCTCTTAAGATTCTCTTCATTCTGTATCGAGTCATGTTTCCCCTCTGTTTTTTCAAGGGGGTGTGCACCGTCTAGAGTCTGTTGAAGAATATAATGAGCTGATGCTGAGAAATGGGGACCCCCGGGCCAGGATGTTGGAGGTCTCCCGAGATGGCCGGAAGCACTCTCTCCCCCAGCTCCTGGACTCGACGGGCACAGCACAGGTAGCGCAGCACCGTGGAGCCCCTGGCTTTCTTATCCAGTCACAGTTACTTGGTTAGGGATGGAAGAGCATGTTTCCAGCCCTGGGTCTCCAGGTTTTCTTTTATTCTCTCCGAGACCAGCAGGAGTTTCCGTGCTCTGAAGACCTGTCCGTCTATGAGGGACAGGAGTATTCAGGACTAGAGATATAGCATAGTCAGTGAGATCTATCCAGGGAGGCTAGAAGGAAGTAGTCAGCCTAATATTTGAAAATAAAAGAGAAGGAAAAAAACCTTGATCCTCTTTCTACTGTGTGTTTTGGAAACGAGAGCTGCTTTCAGCTGCCAGGAGACAATGGCGCGTCATGGTCTGTGGTAAGAACCACCATCTCTTGTTTAGTGGGTGTGTCATGTGTCAGCATAGCCTGGTGGGTGGGTGGGTGTGGGGACGTGTGAGGGACGGAGGCGGTTGGGTGTGCCTGTGCTGTGCCTGGGATCCTACCTGTTATAGAGTCATGGCTCAAACAGCCAAGGTCAGAAGAGGCTGCCAAGAGGGGTGAGGAAGGTGGGGATGTTGATATTCCAGGGCCCATCCCCGCCAGAGCTCGGGGCTCCACAGCCCTGCTCAGGGGCTCATCCTCAATTCCATCATCCTCAACCCAGTAGAAACTGGATAGATGTCTCATAACCAAGTTGGAGGCAGGCTCAGTCTCTGGGGAACTTGTGGAGTGTCTTTGAGCCCTGACACCATCAGCCAGAGCGCTCAAGAGGAGTCATTGGCATCTTGTCCCCAGGCCTGCAGTGAAGTGGAGATGGAGGGAGGAGGGTGTGACAGTAGTGACACCTGTAAGGGCGTGGAGACTCAGATAGTTGAGTTCTAAAAGACCTGGCTCAGGGCATCTGGGTTGGGCCCTTGCTTTTCGTGTCTCACCTTTTTATAGGTAGGGCAGCTGAATCCCAAAGAGGTTGAGTATTTGGCTCCAGGCGATGCACCAGAATCCCTGTGCAGGGAGTTCTGCCTGACCAATAAAATTAAAAAGTGCCCGTGTTTCCGAGGCAGCTGCTGATTAGGCTGCCTTGTGTTGAATCCCCCCAGTGGCAACTTGAATTGGGGCACCGAGCAAAAGCAGAGCGAAAAACGTGCATAGGGCCTGGTTAGAGCTCCTCCAGACCCGTGTCTGGAGACAAGTCTGTGGCCTGTGCAGAATGATCCAATTGGATCAACAGAGGCGGGGGGAGATCAAGAAGTCATAGGAGAGCCGCGTTTCAGACGATTTTAGTTAGTGAGGAAGGTGAGAGCAGATCTGCTGCCATCATGGCCAAGGATGTCCAGCATTGAGGTGCTGATTTCCTAACTGACCCGCAGAGGAAACCTGACTGTATTTATAGCCCGGGAATACCTATTTCTTCTAACCAGGCTTCTAAGAACCAGGAAGCACAGGCTAGTGAAGATTTTAAAGAAGAAACTTTTTTTTTTCTTCAAGTTGTTCTTTCCCTTGTCTTCTCTTCTTATTTTCTGCCTTTTTTTTTCTCCCAGGATTCACCTTCCTTCCTTCCTTCCTTCCTTCCTTCCTTCCTTCCTTCCTTCCTTCCTTCCTCCCTCCCTCCCTCCCTCCCTCCCTCCCTCCCTTCTTTTCTTTTCTTTTTTTTCTTTCTTCCTCTTCCTCCCTCCCTCCCTCCTTTCTTTTCTTTCTTTCTTTCTCTCTTTCTCTCTTTCTCTCTTTTTCTTTCTTTCTTTCTTCTCTCCCTCTACTAAAAACTATTGTCTAGAATAGAGCTATCCAGTAAAACTTTCTGCAGTGATGGAAATGTTTTATGTCTGTACTGCCCAATATGGTAGCCATGTGTGTCTTTTAAGCACATGAAAAGTGGCTAGTGAGACTGAGGAGTGCATTTTTAATTTTAATTCATCTTAATTTAAATATAGATAGCCACGGGTGGCTAGTGGCTGCCATATTGGACAACAGAGGTCTAAAAATGTAGTGGGACCCCTGAAACTCTTCAAGAGAAGAGTGAAGCATGCTGGCCTCTGGTTCCCAAAGGGGAGATGGAATGAGGTGCTGCTGGATGTTGGTGATCAGAGAAAGAGTTCCCTTATGAGTCTGCACATGAACCTCTGTATTTGAGAGCTATGCCTGGCTATTCCCATGACGGTTTCAGTAAAAGGGTGGTAACCTGGCCAAGCCAATGTCATTTTTTTAATGAATCAGAGTCTGGGAGGCCAACATGGCTGACAGATAATTTTGTAAAACAGCAAAATACAATTGTTCTAAGTTGCCAAGAATACGAAAATATCATTAGCAGATATCTGATTTCTAACTTTGAATGTAGAATATGCTAATTAAGGATAAACTATTTTCTAGTGTCTCTTTTCTCATATTAAACATGAAATGATTTTTTAGCATTTTTTGTTTATGCTAGAATATCTGTGTCATTTAAGCAATTTATTATTCTAAGAAGAATAGCGGGGCTTCCCTGGTGGCGCAGTGGTTAAGAATCCGCCTGCCGATGCAGGGGACACGGGTTCGAGCTCTGGTCCGGGAAGATCCCACGTGCCACATAGCAGCTAAGCCCGTACACCACAACTACTGAGCCTGCGCTCTAGAGCCCGCAAGCCACAACTACTGAACCCACATGCCACAACTACTGAAGCCTGCGTGCATAGAGCCCGTGCTCCTCAACAAGAGAAGCCACCGCAATGAGAAGCCTGTGCACCTCAACGAAGAGTAGTAGCCCCTGCTCGCCACAACTAGAGAAAGCCTGCACGCAGCAACGAAGACCCAACGCAGCCAAAAATAATTAATTAAAAAAAAAAAAGAATAGCAAGGAGCTAGATTGTCGCAATGCTTTAGCAAGAGATTCGTTCAGTCTCTTGTTATAAATAGTGCACCCTGCTTACACACGTGGATATGGTGGGTGATGGACAGGAAAAAGAGATCGAGATTTTGAGCTGCTGTGTGCCAGGAAGGGAAAGTGTGGCTTGTGGGAAAGTATTTTATTTTCCAAATGTGAGGGATTAGAACTAAAGCTGCTGCAGTCTCTCAGCGGGATCTTTTATACTAAATAACAGTTGTCTGGGTTTGCGGTTTGGGTTTTATAAGAAACAAGGGCTTGCTGAGTTTTGAGTGAGTGACTTAAGCTTAAAATGGTGAGATACTCTCTAACCATGATTGTGAACTTGGGGTGGGGCGAGGGTGACTTCCAAGGGAGAACCCGACCAGAGGATGGTCATTCTGTATCTCCAAGGCCTCTCGGTTTCTGGTTCCTATCTCTAATCCAGAAAGCGAGAAGTAGGATCTGTGGAGTAGGGTCAAGAAGGAGCAGCCCCAGGTGGTTGCCAAGCAGTTCTTGGTGTGGGGGGAAGAAAGCATGACAGCCAGACACAGTTGGGGCTGCTCCTTCAATGTTCTTTATAATAAACTTCATTTAAGCCACTGGACCAGATATGGACCAGAGGGCAATGGCTGTCTAACACAAAAGACAACTGAGGTTTTCCAAATCTGAGTATATTTTTATGCCAGAGACCACAGCAGGATGAGTGAGACTACCTCTGACCTCATGTGCCGACTTCTAGGAATACCACATCGTGAAGAAGTCTACTCGCTCGCTAAGTACTACTCAGGTGGAATCTCCTTGGAGACTCATTCGGCCGTCGGTCATCTCTATCATTGGCCTGTACAAAGAGAAAGGCAAGGTGAGCTCCCTTCTGTACATTGTTTTGCTCTCCAGGTAAATGTTAGCATATATGTGTTAAATGGTTACTTTTTAGTGTTGTTTTTACATGAAATAAAAAGTAAAAGGTATAAAGAAGCATAGATTAAGTGGTCTTTGGGCGGATTGGATTGGATTCCCTGGCATCCTTTCCTGTGGGCCTCCAAGTGACATCATACCATAGTTGCCCTTAATGATTTCAAGAGTCACCACCCGGCAGCTAGGGCACAATCAAGGATCGGGTAAATGCCCCAACTTTTACCACTATTGAAAGAAAGTCAGACCCTGCAGCTTCAGAGAATAATCCCAGTTATCCTTTGGAATGAATTTCATGGCATTGCCATTATTATAAGAGGAATAGTATAAATAATTTGATATTATACAAATACCAAAATATCCATTTTGATATTATACAAAAACAAAAGAATAAAACAAATATGGCGCCTGCACAGTGTGAAATGACTCGCGTGAGCTATTAGTTGATCCATGTGAAGTTGACATCTTTGGAGATCAGAGATTGTCAAATCTAGCAATTTCATATGTTTACCTAAAACTTTCACCCTTTAATGTAATGCATAGCTAGCGCAATGCAAATGGATCTGAGGAGGGAAATGGTGAAGGGAACACAGATTTGACTGTACAGCTAGTTAGCTTAACTCTGAGCCTGTTTGGGAAGGACAGCTCAGTTAAATACTACAATGAGAAGGGTGCCCTCAGTGAAATACTGCAATGGGAAAGGATGCCCTTAGTTAAATACCACACTGACAACCTGGACCCCCACCTCCTTTGCGTGTAGGGCCTTGGCTTTAGCATTGCTGGAGGTCGAGACTGCATTCGAGGACAGATGGGGATTTTTGTCAAGACCATTTTCCCAAATGGATCAGCTGCAGAGGATGGAAGGCTTAAAGAAGGTAGGAGAAGGCCTCTTGGTGGTCCTCAGTGCCAGTGAGCTTTGATTCCAGGAGAATCTGCCTCCTTGCAGGATGTGAAGCAAATGGCACAGCAGCTAAGTCTGTGGGCTTGGTAGTCAGGTAGACCTGGGCTGAATCCAGCACTTACTACATCATGACCTTGGACAATTGATAGAACCTGAGCTTCACTTTCCTCTGTTGTAAACTTGGGATATTAATACGTACCTTGAGGAGTTGTTGTGAGGATTAAATGAGACATTATGTGAGAAGTGGCTTGATATTTTTATTGGGGTCTTTAAATGTCTGTCTTGTCCCCTGGGTCTTTGATTGTGTTCCTTGCCTTGAAAATTCCTGAGAGTTTGCAGTGCATTCTCGCTTCGGGGCTGGAGTACAGAAACATCTTTTACACGCTCCATAGCACCTACCATTTTGCACACATGTAAACATACTAGACAAGCACTTTTGCGCTCCCAGCTTTATTGAGATATAATTGATAACTGCGTGTATTGAAGGTGTACAACGTGATTTGACACACATATATTGCAAAATGATTGCCAGACAAGGTTAGTGAACACCTCCATCACCTCACATAGTGACCTTTTGTGTGCTTGTGTGGTGAGAACATTTAACATCTACTCTCTTAGCAATTTTCAAGTATATAGCAGTCTTGTTAACTGTAGGCCCCATGCTGTACCTTAGATCCCCAGAACTTGTTCATGAGTCCTGATTTTTCTCCTCCTTATTCCATACTTCCTGCATGGAATGATTGAATCACACTATTTCTAGTTACCTTCAAAAATGCTGTGACTGTTCAGTTCAGTTGGTCCAAAGATAGGTGATGTTGTGTTTAACCAGCTTATTTTCTTAAAACTGATTAAGAGTGAATTGGAGCCTCCTTTTTTGTAGGTAGAGCAATCCCAGAAGCCTGTGTGCTAACGATAATCTGTGGCCGGGCTTAATATTTTAAAAATTAATTTATTATTTTTGGCTGCATTGGGTCTTTTTTGCTGCTCGTGGGCTTTCTCTATTTGCAGCGAGCGGGGGCTACTCTTTGTTGGGGTGTGTGGGCTTCTCATTGTGGTGGCTTCTCTTGTGGAACACAGGCTCTAGGCATGTGGCTTCAGTAGTTGTGGCACGTGGGCTCAGTAGTTGTGGCTCACAGGCTCTAGAGCGCAGGCTCAGTAGTTGTGGCGCATGGGCTTAGTTGCTGCGTGGCATGCGGGATCTTCCCGGACCAGGAATTGAACCCGTGTCCCCTGCATTGGCAGGCGGATTCTTAACCACTGCGCCACCAGGGAAGCCCAGGCTTAATATTTTGATGGCAGAATATTTATTTCTGGCTCAGAGGAAGGGTTAACTCCCAGGTGGTGTTTGTGTCTAGTTTCACAACAATATAAAATTTTAGCCAAGCATTTTTATAATGCATGTGCCATGTGTTCAGTTGATTGAAATTCATCCTGCAATGCCAGTAGAATGGAACAAAGTGGAGGGGAAAAAAAAATCGATAGGAGAGGTTAACAGCACTTGCTTCTCCTAAATACTGTATTTTCATATGTATTCGCTTACAATAAATAGAAGTCATCAGAATGGATTTTCAACCTGTTGGATGATCTGTCTTTTAAGTAATCTTGCAAAGATTTTTAAGGGCATGAGCCATTATGTTAATATTTTTAATTAACATAATGTTAATGTTTCCAAATATTTTAATTAATATTTGGAAACAAACCAAAAACCTCGCCTAGTTGAGTAATCGGTTATACCAGGTGATTTTTAAACAGATTATTTCACTTAGTTTACAACTTGTGTAATTGCATTAAAGAGAAGGCACATAACAATGGGTGGGGTACTGCTACCTTTTTAAACTCATATACAGGATTCCTTTAATGGAATACCCCACGTGCTCCTGGGATTGGCTGTTCGTGAGAGGAGAAAACGTGTGTTCTTAGGCTGCTTTGTACTTTGTTGTAAGTAAAGGGAGTTCCTCTTCCGTACCATACTGCTGTGCAAGGTTCATCTGTTCTTCTCTCTTGCACATCTTTGTAGTGTTTTTGATGAACTGCTGTTCCCCAAAACAGACCATGTCACAAGAGTACAAAACCGGAAGCTAGCTCTGTTAAGTCAACAGGATGTCCAAGTTCTTTTATGTTCCCAGCAGACACTGTCAACAACTTGAAAAATGACCTGTGCCTTCTTGGAGTTGACGATGAGTCCAGGATAGTTTGAGGGAGAAGAGAGAAAGAGAGCGAGAGAGAGAGAGAGAGAGAGAGAAAGCAATTTGATATTAGTCTACAGTAATCTCTTAGAAGCGTATAATAACTAGCCAGCTTAATGACTGAGAACCTCGAACACCATCAGTAAGACCAGGCATCTAGACTATGGGGCTGGATGTAGACGGGGGGCTGCCACTCCTAAATAATATCTCACGAGTTTTTTTGTCTCTATCATTTAAACCATTTTTCACACGCCATGTCTTTCTGCAGATATAGGCAAGGCTTCTCACATGTTACGTGTGTTTGGGCTTCACTGCCAGTGGGTTTAAGTTGTAAAACAAAAACCATAAGAAAAGACTAGGAATTCAGTTTTTGTAGTTTGATCTCGAAATGTAGAACATCTATTATCAGACTTGGCAGTGGCTAGAGAATAAGATCTTGATGCTTCCCACAGTTGTTTTAGTTAAAGATGGTAATATAGAATTACTGCAAAAGAATATGCCTTGTCACTTATTGTCCCATTTTGTGACATTCCTTGGAGCTAAGCTAATGAAAATAGATTGGAACAATAAAATTCATCTTATAGAGTTGTAAATCAGGGGCCATATGGTATCTTATTCTAGTACTGACCAAGCAGATTCCAGTAAAAAAAACTTGATGTTAATGTAATTCTCAAATTTGGTCACTAGGGGATGAAATCCTAGATGTAAATGGAATACCAATCAAGGGCTTGACATTTCAAGAAGCCATTCATACCTTTAAGGTAAAGACATTCTTATTGATCGCCTTTGTCTTCTTTGTTTTTCTTTATTACTTTCTGGTTTGGGTTTGGTGATTTTTTTTTTTTCCCCACCCTTTGATAAAAGGACAGCCTGAATGTTTTAGCCCTTCTTGTTGTTTTTTCAGCAAATCCGGAGTGGATTATTTGTCTTAACGGTACGCACCAAGTTACTGAGCCCAAGCCTCACACCCTGCTCCACACCCACACACATGAGCAGATCCAGCTCCCCAAACTTCAACACCAGTGGGGGAACCTCAGCGGTGGGTGCCGATGAAGCCAGTTCTTCGTCCCTGGGACGAAAGGCCCCCGGGCCAAAGGACAGAATTGTCATGGAAGTAACCCTCAACAAAGGTGATACCAGCTCTTCCTCATTTTTGTTACATTCTCTCAAATAATAATTTGTAATCTGTTCTTAGGTTAATTTTTAATATTTTTTTCTATGAATTGCTCCTTTGGAACGCTCTGCTACCAACAACATATGTTATTCTCTAAATGGACAGTGGGATCAGAAGTAGAGATTTTAGTCATTTTACTAAAGTGAAGGGAAGTTACCGGTAGCACGATTTTTTAAGCTCTCTCCAGATGAATCACGGTGTGTCAGAGACTCGTGTGAAAAACATCACTGACTAGCTTAATTCTAGGGCTAATAAAACATTTTAAAGAGTGAAGAATATAGTCAAGAATACAGTTAACACCAGTAACTGAAAGTCCTGGGTGACACCAAATGTTATCACTTTTAATCTTTGTCTCCTTTTCCTCCCCACCAGCTATAGAAATATGGTGAGCAATTAAATAACCAAGAGATTAGTTGCTAAAAAGAGAGGCGAAAGAAAACCTAAAGTTGTGTATGCAGAATAGAAGATATTACTTGGACTCTGCCTATTTCCAAAAGCAGCTTCGAGGAGGCTCTTTAGACTAAGAAGAGGATGGATCATTGATTGAGTAATTCACAGTCCATAGTTAGCCCCTGGTTCTGCCGTGGGCTCATTAACAGAATATGGCCCTTTTGACAAAGAAAAGCAAAATTTGTATTCTGAGTCTGGTCCAAAAATAAATGGTTATTGGTCAACATATACATTAATGCCATTTCAGATCACTTAATACTGCTTTTCAGATTTTGTTGTTGTTGTTTTTAATTTTGTTTTCTTTCAATGACGCCTCCCACAGAGCCCAGAGTTGGATTAGGCATTGGTGCCTGCTGCCTGGCCCTAGAAAACAGCCCTCCAGGCATCTACATTCACAGCCTTGCCCCTGGATCAGTGGCCAAGATGGAGAGCAATCTGAGGTTGGTTGTAAACCTGAAAGTTTAGAGTTCTGGTGTGTTTGTGAATATGCGAATACATACATATGTAAGATACCTGCGCTGTTGCATTCCCCTGTGGGATTCTAAATGTTTTTATTATTTGCGGTCATATAGCCAGGATTACAATCAAAAACATCTCCAAAGATGAAAAGATAATATAAATGAAATTTGGTTGAATTCAAGAACTCCAGATCTTGGCTGTCCCTACCAATTTTGTTCTGTTTGGACTCAGAAGTTCAGTCTCAGAAACCTGACACAATACAACTCTATATAGATATCTATGATTATCCAAATATTTTCTTTCACTTTTATATTCATTTATGTAAAATTCATAGGAGATACTGGGAACTTCCCAAAATGGTTTCAGAATCACTGGATACAAGAGAGTCCGGAGATCACGCCCTTGAACAGGAGGCCTTTATTATTAAGTACAATCTCCTGAACCTTTCCTGTTGTTTTACTCCTTTTTAAGAGGTGACGTCTAGATGCTTACTGTCTGAAATCACCACGTGTCTGATTTCTCAGTTCGGCTAGTTGAGTTGTAGATTGGGTATTCTGTTTATACAAGAGAGGTTTAGGTATTCTATTATATAGTAATTGCAGTGGGTCTGTGCCCACCTAAACTTCACAAGAATGTACACGTATTGCACGAAACACTCTGTGCAGACAGTATCATCTTTCTCCCCTCGAAGTTTCTAAGTCCTTGAGCAGTTGAGGAATTGACAAAATGACATTCCTTGAGGTTGCCATTTTGGGGTGCTGTTAATAGATTATATTATGTTTTTAGTTAATCATCAGAGTGAAGTTCCATACCGAAAAAAATTTAGCAAATCATCCAAAGTACATTAAAGAAAATATACTTTTAGAACCCAAGGAAAAAAAATCCTTTAATGACATCCCAAGATGATGTTTCTTTCTTGAATGGTTCCATATGTCTGGAGCCTGCCAAATGAACATTCTTCAAACCCCACATAAAGAGTCTTTGTTCTCTCGTACTGAGTTCTCTCCCTATAATTTCAAGTCAAAATGGGCATCTTGTCCCCGATTTCTCATTTGTTCAAATTTGAAACGTTCTTACAAATTCTTGGGTAACCTTTGAGCTTCAGATATTTCCTTCTTAAATTATATTACAATAATCATTTCAAGATGGTAGGGAAAGAGAAACTGATGGTGGTCGAGAGACTGTCACTTGATGATCAGAAGGTAGACAGACCTGAGATCAACAGTGTGTGACATCTGGGTAACCTCTCTGAGCCTGTGGCTTTATCTACATAATGGGAATAATAATACCTATTCAGAGCATTGTTATGTAAATCTCTCTGTATAGTGCCTGGCATATACTATGTGTTCAAGAAATGGTAGCCTTCATTGTTGTCCTTATTATCAATTTTATTTAACTTTACTACTTCTGAAAATGCAGATAGATATGCGTAATGGTCTTTGTCATTTTAAAACTGAATGTGTTTATGACTGTGTTGCTTTTTTATACGTATGCAAAGATGAAAGGATGTCATTTGCTTTGTTAAAGTATTCAGAAAAGATTTCATATTATAAACCTCTCCCAGAAGGAAATCTTGTAAAAAGCTAACTGTTACCGCAGAGAGTTGATCATGTTGCCTCCCTAGCCGCGGAGATCAAATCCTGGAAGTGAACTCAGTCAACGTCCGCCATGCTGCTTTGAGCAAAGTCCACGCCATCTTGAGCAAATGCCCCCCAGGACCCGTTCGCCTGGTCATCGGCCGGCACCCTAATCCAAAGGTGAAGTATTTCATACTCTCCTGAGTATGGGAAGACAGCTATTTGTCCAGTAGCAATGACACACATGTTCCTGTGCCTACTCTTTGATGAGACGGTTCACCCAGCTGGGGATGGGAATCAGCCTGTGGCCACACAGTGACCAAGGTAACTGATACACACGAGAAATGAACCACTAATCTGGACTTCTTCGTCTCCACACTCAGAAAATTTTATTAGAAATTGTTGACAATATGTTTGGTGAATTTAAAATTTGTGGAAGGTAGGAGTGCTGCGTTCTGAGTAACCCCCAGCTGATTGTTTGACTTCTGGTGAGATACTTAACCTCTTTGGGTTTCTGCATCCAGAAAATCTGAGAGCAGTAAACTAGGTGATCTGTCCAGGCCATCCTTGACCTGAGCAAAATACTCCGGTGTAATTAAGGCTTAAGAGCCCACTAATTTTTTTTCAGCATCAATATCACATAGTTGGCCCATACTAACTTGCAGATAATCATAGCCCCCGTATCGTTGGCCTCTGCTATTTACTTGGTTGTATCTCTTCTACTTATTCGATTGCTTTTAATTTTTTAAGCTAACCACAGGACACTTTAGCAAGTTCAACTCAACCCACTTCGAGCACTAATTTTTGTTGTTTTTGAGCACTCCAGGTAAAAATCTTTTAAAATTAGCCTATCTCTAACATGGTAATCAGGTTGTATTTTACAAAATTTGACCTTTCAACAACTCAGAATGCTTATTAAGAACATTAGCTCTTCCCATGCCCGTCATGTGGCCACCCCTTTTGTATTATTTGTAGTATTATTTGATTACATCCTACATGGTCCCAGGCTGCTGTACTGGATGGACTCTTATGCCATTTTAAGAGTAAGACGTCTGTGCCAGGAGACCTGGTAGGTCCTCCCATGGGCCACATCTGAGATTTCTTTAGTGCATTAACTTTATGGGGTCATTTTCACTGTCTCGGTGGTGTTCATTTGTTGACCAGTTTCCCCTGTACAAATAAGCGCTATCCAGCTATGACTCCAGGCCTTGATTTGGGAAGGTGATGTCAACCACAGTGCTTGAACAACGATTGCCGTCAGACTGATTCAAACTCAACCCCACTACTTTCTTTCCCCCAGATCGTTTTCTCTTGTCTACGAGCATTCTTTAAAATGTCTTACATTAAAAACTGCTTGAATAAATATCATCAATAGAAAGTCAAGTCCTGCTTCCTCCACCTTTTTCCATTTTTTCTACTTGGCACTCCCCATTTTTCTCCTTTCTGTTCTATAGTCCTGACTTTCCCTTAGAATCTGTTCTAGTTTGTCCCCCCGCTGTTCCCATGAGTCTCTCTGGGTCACTTTTAACACCACTTTGCCTCATAGTCTCAGCTCCTCCCTCCGGGGTCCCCCCTTGGATTCCACTACCCACGTGGCCACTCCTCTCACCTTAGGGAGCAGCCCAACAAGCTGTGGCTGACCCAGCACATCCCTCAGCAACATAGAAAATTAAGTTCTCCGTGGGCTGCAGTTGTTGGCTTCCAGGCATGCCCGACTTCAAAATCCACTCCAACCTAACACAGGTCATGATTTGTTCGGAGGTCTGCCTAATCTCAGCCCAAAGCGTCTGCCTCATTCGCCAGTACAATCAAACATCAAAAGGGCATTCCGGTGCAAAGCATAACAGTCCTGGTGGACTGGTGGTCTGTGATCCCATGGAACACATGGGTTGACTCGTTTCTAGCCGCAGTAATATGGTCGTCAGGATGGTGCTGGAGATGTGTCCAGTGAAACCAAATTTCAGTATTTGTTTGACTGGATTTCATGTTTCCTCCTAGGTAAACATGGTGTTCTTAGTTGTAACATCATACTATATTTTCCTTTTGGTCAAGATTCCATTTTACGTTGAATGTATTTTTGTACCGCGTATCCCAACATTTTATGCCAATAGTACATTTTGATACTAAATGTATGTGCCTTCTCAGTTTTCATGTTGTTCCAAGAGAAATACCACAAGGATTTTCTTTTCTTCTGTTTCTCATAATGACTGGAGCAGTGGCTGCCCGATTGGGATATTCAAACCCTCCAGGTCTAGACAAGCTAAGATCTAGACCTGCTCGGGTGGCAGCTTCTAGCTTACGTGAAGTGGAAGAAAGTAACAGAGGCTCATTATTAATTGGTCCTGTGGCTTTCTAACTTTTGATTAGAGTTATCCAGGAGATCTTTCACTTGTTTCAAACCCCAGCCATTTTTTTTCCCACTCAGAAAAATAGTTGTGAATATTGAAAGTCTAATATCAAGAAAAATTTGCAACCTCTGTTTAATGGCTCAATTATACAAAATTACTCTTTGCTTTATGAAGGTATGTTGGGGGCGGGGAGATATGCCTGTGTGCATGTGTGTGTACATATTTATTTCCTGTGACGACTACTGGAGAGGGTTACATAAAAGCTATGACGTGATGATGATTTATCTGTTAGGTTTAAGTGTCATGCTGAATCCTGTACAGAAATATTATTTACTTCTTAAGGCAGATTGCAAACTCCAAATATTTTTTATGCTAAACGTTATTTTAGTACACAAAATGACCATTCTACATTTAAAATATTCTTTAAAAATGAAACTATACAAGTTGCATCGTTGTTTTTTAAAATATCTCATAGTTCAGCATGTATCAGGCTTTTTAAAAATCTTCCTACGAATAATTACAGTTATGGATAACAACGGATGGGGGGGTGTGGAAATCCATGAGTTTACCATGATACCAATAAATATAGAAGGAAAAGATAGTTATCAAATCACCGTTTTGAAAACTTCATCGCAATTATTGATTCAGCAAGAATAATCAATGATGCTAAAAGCATTGAGTGGAAATATATTGGGAAGCAGGATACAGACGGAGTTTCAAATTGTCTCCTGACAGATTACTCATTAATGACGACGACAATAGCAACAAATCCTGTGGAGAGATCTGGTGAACTCACCCTAAACAAGCGGTCAAAGTTAGCCCCAGTCATGAAGCACACTGACCCTGAGTGCCTCTGCGATGCACTGAGAAGGGAAAAGTTTTTGTAGTTTGGTAGTTTTTCTGCCCCCAAATGCATAATGTAAATCTAAGCAGGAAGAAGCTATCAGACAACTGCTAACTGAGGGTTTGAATTGACCTGGTTTCTTTCACATTGTCAACACCAGGAAAGACAAAGGCTCAGAACTGTTTGGGGTTAAAGGTTGCTAAAAAGACGTGAGACCAGGACCCTGGGTTGCCTGACCGCCACCCTAGCCCCACTGCGCCCTCCCACCACCACCCAAAACATTTTTTTCTCTAAAGCATTGCTAGGCAAGGAAGTTGATGGGTGACAGGCCACTAAAGGTCCACCACAGATAAGGAGCTTGCACCAGAATGTAAATCGGTCACATCACTGTGCACACAGTTTAACTCAGTTGACGTTTTTCCCCTCGCGAGACATTGATCAAAGAAGCGGAGCGCTGATTTGCCTTCTCGAGGAAAATCCTTATCTCCTCCCAGCCTGGCGTCAAACTTTCGGTGAATTATTTCCAGCCTAAAGACACACTCTGAGTGTCTCTGAGCATTTCTGAAGGATAGTATTAGGAATGTGAAAGGTGTATTAGACAGTCGTTTGTATCAACATTAAATTTCCTGAGCATGATAATAGTACCAGGGGTATTTAAGAGAAGGTCCTTGTTTTTAGGAGATACTTGCTAAATTATTTACAGGTGAAGGGTCACGATGTCCGTAACTAACTCCCAAATGGTTTAGGAAAAAGTTATAGGGGTGGGTGTGTGTGTGTGTGTGTGTGTGTGTGTGTGTAACGATGGAGCGTGAGTATAAATGTGGCAGAATGTTACAAAATAGTGAGTCTAGGTGAAGAATATACTATTCTTGTGCTCCTCTTGAAAGTTTCACCTAAGTTTGAAATTGTTTAAATAAAGTTTAGGAAAAAAGAATTAGAAGTGCGTGTTCTAGAGAGAGGCACGTATCGGCCATGTTGTTGGTAACCAGAGCTGAATGCTTTGCTTCCTGAACTTGGGAACCCTTTGAAGTTCTTGTTTTGAATACATTGTTTGAAGCAATCGTTAACCCAGCCACACTACCTTACATGCCCTGATTTATTGCTTCAGGGGGTGGTCATAGTCTTTGGCCCTGCAGTTTTCCTCTTTATCTGCACTCCAGCCTCTGACTCTGGTCCTACCTACTTGTATTGGGGAAAAATAAATAAATGAAACCGTCTAATTTGCGCTTTCTGCTGACAACCAGGTTTCCGAGCAGGAAATGGATGAAGTGATAGCACGCAGCACGTATCAGGAGAGCAAAGAGGCCAGTTCCTCTCCTGGCTTAGGTACTGTAATTGCACATCTTCATTCAACATTCAGAAGAGTTTCTCGTTGAGTTCCCCCCAGGGGCACTCCCCTGCCCTGTATTATTGGAGTCTTGGTAATTATCACATTTGGCAGAAGTAGCTGTCAAAGAGATTCCAGGCTTTCTCTTTGCTGCCGCTGCTGCTTTTGATTTCTGCACTTATTTAATGTGCTGTATTAAAGTTCCACCCATGCATGCTTCCTACACTGCCTTAAGATAATTTGCAGAAACGAGTGAGCAGCATTTCAGGTGTTTATGTGCAATTCATTTGAAATGTTCTGGGTGGAAATGAAGTGCTACCCAAATACCAGCTGTTTTGGTAGACGCAGGGAGGGTACAATCCATCCAAAAACCTGGGATTTCTTTATATGAATTAAAAGTTTCAACTCAAGGGTAACAGAGGCTGCAAAAAATCATGATTTCCCCCTTCTTAGGTGGAAAGTTCAACCAGAGAAAGGATTGAGGTAGTAAGAATTTTATATGAATTTAAAATATGAAACTCTGCATCAAGTTGGAAAAGTAATGTTTCCTGTAGAGTGGATCTCTAAAGGGGCTCTGCAGACATGTCTGAACCCAAGATATTAAGATTGATGTCGGGAGGAGACTGAGGCATGAGTTACTGGTTGTCAGAGGCAAAGGAAGGCATACAGTTTTTTGGCAACCGTGGAATACCCTAATTATTTACGTCCATAATTAATATGTTGAAAGTAGGCATAGCCATAATGGGCTCTTTCTTCAGCTAACTCATTCTCCGGACCTGCCTGAAGGCTGTCCTCTCATAATCCCAACATATCCATTCAGTCAGTTATAAAAGATTTTATTAAGCCATGATCCTCAAGCCCAAGATCTTTTTGCTCATGGAATATAACTTAAAGTCTCAATGCTGAGTCTTTTTGTCCTTCAACTAAAAACTAAAATAGATATTCAGCCCTCTCCCTCATTCTTCCATGAGTTTTTTGGGCTGGTCTTCCTTGGTTCATTCATCCTTCAATCCATTTATCAAATATCACTGAACACTTCCTAGATCCTAGTGCTAAGCCCTGCAGGGCCAGATCACCGATAGGTAAATAGTCGAGGAAGGAGATGAGATGCATCCACTTGTAATTAAATTATATTGTGCATATGGAAATTGGGATATATATGGAAATTGGTATATGGGTAGTATAAAACATTTTTGAAATTCAGAAGAATTTTCTTCCAACTAGGATCATCATGGAGGTAGCCGCGTCTGAGGGTTTGAAGCATGAGCAGAATCTTGGGAGGTGGGACAGGATGGGGATCAGGTACCTAGGTAGACTGCACGCACGTCCATACGCACGCACGTCCATATCCACGCAGCGAAGGAGGTTTTGTTTAATATGATTGGCTCCTTCTTCTCCAGTTAAGGAGGTGAGCCTGTCTGTAAGGATTTGAGCTTCAGTGACAATATGGTGAATTTCTCCCCCAACAGGTACCCCCTTGAAGAGTCCTTCTCTTGCAAAAAAGGTGAGTCAAGACACATTGCTGCCTCGCTCAGCTGGCCCACGAACCAGTTCCTGAAGCCCATAAGTCAAACTACAGATCCCAGCCCATATTTCTGTCCATGAGTCACTTTGGCCACTTTACACAGGAAATGGCAACAATGTTCATTAGAGAACAAGTATACAAATGTGTGTTTATTAAATATTCATCCAGGAAAAGAACAGAACAACAAAATAAAAGAACTAAGCTACACTTTGAAAAATAGCTGCTTCATAACAAAGGGGGACCCTGGTCAGTTTGCGGGAGGGTACCTGCAACTTTAAGGAGAGTGTGGAATCTTTCTCAGGTGGACGTTCCCAAATCCCAGTGGATCAGAGAACAGGAGTCAAACTCTCCTATTTTGTTGTTGCATCAATAGGCTGAGCCCGTGCCTTGGAATTCCATTCTACTTCCTACCTCTTCCTCCAGTGTTTCTCCTGGGGTGGTTGATGTTTTGCTGCTGTGGCTTTTCTGATCACAGCCAAAAAAATATTGCTTAAAAACATTGTCTGGCAGCCATTGCCTTTTAATGCATTGTTTAATTTCGCCATCCTAAAGTAAATGGAAGTGGGTGTTTACCATCAGAGCTGTTTTGAGTGACCACAGATGAGAACAAAGTGTTTTCGGGAAGATAGGATGCAACTACTGTTTAAAATAATCTGCCTCTGGTGCAAATTCCTCATCCCGCACTGCCTTCTTCAACAGGACTCCCTGATCTCCGAATCTGAACTCTCCCAGTACTTTGCTCACGATGTCCCAGGCCCGCTGTCTGACTTCGTGGTGGCCGGCTCCGAGGACGAGGACCCCCCTGGAAGTGGCTGCGGCAGCTCCGCGGAGCTGCCTGGCGCCTCCCGTAAGCCATGACTTTTCCGATTCCACGATGTGTTGGTTTATATGTCACGGTGCTGGGATACGCAAAGAGAACTGGAAATCACACCTCTGGTTGAGTAGAAGCCACCTTTCTACCCTGGCTAAAGTCAGAGTTTGCTCTTGGGAAATGCAGCCCACTCTTAGTGGCTGGCCCCCCACTTCTGTGGTAAACGGGCTGGGCTGACGTTCTGTACCCGCAGTGTTGAAGGATGCTGAACCGCCCCCTTTGGATGGTATTTACACGGTGTAGTCTTGGAATTTATGGCACCAGATCGTGGCTGGCAACCTGATGGCCTTACGTTTTAGGGCAATCCTAGCCAAACTCCTTCCCTCGCTAGGCCCTAACTTAATTCTTTCGAAGAGGGCAGTGAGTGAAAGATTCAGAACTTAGACGTTATCAAATAGGGATTTTTAGAAAAAGACCTCATTGATTATTTTCTCGGTATAATCTGAAATAATGATCTGATGTGAACCATACTGACTTCTCATTCCTGCCGGTGTGGTTTCCTTTTGCTCATTTCTCCTGTTTGCATAAGAAAATCCCTGGTGTCAGGCGAGGCAGATGAGAACCCGTCTAGCTCATTTGGAGCACGTGATGTGCCTCCTCTGGTCTCTGATAGAAAAGTTGCAAGGCGGAAGCACGTGTAATCTTTCACTACATTTAACGAGAAGCGGAGAGTTTGCAGAGCAGCCCACGCTCTCCTTCCCTTCCCAGGTTGGAGTTTATAAATCATGTGTAATCTCAGGCTTCACTGTGCCCGTTAATCAAGCCCCACCTGCAACTTTTGCAGATGAAGGAAGGACCTCAGGTGATAAGAAGGCCCAGGTGTGCAGGACCCGTGGGTCCCCGGGCATCCTCCCGCAGAGGACTATTCGGCGGCAGCATTTAGGTCGAAGTCAGTAATGTGTTAGACATCACGGATGTTGACAAGTTAATACATTTCTGTCTCTAGGCAGCACACATGTTTAAGTGAAACAAACCAGAGGTTAAGATATTTTTAAAAAGTAGAAAAACAAAAAGGGAGACCAGTAGGAAAAGGAGAGAGGGAAGCCAGCTCTCTGCTCTGTGGAGATCCCGAGAAACCGTATCATTTCAGCCTGGTGTCCAGTAGCCAGAAGGTGTGTATGTGGCATTTGTGAACGTGGAAATGCTCGTGTGTAATGAGGGGGATCAGATTAAAAGACCACGCCAGATGGGAAGATGTTTCATTCAACTTTTCTTTCCCCAATCCCGCCAGCTCACAAGGAACCAGGAAAACCCAGGGCCAACAGCCTTGTGTCTCTAGGAAGTCAGCGGGCCTCCGGGCTCTTCCACAAGCAGGTGACAATTGTCAGGCAAGCCAGTCTTCCCGGGAGCCCACAGGTCCTCCGAAACCCTCTCCTCCGCCAGAGGAGGGTGGGCTGCTACGATGACGACGCCAGTGATGAAGAAGAGTTTGATGGCGAAGGGGACTGCATTTCCCTCCCGGGGACCCTCTCAGGTCCCAGCAGGCCTCTGACAGACGACAGCTCTACATGCGTCTCAGCGGCCTCTTCCAAGGTCACGGGTATCAACCAAGAGGCACATCCCCAGAAAACCCTGGTCAGCAAGGCCTCCTCGGTGCCTCTCCTTGGCAGCTCGCTGGACTTACAGGAGAGTGTCCCAGGAGGTGTGGGGGACACCCTTGTACAGGCAGCCAACCCGCTGGTCCGTTCAGAGGCCCCCGAGGGGAGCCCTGGCTGCCTGGGGAGGAGGGAACTTTCAGGATCGAGGAGTTCACCCAAGTTGGAGTGCAAAGCCGGATCAGGCACCCAGGGTCTGGCGAGCACGGACAGCCCCGGTTCCCTCCAGCAGAAGAATGACAACCTGGGGTCCAGGCACAAGCCAGTGGCCAGGGTCAGCCCACACCACAAGAGGCCCGAGGCTGAGGCCAGGCCCAGGAGCTCAGAAACGGCCGGCCTGACCGATGGAGCCAGTGACCCGTGTGGTCCGGACTTGAACGTCCAGGCCGCTTCCATCAAAGTGGCTGCGACTGGTGATCAGCCAGGAGGAACCGCGGAGAAGGTAACTGATTTCTCTTCGTTACTTGGGATCTAGTGAGTATTGTATGAATGAGTACGGAGCATGCTGTAAAGCATACGTTAATCTGTCTGAAAGAAAGGATGATGATTGGAGAATTATCTTTCAATAGAGCCATTCATTTCAATACTCAAACTGCTTGGGAGCTTGGTAATGCTACGTCGCCAGGTTGGTGCGGGGAGGTGCCTAGGTACTGAGTCGTGAGATCATTCGGCCAAAAGGTATAATCGCTCTCTGGGGCTTCCCTGGTGGCACAGTAGTTAAGAGTCCGCCTGCCGATGCAGGGGACGCAGGTTCGTGCCCCGGTCTGGGAAGATCCCACATGCCGCGGAGCGGCTGGGCCCGTGAGCCATGGCCGCTGAGCCTGTGCTCCGCAACAGGAGAGGCCACAACAGTGAGAGGCCCGCGTACAGCAAAAAAAAAAAAAAAAAAAAAAAAAAAAAAAAAAAAGATAGAATCGCTCTCTTCCCTGTACACAGGGCCTGCGGCTGATGATGGAAGGGCATAAAAGCTAGGCCAGTGGAGGAAACCCCTGGGTCTGGTACCGGCTTCTCCACTGACTAATTGGTGGTCATTTGGGCAAGTTAGTGCATCTTCCTGAACCACAGTTGTCTGGATTGTAAAATAGGGATGGTGCTGTCTGCCCTGATCATCTCACAGAGTCGGGGTGACCATCAAATATAGGTTAATGGTGATTACGTCTGGCTGTCAACGTTCTGATTGATCCTTATTTTTTCAGACTTTCTACAGTGATGATGTATAGTTATAGCTACTCATACCCTTGTTGTGAGTATCACATGAAATAAGGGGCATGCGTTCACTTAGAAACATATAATGTACCACATCAAATGCACGTTAATATTATTTATGTTTCTCCTTGGTTACCAGTATGTTAGAATGGCCCAGAATTATTAAATTGTACCTTTTTAAAAAAATTTTAACATACCTCCACTTTAGCAAGGAGAGAGTAAGAGAAACAAACATTGTTTACAGTCTCCTCAACATAAATAATGTCATTCTGAGCAAAGAATCTGAGACGACTTATAAGGGTATACAGGTATGCCTCGGAGATAATGCAGGTTCAGTTCCAGACCACTGCAATAAAGTGAATATGGCAATAAAGTAAGTCACATGAATTTTTTGGCTTCCCAGTGCATATGAAGGTTATGTTTACAGTATACTGTAGTCTGTTAATTGTACAATAGCATTATGTCTTTAAAAATAATGTACATGTAATAACTTTAAAATACTTTATTGCTAAAAATGCTAACCATCTGAGCCTTCGGTGAGTCATAATCTTTTTGCAATAGTTTCATCAAAGATCACTGATGACAGATCACCATAACAAATATAATAATAATGAAAAAAATCGAAATATTATAAGAATTACCAAAATGTGACAGAGACAAATATGACAGAAATGAGCAAATGCTGTTGGAAAAATGGCACCAACATACTTCTCGACGCAGGGTTGTCACAAACCTTTAATTTGTAAGAAACACAGTATCTCTGAAGTGCAGTTTTTATTCCTATATTTATAAAGATGTGTGTTCAAGTGGTTTGTATAAATATACAAGACAGCCAGAAAATGTAAAGTCATAAAAGCTATTCTAGGCAGAAGGGGTTTTGTTGTTTTTTTTACCTTGTAGAAAAAGTAGAAACTCACATGTTTTCCTCCTCCTAAAAAATTCTTACCTCTAACTAGCACGTTTTATTTTTTTATTATTATTATTATTTTTTTAACAAAGCTTTTTGGTCATAGGTTCAGTCATTTTTTAAAATATTTATTCATTCATTCATTCATTTGGTTGTGCCGGGTCTTAGTTGCGGCAGGCAGCCTCCTTAGTTGTGGCAGTCGGGCTCTTTAGTTGTGGCTTGTGAACTCTTAGTTGTGGCATGCATTATGGGATCTAGCTCCCTGACCCGAGGGATCAAACCCGGTCCACCTGCACTGGGATCACAGAGTCTTAACCACTGCGCCACCAGGGAAGTCCCAGCACATGTGTTTAAAATGTAATGTTCAGCTAATGGGTAAACCCCTTCTTTTTAAAAGTATCACAAGTTTTGAAAAACTATATGAAGCCAAATCAGGGGTTTTATTCATAATAATTTATTTCTATTAAAATAAGAGCTCTTGTACTTGTGAATTAGTATCCCCAGTAAGACCTTTGAGCAGCATCTAAAACTTTTGTACAAAAGAAGTTCTATTTTTCTCACAAAATTTTTAGTTCCGAAATTTTATTTTATTTATATATGCAAAAGAAAATAGACTACATTGCCATAAGGTAGTTACCCTCAAATATTAGAAGCTTAAAAAAAAACAAAACTTTCTCTTTTGGCAAATAGATTGTCTTCCACTGTTTTTGTTGAATACTTTTTAAAATTGAGACGAAATTCACATAACATAAAATTAAACATTTTAAAGTGTCCAGTTCAGGGCTTCCCTGGTGGCACAGTGGTTAAGAATCTGCCTGCCAATGCAGGGGACACGGGTTCAATCCCTGCTTCCGGAAGATCCCACATGCTGCGGAGCAACTAAGCTCGTGCACCACAACTACTGAGCCTGCGCTCTAGAGCCCGCGAGCCACAACTACTGAGCCCACGCGCCGCATCAACTGAAGCCCACGTGCTCTAGAGCCTGTGCTTGGCAACAAGAGAAGCCACCGCAATGAGAAGCCCGCGCACCGTAACGAAGAGCAGCCCCCGCTCGCCGCAACTAGAAAAAGCCTGCACGCAGCAACAAAGGCCCAACACAGCTAAAAATAATAAATAAATAAATTTATTAAAAAATAAAAAAATAAAATGTCCAGTTCAGTGGCACCTGCTGCATTCAGTGCTGTACAGTCACTACCTCTGTCGAGTTCCAGGCTCTTCTACTGGTTTTATATTACATTTATGCCTTATTAGTAAACAGAAAATTCACTGAGTTAAACGCTGTATAGATTTCCCTCAGCAGATAATTGATATTTTACTAAATGATTTTTTTTTTTTTTTTTTACAAAAGTAGCTAAAAGATACTCCATCTGTTTCACCTCTTTCCTCTGCTGCCACCTTTGGGCCACTTTATGACTCCTTCACTCAGAGGGTAAATTTCAAATAAATCTGATTTAACTATTTAGCAAGTCTGTTTAGAAACTTTTTTTTTTTACAGTAGGTATTAGATAGAAGAAAGGAAGATGAAGTAACTGACACTTGGCTAAAGTGCAATTTTGAGATGTTAATTTTATTTATTCAGCTTAGTCCCTCCCTAACTCCCAAAATGAGGAGCTGATTTTGGTCTTGGATATCTTTTTATTATTATTATTATTATTCAGATTTAACTGGGCATCCTGTGTGGTTTGGGGGGTTTTTTTTGGCTGTGTCTGGTCTTAGTTGCGACACGCAGGATCTTCTGTTGTGGCATGTGGGCTCTTCGTTGTGGCATGTGGGCTTCTCTCAAGTTGTGGCGCGTGGGCTCTATAGTTTGCGGCAGGCAGGCTCTCTAGTTGAAGCGCGCGTGGGCTCAGTAGTAGTGGCGCCCAGGCTTAGTTGCCCCGGGGCATGTGGGATCTTAGTTCCCCGACTAGGGATTGAACCCGCATCCCCTGCATCGGAACGTGGATTGTTTACCACCGGACCGCAAGTCCCTGGTCTTGCATATCTTGATGCAATATTATAACAACAATGCCTTACCTCTGTACAGCCTTTCGTGGGTTTTTTTCTTCATTTTCTTATTTTTTAATTAATTTATTTTTATTGAAGTATAGTTGATTTACAACGTTGGGTTAGTTTCAGGTGTACAGTAAAGTGATTCAGTTATACATCCATATATACCTATTTTTTTTCAGATTCTTTTCCCTTATAGGTTATTACAAAATATTGAGTATAGTTCCCTGTGCTATACAGTAGGTCCTTGTTGGTTATCTATTTTATATATAATAGTGTGTATATGTTAATCCCAAACTCCTAATTTATCCCTCCCCTCCCCACTTTCCCCTTTGGTAACCATAAGTTTGTTTTCCATGTCTGTGGGTCTATATAGGTTTTTGTATGGTGAGTGTTGTAGCTGTTATCTCATTTAATTATCCTTTATTTAAAACTCTATGAGTTAGGGCAAGTCTTATCATCCCCATCTTTTTTCTAATTTTTTTTATTGTGGTAAAATACACATAGTATAAAATTTACCATCTTTTTTTTTTTTTTTTTTTTTTTTTTTTGCGGTACGCGGGCCTCTCACTGTTGTGGCCTCTCCCGTTGTGGAGCACAGGCTCCGGACGCGCAGGCTCCGTGGCCATGGCTCACGGGCCCAGCCGCCCCGCGGCATGTGGGATCTTCCCGGACCGGGGCACGAACCCGTGTCCCCTGCATCGGCAGGCAGACTCTCAACCACTGCGCCACCAGGGAAGCCCTAAAATTTACCATCTTAACCATTAAAGTGTACAGTTCCATGATACTAGTATATTTATAAGGTTGTGTAACCATCACCACCATCCATCTCCAGAACTCTTTTTATCTTGCAAAATGGAGACTCTGTACCCATTAAACAACAACTCCCCGTTTCTCCCTCCCACCAGCCCCTGGAAATCACCATTCTATTTTCTGTCTCTATGATTTTGACTACTCTGTGTACCTCATATAAGTGGAATCATACATTTGTGTTTTTTTTAATGACTGGTCTATGTTGCTTAACATAAGGTCTTCAAAGCTTATCCACGTAATAGCATGTGTCAGAATTTCCTTCCTTTATAAGGCTGGATAATATTCCATTGTACGTATACAACACATTTTGCATATCCATTCATCTATCGATGGACACTTGGGTTGCTTCCACACTTTAGCTATTGTGAGTAACACTGCTATGAACACAGGTGTACACACATCTCTTTGAGACCCTGCTTTCAATTCTTTTGGGTATACACCCAGGAGTGGGATTACTGGATCATGTGGTAGTTCTGTTTTTAGTTTTTTGAGGAATCTCCATACTGTTTTCCATAGTATGGAAATGGCTACACCATTTTACATTCCTACCAACAGTGCACGAGGTTCTAATTTCTTCACATTCTCACCAACACTTGTTATTTCTGTATTCTTTTTTTTTTGTGGTGCGCGGGCCTCTCCCGCTGCGGAGCACAGGCTCCGGACGTGCAGGCTCAGCGGCCATGGCTCACGGGCCCAGCCGCTCCGCGGCATGTGGGATCTTCCTGGACCGGGGCACGAACTCATGTCCCCTGCATCGGCAGGCGGACTCTCAACCACTGCGCCACCAGGGAAGCCCTATTTCTGTATTCTTGATTGTAGCCATCCTAATGGGAGTGAGGTAATATCTCATTGTGGTTTTGATTTGCATTTTCCTAATCACCCACATCTTAAAGTTGAAAAAACTGAGGTTTAGGAAGAGCGACAAGACCATAAATTTCTATTGGACCTTAAACCGAGAATCTGAATCTTGTGGCTCCTGGTCCAGGGCTCTTTGAACTTTCCCAAACCAGTTCTCTGTGTGTGATGCCTTAGGACACAGAAACCCTGAAAGCCACTGACAGTGACTTGTAGTTGTCCTTGTGCCAGGACTCTCTGGACAAGCTGACCGTTGGGGATGGGCGAGTCTCCACCAACTGGGGGCCAGCTGGTACCCCGCCCCACCCGGATGCTGGCCACCCCACAGAGAAGCCGCCTGAAGCTGCACCCGAGCAGGGGCAAGAACCCGGGACAGGTAAGATTACTTTATCACTTGTTAAGCTTCAGGATGGGAGGGCAGAAGTTACCTTAATAAAAGTGTTATCGATATATGCGGAGAATTTTGAGGGGCAGAGAAATCTTACACAGGTTAATGATAGTTAAAGCTGCCTGCATTTAACAACTTGACTAGATCATTGTGCCTGAATTCATAGTTTTCATTCCATGTCGAGTGTGTCTGTCTTCAGCCAGTCCACAGCCTTTACCCATTTTCTGACATGTACCTTAGTGAATGAGGCACGAGATGAAACAGAAACATGTTCTGCCCTTCAGAAACTCAACACCCTGCTTACGTGAAATCAGTTGTACTGAGAAGTGGCAGGAAAAACCTCCACAGAGGACAAGTAAAAAATGAATATTTTTTTACCTCATGTATCCACAGAAAATAATAGCTGAGGAGCCCTCCGAGGTCAGCAAGATGCTCCCAGGCCTGCGTGACGGGCTCTGGCCCTGGCAGGCTGTCCTCGGCACCAGTGGCTCAGGTTATCGGCACACCTGTAACCTACTCTAGTTAGGGAGCTGCACCCAGCCCTCCCTGTCCTTCTACACCGACGACATCAGTTGTAAAGGTTGCTGGGCCTTCGACCCCTGACGTGCCATAACTGAGCCAATGTGCTTCCCATTATTGAGTATTCGGGGGGTTTCCAAGTGAAGGAGTATTTTGAAACATGATGTCATGGACTGCCACCATGTAATTTAATCTCCTTCAATAAAACCCTCTTAGGTTACACACTTTGCACAAAAGCCAAATTGCTAACAACATTTTAGGGTTTGTTCAGCGAGTGAATCACCTGAAAAACAGCCTTACATTCCCTCCTTTTGTCTCATCGCTACTTTTCCCCGAGGTTGGCACCAGCAGAAGCAGGAAAGTCATGCTGAAGGGAGTTCAAAAAGGTTGAGCAGAGAAGGACAGGAGGCCGTGGATGTGAATCTTGTGGTGCCCCTGGCCATCCTCGGGGACCTGGGGAAGTTGTGTCTGGTCTCCGTGTGTGTCTTGAGCCAGCCTTGTTGCTGCCAGGTGCTCTCCACAGAGGTCAGGGTTTAGGTAACTGGCCAGCCTCCTGGGGTGACCCCTGGCCATGAACTCTGTGACCCCAGATACATTGCTTAACAACTCTGTGCCTCAGTTCCCCACCATTCCAGTGCAGATGGTCACAGTGCTGGGAGGAAAATTAAGTGCATGAAAAACTCTTAGCACAGCGCTAAGTCCCAATAATTAGTTCTTAATTATTGACCGCCCCCTTCGGAGGGGGTAGGCATATGCAATTAAGATGATTTGCATGGGAGATGTGGAGTGAATATAACATTTGGGGGAGATACACTTTTCAAAGCAAGGGCTTTCATTGTGACTGAGGTTTTCACTCCAAGTTCAGACCCAGAGTTCGTAAGAAAATGCAAATCTAATGTTCTTTATCATGCCAGTTTCCCCATCTATTGTAAGATGCCATGTGCCAGAGGTGGACAGCTTAGCTCACGCACATGCAGGCCTTTTGCGGAGGAGCCTCCAGGACAGAGTGGCTGTCCAGAACCCACCTCATGGAATGACTTTACTTCCCACTGTCTCTAGGCAGGTGTCATCTTTCCCTGCGCCTTGGAGATTCCATGCTTTTTCTTGCTTCTCTGCTTTGACTCCCTTTCCTTCCACCTTCCTTCCCTTCGGTCTCTGATCAGACTATCCCTCCAGAACCCCACTCAGGTCCAGACCCTCCTGTCACAGCTTCCCGGGATAATCTTACCTCCTAGGTCACCCACACCCCCGAACCTGGTCAGGACACACTGGAGCTCAGGACAGGCTTCCATCTGTCTGGAGCATTCCATGTGTTTTCCCCAATTAGCCTCCTCTCCTGCACGAAGCAGTAAGGCCCTCAAGTACCCTGCTTGGACTGTTTTACTCTACTCTGGCTCACAACCCACGCCATGGGGCTAAACCCCGACGTGATCAGCCAGGGCCTGAGAGGTTTGCAGAATCAAATAGAACAACGGCCTGACTCCTGCGGGGTTTGCCATCAGAGGGCAGATGGTGCACAGAAACCCAAGGGAAGGATTTCTGGTGTCCCCCATTCTTATAAACAACCAAAGAGGGCAGAAGCAGAGGTTCCTTCTGCCATCCAGTCTGAGTTATTTTAGAGCTTCTAAAGCTTGGTGGTATTTGTTAGATGTGAGCACTCTGTAATTTTAGAGACAAAAACAAGCCTACATTTAGGCTGTGGGATGTCCTTCTAAAAGAGACCCAAAAATTGAGGCTGTTTACAGTTTTCCACTTTTTTAATTGAGAGGTTTTCTATTTTCTTACCTCCCCCCGCCGTATGTCCTGTGCCACCCACCTTCTGTTTACATTCTCCACACAGGACCCCACGGCTCCCCAGGCCCCCTCCCTTCCCCAGGGGAGAAGGGGGTGGTGCACCCTGACCACAGCAAGACCTCAGCGCACGCAGGGCCAGCGAGGCAACCCGAAGACCCCGGAGAGACAGAGTCACCCAGGGTGCCTGAGTCTGAGGACAGTGCATCGCAGGGGACGATGGCCACAGCTCATCCTGACCTCAGCGAGACCGGAGCGGCCCCAGAAGCCAGCTCGCCCCGCGCCACCCGGAAGGCCGCTGCCCACAGTGGAGCGGGACCCGCGGCCGAGGGGGCATCTCCGGCCACTGCCGTGCTGTCACGAGACCTCACGACCCTGGAGAAGAGACAGGGGGTTCCGGGTCACCACAGCGATGCTCTGCAAACCACGGGAACCCTCGTGCCTGGAAACTGCGGGGGGTTGGCTCTGCCCCGAGGAACAGACTCTGGGTCTGCAAGGGCGCTGCGGGCCAGCCCCTCCCTGCCGTCACCGAGTGACAAGGCCCCGGAGGGGTGTGGCGGTGCCTCGGGGCCCGGCTGCCCCAGGGGCAGCGGGAGCAGCCCCGTGACTGACATCGACAGGCTCCTGGAGGAGCTCGATGCTTCTGGAGCAAGGCTTCCGCCTCCCGGGAAGGGGGCCCGGCTGAGCCGGGAGCGCGCTGCCCCGGGGCCGCAGCGAGCCGAGTCGGACCCGGACTCGGGGAGCCAGGCCCCCGGCCCGAGGAGGCCCGCGGCTGCCGGTCCAGCCCCTTGCCCCCAGTGGGCCCACCAGCCTTCGGTTCTGGATTCCATCAATCCCGACAGACATTTTACTGTGAACAAAAGCTTTCTGAGCAGCTACTCTAGAAACCTCAGCAGCCTCCACGAAGACAGCACGTCGCTGTCGGGCCTGGGCGACAGCACGGAGCCGTCCCTCTCGTCCATGTACGGAGATGCTGAGGACTCGTCTTCGGACCCCGAGTCGCTCACTGAAGCCCCACGAGCGCCCGCCAGGGACAGCTGGTCCCGTCCTCGTCTTTGTCCTCGTCCTCATGGGGCTTCTCACAAGGGAGACACGACGGAGTCTGAGGAAGAGCAGGTTGAAATCTGTGCCACGAATGGCCCCCCCGATCCACCCGCAGCCAGCGCTCCTGCCCTTGCCCAGGGGGCCGCCTGCCCTGCCTTCGCCAAAGCCCTGCCACCGAAGCACGGAGCCCTAAGCCCGGCGGCGGGGGACGCCGGGGACGCCGCCGCCTCCGCGCCGGGAGCCTTGGGCCCAGCAGCCCCGGGCCCTCCACGGCTGCCTCTGCCCTCGGACGCCAGGTCTCGGGAGCCGGAAACGCCCGAGGCTGCATGGGCTGCCGAGGACCCCGGGGAAGCCGCCCAGACTCCGCCCGGCCCCAGGTCTGTCCCCGGGCCCCCAGGCCCCCTCAGCTCTCCTAACATGGTGAATGGTTTGGAGCACGACTGGCTGGATGACAAGACCCCACCTGAAGAAAAGGAAACAAACGTTCACGCCACTGGAAACCGGGGCGCCCTCGGGGCGTGCGACCCCGAGAACAGAGACCTGGCTCTGGCAAAGCTGCACATCTCCGAAGTTCAAGACCCGGACGACTTGCTGCCAAAGCCGAAACCCATCTGCAGGCGGCCCATCATGGCCTGGTTTAAAGAGATAAACAAAAGCAACCAAGGGACGCATGCGCAGAGCAGAAGTGAAACGGAACCACCCACGATGCCGGCCAGAAGGCCCGACCCCAAGGACCAGGCGCTGAGCTCCGGCCACAAGAAGGGGGTGGCTGTACGGGACAGCCCCCCTCCCCGGCTGAGTCTGGAGAATAAAGACCTGCCTAAGAAGAGTTCCATGGAAACCCTTCTGAGTACCTGTCAGAAACCCAAAGCCGGTCCTAAGCTGAAGAGACTGAGCATCAAAAGCAAAAGCAAAGGCAGCTCCGAGGCCCCAGCCACTCACCCGGCGAAGGCCGGGGGCACAGAGCACAGGAAAGCCCTCGTTTCACCCCAGGCCTCCCACAAAGTGCTTTCTAGGGTGGCATCACACCGGTTCCACACAGGTGACCATGAGGAACCGGACAGAAGCGCCGCAGCCGCCCCCCAGCCTCCCCAGTGTGTGGAGGGCAAGCTGCCCCAGGGGACCCCAGGCTCCCTGAAGCCCTCGGCATCCGACACCAGCATCAGGGTGTTCATTTCGCCCTTGACCTCCCCCAAGACCCTTCCTGAGCAAGGTGCGTGCAGTAGGCTCCACCCGGCTGTGCACTCAGAACCTGACCGAGGCTGCCCGGCCGCCCCCAGATCTCCGAAGTGTGGTCCAGAGAGCAAGGCTCCCCCTGCGTCCCCTGGGCTGGTGAGTCCCACGGCACCAAGGAGTGGCGCGTCCACAGCGGCCGGCAAGCGGGAGGTCCCCCCTACCGGGCAGGGCGAGCAGCCCCCGTCCAGCCAAACGGACTCAGCAGCAGAAGCCTCCCAGGCTGGAGGGACCGGCGACAAAAGAAGCAAAATCATTGCTGGTGAGCCCCTCGAAAGGACCAACGAGCTGAAAATCATTGAGATCTCTTCTGAAAGGACGCCCAAGAATGCGTATGGTGACAAGCCAGCTGAGAGTGACAGGCAGGGAGGGTTCCTGGCCCAGAGCACCTGTCAGGAGAAGAGCGAATTCAGGCTCTGTCACCAGTCAGTGGACTCATCCCCAAATCATCCATCCTCACGCACGTCTCGGGCCTCCCAGGTGGAGCAGGGAGCACAGCAATCTGTCAGCAGGGCGAAACAGACTTCCTCCCCCTCCCGGCAGCTGCCGGCTGAAAAGGCAGATCCTTGCCAGGGAAGGTCAGACCACAGGGCAGACTCCCTGGGGATGCCCAGGAACGGCACGACAGTGGGCCCGGCACCGGGGGAGCATCCCTACTTCACGCCAAGGCCAGCAACCAGGACCTACTCCATGCCGGCCCAGTTCTCCAGCCACTTCGGCCGGGAGGGCCATGCCCTACACAGCCCAGGGCGCCCGCCCCGGGACAGCCAGCTCCCTGCCACCGGTGGGGGCCTCCTCGAGGCCAGGGCGTCCAGAGGCAGTGTTCTCAGCCTGGTTAATGGACAGGGCGTGTATAGCGTAAAGCCCCTGCTGGAGACTTCGAGGAACCTTCCAACCACAGACGAAGGGGATGTCCTGTCGGTGCAGGAAACAAGCTGCCTACTCACAGACAAAATCAGAGTCACCAGGAGATATTACTACTCTGAGCAGAACTGGCCCCATGAATCTACCTCATTTTTCTCTGTGAAGCAGAGGATCAAGTCTTTTGAGAACCTGGCCAATTCTGACCGGCCCACAGCCAAGTCCGGGGCCTCCCCGTTTCTGTCGGTAAGCTCCAAGCCTCCCATTGTGAGGCGGTCTTCAGGCAGCGTGGCTTCCGGGAACCTCGGCCACTCCAGTGACGCGGCAGCGAGGTCGCTGAGACGCAGCCTGAGTTCCTGCAGTGAAAGCCAAGGTGAAGGCAGCACCCTCATCCCCCCGATGACCAAGTCCCCATCCAGCATGACTCTGACAGCCTCCCGGCAGAGCCCGGGGGAGGCTGCTAACAAGGGCGCTGACTCAGACCCGAAGCGATCACTTGGTCCTTCAGGAATCCCCACCCCAACGGTGACCCCAGCCTCTCCCGCCAAGAGAAACAAATGCTCGGTGCGTCACACCCAGGCCTCACCTTTGTCCCGCTCGAAGCTCCAGGAGCTGAGAGCCCTGAGCATGCCTGACCTCGACAAGCTCTGCAGCGAGGACTTCTCGGCCGGGCCGACTGCTGTGCTCTTCAAAACCGAGCTGGAAATCGTCCCCCGGAGGTCACTTGGCTCCCCTGCTGGAGGCCTCCACGGCTCCACTGCCCTTTCATGGCCCGTGAAGGGGGCGGACAGGGCCTGTCCAGGGGGAAGTAGCCCTAAAGCCACTGAGCCTGGGGCACCCAGTTCAGCCCGCGATGTGGGTGAGACCACCCAGGATCTGCCTTCCGGAAAAAGTTGGTCAGTTAAGTAAGTATCCACCCCTGCCCTTTTATGTAATGAAAATTTTTTTTTGATGGACTGGTTTTAGATGTATAGAAAAGTTGCAAAGATAGTGCAGACTTCCCCTGTACCCGTTACCCAGCTGCTTCTGATGTTAACGTCGTACGTAACCACGGTCCAGTTGTCAAAAGTAAGAAGTTAACATTGGAACAACACTATTAGCTAAACAACAGACTTTATTCAGATTTCACTGAATAAATTCCACTAACGTCCCTTTTCTATTCCAGCCTCCAATTTTGGTTTTAATATCATTATTGGGAAAATACAGTGCCTGCAGGGAAAAGTGTTTGCCAAAATGTTGCTCTAAAAAGAGGCTTCTATAGGCTAGGGCACTTATACAAAAGTGGAGAGAGAGAGAGAGAGAGAGAGAGAGAGAGAGAGAGAGAGAGAGAGATGGTTGGACAGGGAAAGCCGACGCTCAGGGGAGAATCGGGGCCTTGGAGGGTGACTGGAGTCAAACGGGAAATTTCTAATATGTTTTAAAATATTTCGCTGGAGCCTACAGAATATTTAATATGTCTGAAATTATCTGTTAAACTCTGGCATTGGTCTCCTAACATCTTGGAGGGATCCCAAAATCCATAGGAATTCCCACTGCTATCAGCAGTGAATGAAATTCCTGTTCAACATTCAGAATTCTTCAAGCAGTTTGGAGTGGGAGTTACGACCAAAAGACAGTGTGAAAATCAGAAAATACCTGCAATATGGTAGAAAGATCATTCTAAATGCATCCTAGCAAAATGGAGAAACTGCTTTTTTCTTTAATGTTCTTCAAATATATATTATTTAGTTTGCATCAACTCCTGGTCTCAGCGGGGGATCAGCAAAGACTGCAGTCTGTTCTGTCATCAGCGGGGTCAAAATCTACTGTCCTAGCTCTCATTCAGGAAGCGAAAGCACAATCAGAGGTGAGTGAAATACAGAAAACACAGGAAGAGGGGACCGCTGCCACCTCAGTGCTCAGGCGTGTGCCACGGGCTCAGAGGGCCTGGGAGGGCCCTTCTCCGAGGGCTGTGTAGCGAGTCCTACAGCTCAGCCTGACTTCTGTCTCACTTGCTTGTTGCTTGATTGTCTTGAATTTTTAGGTGCCAGATTGGTGTTTTAATTCCCCAGCAGCGAGTTACCATCTTCCCTACCCACCCCCCGCACCTGGAGTTTGTCTGTAGTGGTCCTCCAAATAGGACGAGGCATCCTGGAACTGTCGGGGAAGGGCTCAAGTACCAAGTACCTTTGTCCACCTAACTGGACATAAACTACCTGTCAAGGGAGCCACCTGCTGGGGAAATGAGACTTAACAGCTGTGTAGCCCTACCCCAGCCCTAAGTGTAAGAGCTTCAAAGAAGCTGATTAGTCATTACAAGTAAAATTTTTCAGTAAATTGGATGTGACCGTAAACAACAACAAAAGAAACCATGGTCCATATCTAACCCTGAAGCACATTAATTTCTCAGAACTGTTCACTGAGATTTGAACCCTAATATATGAATATTTTTTGTCCAGAGAAGAAAAGCAAACATGAACAGTTTTTCTTGAGTGGTAATGTACCTGGGTCACAGATATCACCCGAGAACACTGTTCCAGAAATTCTAATATTATCCAGAAGGGCTGTGACATTGGCATCTAATAAGGGATGGGCCACAATGGAGAGGAGATGGGATGGAATAGAGACCAGTTCCTTTTAGCTTCCACTGCCTTTGGATTCTCGGCCCCTGGTTTGGGTCCGTGAAGTTAGGAAACACCTTGAGACATACTGCGTTTTTTACTTTCAGGACGAGGGACTATTTCATTCTCTCCCTTCCTCCTTCTGTTACAAAGCATGAAAACCTTACTCTGGGATTTTGAGTCAAGGTGGCTCAGTGGGTTCACACTTTGCCAGGCTCTTTGCTCCAGATATTTTACAGTGTTAGACATGAGGTGAAAACCAAAAAGTCTCCATCAGCCTCACAAGGGAGAGGCACACTGTCAGGGACCACAGACAAAGCGGAGACTTTTTGTGTGCACAGGGCGCTGAGCGCCACCCTGCGGTCATCTTCTGGGCCTCCCTCACCCCCTCAGCCTGGGTCCATATTCACCACCAGCAGGTGTTGAAGATTCTTCCTACTTTGATCAGAATGCAGCTTTCTTTTATCTCTTTTTCTTATTGTCTTCAGTTAATTTCAGAGAGGAGCTGTGAGTAGAGATCTCCTCTCTCTGCCATCTTCAGAACTTTCCTGCCTTGCTTTTTTCCAAAGAGTATGGTCTGTAGGTGTTGAAAATGGCCCTGCACACAGTGACTTCCTGTGACCTCTGGAGGTGCTGTGAGAGATTAGAGAGTCAGGAAACAGCCCTGCTCTTCTGACTTCAACAAGCCCAAACCTTGGAGAGCTCTTGAGGTGCTTCTAGCTTCCCTGATGCTGTGCTAATTAAGTTTCTCAAAGAGGCAACACTTGCACTAGCAATCAGCCTCTAGCAGACTTGTATCCTCAAACACAACTGGAAAAAGGATTTGAATAAATTAGAATTTTGGTGATATGTCCTAGAATGCAGGAGAGTCTCATTTTCAAATACTGTCTTTGCTCCAATAAGGCATTTAAATATCTGAGAAGTATTTGTTTCAGCATCAAACTTCCCAGAAGCTACAGAGAGATCATGTCCCAGACCACATGTTCCTGTTTTTGTGAGAAAGCGTAGTCATCATTCTTCTCTCCAGTGAACAGTGTCTGAGCATGTATATACTTGGACTTGCCCATGAAGTCAAAATCCCAGCCCCCCAAGTTCTGCAGGATATTCTAGTGTTAGCACATGGAGCTTTGGTTTGAGTGAACTTCTTTAGAGGTGTGACATGCTTGGGATTACTCTTTAGGACTTAATAGGACTAAACATTGTTTATTTTAAATATTGGTTTATTTCCCCAGCACAATACAGAGGTGGTTTTCTCTTCCAACATTTTCACTTTCTCTGTCAGAGCAATCCTGGAGGGTTATTATTAGATTCTTTTTCTATCACCATGTCTGAGAACACCTTGAATTGATGGATTATAAATCCCTTCATGGGAAACCTAGCAATGCAGGTCTTTAAAATGAGGTTGAATCTTATCTAGCATGTATGTGAAGGAAGTCCAAATTCAGAATAATTAGCCCAGCTAATTTTTTTTAATTCTAAAATCTTTTTAAGCATTTAGTTAAATGCTTTTATTCCAAGCATCAATCTTTTGATTGATGCTTGGAACACAGGACAGTCTTTTGTTACTTACTAAGAGTGTTCTAGTCTCAATATGAATTGACAAATTGTTTTAATGTACTATTTTTCAGCATACTTTGTGTTTTATGACTACCAGTTCATTAATTGCACCGAAAATCCAATAAGCTGAACATGGTGGAAGCGGGGACGTAAAACTTACAGCCTCGATGTGCTCTTGTCCTGTCTCTTGGCACCTATACTTCTCTCTCCTGCTGACAACATGGGCTTTGCTCAATTGTAGACTCAGAAAATTGTAAAGAAGTCCCTTCATGATTGAATTGTGTGCTATGATCAGATTTGGGAACACACAGTCTGGTGCCGAGAATGACTTCTAAAGTGTCCCGTGTCCCTGCCACTATCCTGGTTCATATGACCTTCTTGGTGGTTCTAGAGCTACAGGATGGACCCTCAGAACTCCACATAAGCACCACCCAGGAGGAATGCAGGATATTCATGACGGCCCCTCTGCTTCCAGTATTGTGTGGAAGGGCCTAAGGAACCACTGGGGTTAGTGGTGACAAGCTCTGCAGTACTGTGGGAGGATTGACATCAGAACTTCCTTACTCTGGCACAAGGAATATACTTGTTTCTGTTTCTTTTCACTAGAATAAAGAAGATATTTACTTCATAGTCTTGAATAAAAAAGAAGGCTCAGGTCTGGGATTCAGTGTGACAGGAGGGACAGATGTGGAGCCAAAATCAATTGTGGTAAGTGACAATGTCGAGATGCTGTCGGAAGAGTCACTCCTGAAGCAGCCTCAGAATTTGATCAGGACAGAATTCATGTCAGTGGGTTCAAAGAATGCTGGTGTCTGTTCCCTGCCACCAAAACAAAAATAGAAAAGTGGGGAAAAAAGTAGTACATAACGTTATCATTGACAAAGAGACACAGTGTTTTTTTTTTTTAACATCTTTATTGGAGTATAATTGCTTTACAATGGTGTGTTAGTTTCTGCTTTATAACAAAGTGAATCAGCTATGCATATACATATATCCCCATATCTCCCCCCTCTTGCATCTCTCTCCCACCCACCCTATCCCACCCCTCTTAGGTGGTCACAAAGCACCGAGCTGATGTCCCTGTGCTATGTGGCTGCTTCCCACTAGCTATTTATTTTACATTTGGTAGTGTATATATGTCCATGCTACTCTCTCACTTCATCCCAGCTTACCCTTCCCCCTCCTCGTGTCCTCAAGTCCATCTTCTAGTAGGTCTACATCTTTATTCCCATCCTGCCCCTAGGTTCTTCATGACCTTTTTTTTTAGATTCCATATATATGTGTTAGCATACGGTATTTGATTTTCTCTTTCTGACTTAATTCACTCTGTATGACACACTCTAGGTCCATCCACCTCACTACAAATGACTCAATTTCGTTTCTTTTTATGGCTGAGTAATATTCCATTGTACATATGTGCCACATCTTCTTTATCCATTCATCTGCTGATGGACACCTAGGTTGCTTCCATGTCCTGGCTATTGTAAATAGAGCTGCAATGAACATTGTGGTACGTGACTCTTTTTGAATTATGGTTTTCTCAGGGTACATGCCCAGTAGTGGGACTGCTCAGTCTTTTGGTAATTCTATTTTTAGTTCTTTAAGGAACCTCCATACTGTTCTCCGTAGTGGCTGTATCAATTTACATTCCCACCAGCAGTGCAAGAGGGTTCCCTTTTCTCCACACCCTCTCCAGCATTTATTGTTTGTAGATTTTTTGATGATGGCCATTCTGACTGGTGTGAGGTGATACCTCATTGTAGTTTTGATTTGCATTAAGAGACGCACTTTTAACACATAGCGAGTGACCTTTAAGATGATGATACATATAAACACAGTTGCCTATGTCCTCATATTCACCTAAACATTTTATTGGTTTAAGCATTGCAAGGACATTAGAACTAACGGACCAAAACTTGCATTTGCTTATAAATCACTTCTTTCTCAAGATCAAAAACTTAAAATTTTATATCAAAGGCCTTTGAAATCACTAGGGAGGCCACCTTCCTTGGATGAAACCAGGTCCTGTTCATCTTTCTACTCTTATGGCCCCGTGGAGTGCCAGACACATTTGAGATGCTAGCAAGAATAGAGTAAAAATGTGTTGAGGTGCTGGTAGTGACATTTTTAATCCCATTCCTCACATGGAATGTTTTGTTTTTTTTGCGGTACGCGGGCCTCTCACTGCTGTGGCCTCTCCCGTCGCGGAGCACAGGCTCCAGACGCGCAGGCTCAGCGGCCATGGCTCACGGGCCCAGCCACTCCGCGGCATGTGGGATCTTCCCGGAGCGGGGCACGAACCCGCGTCCCCTGCCATCGGCAGGCGGACTCTCAACCACTGCGCCACCAGGGAAGGCCACACGGAATGTTTTTGATAAACCAAGTGTGTGTATGATTTAGAAAACTTGCCATTAGATAGTTCCTTTACTACAAATTTGCCCTTTTGCTTTTACTGGAGGTCATAAATGAGCTTGGCTTTTGTCCTCTCCTGTCCCAGATCCACAGGGTGTTTTCTCAGGGGGCAGCTTCTCAGGAAGGGACCATGAGCCGAGGGGATTTCCTTCTGTCAGTCAACGGTGCCTCATTGGCTGGCTTAGCCCACGGGGATGTCCTGAGGGTTCTGCACCAGGCACAGCTGTACAGAGATGTCCTCGTGGTCATCAAGAAAGGGAGTGACCGGCCCAGGCCCTCCATCAGGCAGGAGCCTCCCATGGCCAATGGGAGGGGCTTGCTGTCCAGAAAGCCCAGCCCCCTGGAGCCTGGAACAGGTAAGGTACCAGCAGGGGCCTGAGCTATTTGTAATGACTTTGCTGAGAATGGCACTGATTCCATGGAACAAATGAGAAACTCTTCTTGTCCAGATGCGTCCACGAGTGTTGGGGGTGTTCTCAGTCTTCCCTCTGCTCCGTCGTCTTGCTCTCATTCTTCTAGAAAGCTAAAGCCCTTCCCAGTACAGGGAAATACCTTATTTATCAGACCTTGTCATGCTCACCTTTGCCCTTGCACTGTCTCAACTGTTTGGTGGTTTTTTGTTTTTTTTCTTCTTTTTTTTTTTGGGGCCACGCGGCTTGTGGGATCCTAGTTCCCCGACCAGGGGTTGAACCCAGGCCCTGGCAGTGAAAGCGCTGAGTCTTAACCGCAGCCACGCCAGGGAATTCCGTTTGGTGTATTTTCGGTGGGATCCTGGAAACGCAACCTGTCAAAGGAAACCACTGGGCACTTAGTCCTAACAGCTTTCAGAGTTTTTAAGACTCAGGAACTCAGATATGGAAGACTATCCTGAAATGGATAATCATTAAGTGTTCCTGTGGCACCTTCAGGGCATCTGGCCTGGAACCAACCTCTACAAAGTTATCAGATTGCAAAAAGCACATTCGGGGCTTCAACTTATTTCTTCATATTTCTATTCCTTCAGATCCCCCTGCCTGGGGCTCTAGCAGAGCCTACGCAATTATGCCTTAACATGCACTGAAAGCAGCCCACTTGGGGCTTGGTGCAGTAGGCTTGATGTTAGAGGCACCTGGGAAGCTTTTAAAAATCCTGATCCCCAGGAAATCCCCCAGCTCAATGAAGTCAAACTCTGAGGGGTGTGGGTGGTGGGATGGGGGGACCAGCATCCACGTCTTCTTAAGGTTCCCCATTCAAAGGCAGTGATTCTGGCTTGGCCTCAACCCCAAGTGGACAGTTTAATCTGTTTGTGGTCCTTCCCCTGCCTCCCAAGCAATTAAGTGCCCTTTCCACTCGATTCAGACATCCTTCACTGATACAGCAAGCAAGTAAGGGAAACAAAAGGCAAGTTTACAATCCCTACTCAGACGCCCAAGATAGACCCCAGCCCAGCCTCTCCACACTAGCACACAGAGTAGGCACAGGCTGGTTGCTACGAAGCGGGCGTCACCAAGGAAACGCTCTCCCCACAGTGGAGCCAGGAGATGGCAATGAAGGCAGCTAGTGTGTGATGCAGACGGCCAGCCAGAGGCAGGGGGACCCCTCACAGGAGCAGAAGGGGAAGGAAGGACGCTCCATGTCTCGTGTGAGGCCTGGCATTTGGGTGTTGCAGGTTGTCAGTACCAGGCTGTGATGCTCTGCTGCCGTCGGCTGCCAAGGTTGGCAGGAAATCAAATCTGATTCCCCAAGCGCGACTTCAGTCTTCACTGAGATGTGCACCGACTATCTGGGGTTGACAAGAGCAGTTTGGCTTCCGGGGATTTCTGCTTGGGCATAAATGCCTTCTCTGTGCTTGCAGAAAGTGCTTAGGGGGGCAAGGGACAGCAGGAACACAGCTCTAGATTTGGGAGAGCAACCCTGAAGTTGGTCTCAGATGTCATTATCAGCACTTCAAGGTGGACGGGACTCGAGGGTGCCTGGGGAACACACTTGGGGGCACCGGGCAGGAGGGGCTGCGGTTCCCTGTCATCATCATCCTTACGAACACTGTCGCTGCAGGGAGAAGCACAGGTGCACACGAGGCTCTGTGTGTTGAAGTGCTGAAGACCTCGGCTGGGCTGGGACTGAGTCTGGATGGAGGGAAATCGTCTATGTCTGGAGATGGGCCCCTGTTCATTAAAAGAGTGTACAAAGGTAATGTTCTAGAAACCCCAATCTGCTGCCTAGTACCAGTTCTCTCTCTGTGTATGTCCGTGCCTTCCATTTGGAAATCAAATTTGTTTTAAAAAATCTGCAGTGTGTTTAATGCTCTGTGACATACAGGGTTTACTGTGTGTCAGCCCTGTTGTGGGCATTTTACACGTTTTAACTCATGTCATCCACATGACAGTTCTATAGGATGGGTACTATTATTATCATCCCTGTCTTACAAGAGAAGAAACTGAGCCACAGGGGAGTTATGCAGGCACCTAAGGTCACACAGATTAAGTGGCAGAATCAGGCTTGAACCCAGGCTCCAGAGACTGTGCCCCCAACCTCAGTACTGTATCCCCTAACTCCATGCTCCTGTCTTCGTGTTCTTACTTACGATTAGCTGTTATGGATGTGAACACAGCAAGCTAAGTAATGCCATCAGAATTGCCAGTCAGGGGTACTTAACATTGGTCAAGGTCATATTCACTTAAAATTGCCAATACTGGATTTCAAGAAAGTAATATGGGAGCAGTAGATATCACTGAAATAGTTGGTAGATATGAGGTCTCTTCATGAACTTAAATAATGCATTTTATGATCTTGGACCGTTCTCAAAATTATCTCTTCAGGTCCCTAAGCTGAGCAATTATATTATACTAATGATATATTTATATATATACATACATGCTGATTATCCTATTGTATGTAATATTTTATTATACTATAATATTGTTTCATATATTCAATGTATATTTATAATATTGTTAGTATTAAAACATATACATATATACTGATATTGTTAATATAATTCAGCTGAGGAGATTTTTGGGAACTGTCCAATATCATAAAATGAATTATTCAAGTGTATAAAGAGATTTCGTATCTGCCAACTAGTCCAATGATATCTACGGCTCCCGTCTACTTTCTTCCAGTCTAGCACACACTCTAACTGTAAATGGGTGGCAGCCAGAAACAGGCTGTTTGCTCACGGTCCCTGGGGCAAGCAGAGGACAGGCACAAATCAGGAGCCAGGCCTCTGCTGTGTGTGATATCTGGACTCACGGTACCAGGGTAAAGGGAAAACCCTATACATGTTAACTGGACAGCAGTAGAACACAGAAAGCCAAGTTAAGGCAAGCATGAAACTGTTTGACTATAAGAGCACTCTTAAGAGCTCTAAAACAAAGTGTACAAAGTACATGACGAAACTGCCAACAGACACAATAAACAAGAAAGTCCATTAAAAAATTAAGGCAGGAATATTAGCCATGAAACAAGACAAGAGGGTATTCAAAAGAAACAGGCAGATATGTTAAAACAGACACACACAGAGAAGCCCATTAGCAAAAAGGCAGTCAAATATATTTTTAAATTAATAAATAGAATTTAAAAGTATACTAAATCCTTACAAAGAGAGAATTTATAAAAATCAAGAAAGAAGAAACCATAAAAACTGCAGCACAAGGGAAAAAAGAGATAAAAATTACAAAAGGGTGATGAGCAATGAGGAGGACATATTGAGGAGTGCCAGAAAAAGAAAGAAAAAAAAAGAACGCGAGAAAGGAACTATTATTTGGAGAAGTCATGACTATTGAGAAACAATAGGAGTATTCAGGCTGAAAATTCTCATCAAGGGCAAAACAGGATGAATTTTATAGAAACCCAGACCTTGATGTATCACAATCAAGTTTCAAAATATAAAGAACTTAAAAAGCACACAGAAAATGTGCAGCTTGCTCACAAAGGCAGTACGATCAGACTGGCAGCATGAATGCCGGGAAACAGAATAACCTTCAGAGGACTGAGCCTACAACAGCAAGATGGAGGTGTTTAGGACACACAGTGAAAGGTGCCGGAGTCACCGCCACTGTGATCAGTCACAGGACACGCAGCCTCTGCAGGCCAAGAAGCTCACAGCTTAAAAAGGATTTTCTGGCCTGTGAGCCAAACCAGAAACTGAAGGTGGCTAAAGCAGCAGCCCAGGTGGAGACTGGGAGGCCAGGTCCGGAATCCCATGGAATCTGCAGCACTGAAGTGGAGAAGCAGCCCCAGGGGAGATAAGCATCCCCCAGATCTCCTTCCAGCAGAGCAAGGACAGTGTCCTGGGTAACTTCCTGGCCTTTGTCTCTAGCATCTGGCTAGAAATCCATGAAACTATATAAATGGATAGAGAGGAGGAATTGCTACAGAGAAGCACCTGTTCCACAGAGAAGCATTTCCAGTGCCCTTGTGTGCAGGCCTGCAGATTGACTCTTGGGAAAAGGCATTCAAGGCTTTCTGAATATTATACAGATCCCTCCCCTTCACTCTTTTTGGAGACTGGTAAATCTACTTTCTTTGTAGAGGCTTAGAGCTCTGCCCAAAGATTTCATCGTCTTACCTTTATTTCATACTTACAAATTTAAGTACAGGTACAGGTTTTCTGTTTATCTTGGTTTCCTGTGCCTTTTAGCTCAAACACCAAAAGCAGTATAGCAATCTTCAATTTCTTGCATCAATCTAATACAAAAAAATTCTTTGAATAATAAGTGAATTAAATATATTTCCCTAAAGCTATCTGGAAGGTCAGGGATTTTACTGATGAAAAATGCAGTAGACAGTTATTTGTAAACTCTTGTGTGAAGCGGCAGCCATCCGGGTAGAACAGTGTCACTACTAATATCTGGGCTGCTTTGTAAAAAAATGTTTAACACTTTAAAAATGTTTTTTGTTTTGTTTTTTATTTTGTTTTTACTATGTTTGGGCTGCTTTTAAGATGTTTTTGTATTCAACATTTTACCAGGAATATCAGTTAATACAATAAGATAAGAAAAAGATAAGAGGTATAAAGATTGGAAATACAGGAATACAATTCATCATTATTGGCAAATTGTACGTTCTTCCTGACTGAAAAAATCTGAGAATCAAATGTGAAGCCAATATAAATAGCTCACCAAGATCGCTGAATTCACAATCAACATACAAAAAAAAAAAAATCAATAGAATTTCCTATATATCAGCAATAACCATTATTTTAAAACCCTATAGGGAGCATCCTATAACACAATACACGTCATGAAAGAATATATATATATATATATATATATATATATATATATATATATATGTAAAATGTTTAACTTCTATATGGCAAAAAATTTCACAAAAACACATCGTGAAAGAATACATATGTAAAATGTTTAACTTCTATATGGCAAAAAATTATGTCATAAACAAATAAAATCGAAGTGACTGACTAGAAGATATTTACAATGTATTTAATCAACAAAAGGCTAATTCCAGGATATATAAAGAACTATAATTCAGTAAGAAAAATACATGGGACTTCCCTGGCGGTCCAGTGGTTAGGACTCCACGCTTCCACTGCAGGGGGCACGGGTTCAACCCCTGGTCAGTGAACTAAGATCCCACAAGCCACACAGCATGGCTGAGAAAAAAAGAAAAATACTAAATAAAGAGAAAATCTGGGTAAAGGAAATGAATAGAAAATAGAAAAAGTTAAAACCTAAATGGTCAAGAAATATAGGGAAGGTCACTCCAACTTATATTAGTTATTGGGTGAAAATTATAACTATTAGGAATCATCTTTTTAAAATCAGGCTGGCCATAAATAAGAAATCTCATGATATGATGTGTTGGCAAGATGCAGGGAAAGAAGAACACTCATACTTTCTGGCAGAAGTATAAACAATCGTTCCTCTCTGGGGAAGAATTTAGCAGTGCTTGCTAAAATGGAAGCTATAAAACAGTTTAAATTTCTATCTGTAGCAAAATGATGAGTAAAATGTATCACATCCATAAAAGGGAAAACTATATATAGCAATTCAAGAAGCAAGTTAGAGCTATATCCATTAACCGGGACCAGTTCAAAAACAGGGCTGAACGGGGGAAAAAAGGCGAAACGCAGATTCAGTACTGTATGATACCAATTCTCAGTAACGACCGTAAGGAACCTAAGAGTGTGTCACAGGAAAACTATGCAAGACCTTTTTGGAAAAAAGATAAAAGTGTTCTAAATTTTTCTTAAAACCTCAATAAATGGAGAGAGACATAGCCTGATCAAATTAGTTAGGATTCTCCTTGGCCCCATGTAATAGAAAACCCAAAATAACAATGGTTTAAAGAAAAGTTTATTTCTCTCTCGTGTATAAGAAGTCCAAAAGTTGGCACTACCTTTGGTCTGAACAGTACTGAGTGGTTCATCAAGGACTTTCATCTGCTTCATCTCATTAGATCCCTGTAATAACCTAGTGAGGGAACAAGACAGGCTAACACCATTTTGCAGATGAGAAAACTGAGGTTTCGGGAAACCTGTAACTTGCTTGAAGTCGCATACTTGAGCCCAAGCCAGTCTGACTGCCTGCAGGTATTCAGCGTGCTTTCCCCTAACTCACAGCCTCCTGTTTGGGTTGGTTGGAAGCCCACGTCCTCAGACCAGATGAACACTCAGAAAATTCTTTTCGTTTCACATAATCTGCTTCAGGCCTTTAGGTAATACTCCTAGAACGGGAAATATGCTAACGCAGTATAACTGGGCATGTCAGACAACAGTGCTTTGGTACTTCCAAAAATGTGTATCTTGAGAAAGCAATGACGGGGACTAAATCAGTCTCTCTGCTCCCACTGTAGGACTGGTAACGGTGAAGGCTCACCTCTTTTCCGATGACAGCATCTGCCTCTGTCATTAACAACATCAAATGTTTTTGTCCTTGAGTGGATTGCATTTGAACTCACTTTCTTCCAGCTATATTTTTTTATTTTGTCAATCTTTATAATCAACTATAATTACATGTGTATTGATATCAAATAATATTTAACAGTGATTTTCGGGAATTTAGAACGAAGTAGATTTATCTCCTCAGTGTTTTGAGATCTAGTTAAAGATTTCTGAGGAAATTATTTTCAAACTTGGGAATTTTTCTCTTTTAATGTCCTTTCTTCCGTAAGATGAAAAGATGCCTGCACGGCCAGTGTGCATTTCTTCAATACGATTGTTTTAGATGTGCACGTGCAAGGAAGTAAATAGAAAAGGGCGTAAACTTGTGTTTTTTCCAAAGCTCATAATCTTGCTCTAATGTACCCAGAGCTGTAGTGTAGAAATCTGTTAAATTTTGTGTAAGTGATAATTTAAGTAATCTCCTCAGTCATTGCTGAGCAGGTAATCACATTCTCAGCATGTGGATATATCAGACTATACTTGTTAATGAGTAGAAGTTGAACTTGCTTTATTGGTCATTTGGATTTTTTTGGTGTGTTCTTTATTGATTTGGAGTTCTTTAGCTTGGCTAGATATTAACTCTAATGTTTCATTTTATTTGTTGACTAAATACAATGAAAATATCTTCCTGTAGTCAGTTGCTTATGTTTCGGGGAAAGAAGGGTTACAGATTTGAATTTTTTATGTAGTCAGATTTCTTTTTTGGGGTATTTGCTTTGTGCGTCTTGTTTAAAGAAAATTTCCCTCTCCGAAGAATATAGGCACATGGTTTAGAGATATTTCTCACTTAAGTTTTTCATTTACCTGGAATTTATTCTGGATATTACGAAAGTACCAAACTATTATTCTGTATTTATTCTCTCAGGTGGTGCAGCTGAGCAAGCTGGAACAATAGAAGCTGGAGATGAAATTCTTGCCATTAACGGGAAATCCCTGGTTGGGCTCATGCACTTCGATGCCTGGAATATTATGAAGTCTGTCCCAGAGGGACCTGTGCAGTTAGTAATTAGAAAGCACAGGAATTCTTCATGCAACAAGCACTGGTAGTGACACTAATTGCGCTTGTTACATTTTTTATTAATCAGAATCTCCTTTTCTCAGTTCCCTTCTTTCTTTAGCAAATCAGAATGACTTCTTTAAACAATGGGTTCCTGAAACAACACAGAAGCACTGGTGTGGCAAGGACGATAAAACAAACAACTCTCCAGTTTTTTACTTACACATGAAGCAGCAGCAATGGAGCGGAACTCAGAAACCTTCTGCCTGGATCACCTAGGCCAGGAGGGTTCATTCTGTTCCAGTGCCTGTCCCCTGACACCTTCTATGTTTCCTGATGGGGACACAAGATGCGGCATGCCCTTCTTCACTTGAAACATTTAGTGAGACCTCCGCATCCTTCTAGCCACCTCTCCCAACACACTCAATCCTGGCAACTAGGGAGGCTAACAAAGTCTGAGGGGCAACACAAGTGTCACAACTAAAAAGGACTATAGTTTTATATAATTTTGTAAGTAAGTAAGTAAATGACAGAATGCTTTTAGGCACATTCAGTGGAAGGAGCGGTAGGGTCTGTATGTTATCCTGAAAAGAAAATGAGACTTGAAAAAAGAAAATCAATTATGACCTAATGGTTAGACTGAGCTCAGGAATTATCCAAAAATGAAAAAGCGAAATACAGAAAGTGGTATTTTTAGTGAGTGTAATGTGCAACGTATGGCTGCATAGTTTAACTAACTCGGTGGTCATGGATCACCGTGAAGTGTTGATCATGACCTAAAAGTGTACGTCGTAAGGCAATTTTACGGGAATGCAGTTCTGATAAACTGTACTAAATAGCTGTGAACTTTGCTGCCTAGAATGAGCAGACAGTTCCAGCTCTGCAAGCACCTTGCATCTACTTTGAAACTTGTCTTGAATAAATATTTGAATTCAAGACTGGTCAACAAAAGAGCAGGCAAAAATATCATTGTCACTGAGTTTCCATTTCTATATTTTATAGATCCAACCACTAATTTAAAGTTTCAGAAAGCAATTATCTTTTTAGTGTCCTTGGATTTATAATCCCAATAGAGGAACTTAAAATAATCCTTTTAGGGGACTTTCTTTTCTTTGGCTGATTTTTTTTTTTCCCCTTTCTCTTCTCAACAAGCTTAAGAAATGTAACATTTCTAAGCACTGGATCTATTTTCCTGACCTGGGTGTAATGGCATAGCTCTGCAGTGACTGAAGTTTTTGCTCTTTTTGTTTTCCTGTTTTGCAAATTCTTCCTTTTGCCAAAAATGTTTCCCAGCAGAACACTGCTGTGACTCACGCTTGCTTGTGACACTCGTCCCAGCTGCCCTCCTGAAGCACAAGCTTCTTCTTAGTAACTGTTCCCATTCCGCGTGCTGTTCCTCGTCACAAAACTGGCTCTTCTCCCTCGTACTGTACCTTCTTTTCTTAAGACCCAAATCCTCATCAGCTTCATTCACCAAAACATAGTAAGAAGGTGGAAAACGAGGGTGAGTCAGTCTTTCAAGGTAAAGGAGCAGAACTGCGTAGTTACAAGCCACATCCTCGGTGGTGCAGGCCAGCTGAGTCCTGGGAATACGGGTGAGGTTGCATACCTGCGTGCATGGTGACGCTAAGGTTTTATGTCGGCGATTTCTTTAATTAACCTATTTCTGAGTGACTAATCCCAGTAAACCTCTGTGGAGCTGGCCCAGAGAGGTTCTCAGACGGGAGTGAAATATCTGGCTGGTGTGAGCCAAGATATCTCATTTTTAAACAGGTTATACAAAAGAGAATGTAGTTCAGGAGTTAGCTAGAAAGACCTGATTAATTTAGCTTCTACTTTTCACTATTACAGTTCCAAGTAGGATACTATAGGAAGTCAGTGCAAGGTGCATGCTAGATTGTTTTTAAGTCTCTGGGGTCAGCTTTGTGGCTTCTGCTTTCTTGCCTAAATGATGAGAGACTCTTTGAAGTCAACACTGAAAACGATTTTTTGCCTCCACTCTTCCAGCTGTGCCTACATAGAAATGCACAGTCCTGTGTGACAGATAGGAGTTTCTGAAGCAGCGGAATGGCCTCCTTCTAAGAGGTCCTAATCCTCTTATCTGAAGAGTGCAAGGGTAGCCCTCTGGGTCACTGAACTATATTCAAGTCATCAGCCGTTTCCAGTGGACCTTGCCAGAAGGGTTCCCTTGGAATCTGACAATTGGAATTTAAGGGAGGAAGCAAAAGCTAAACTTTGACCCTAAGATAGAAAGCTATTTATTTGTCGTCAGTGTTCAAGGCATGACTAGTATTTCTAATTACTCTAATAAACTCCCAAACTTCCTGACATGAACACTCATGGTATTGTCCTACTAAAACTTGCATTGTTTTGGTTTTTTAACTGGTCCTTCATCCACAATAAGCTATGATGGTAACTGTGTCATAACATGTAAATCGTAGTTGCAAGGATGTACCGTGACGGTTGAAGTAGGCCGGGTTTCATTGCGAGCGTCCCATACGCAGCTCATTTAATTTTAGGGTTGACTTTTAGTTGGCACCACACCTGTTGTATGATATTATACATTATCCTTTATTTATGTAAGATAAAATGCCTTATATATTATTAAAGAGTAAGTGCAATAATATGAAATAGCCTGTACATTTTTAAAATGTTGTCGCCAAGTTATGTAAATCCACGTCTCTATAAACAACCTTTTTTAAGTAATTTTAAAAAAATAAACACTGTTTACTACTTGTTTTTTTGTTTGTTCACTTCTGCATCTATAGAAAAACCTTTTAAACCATCAAGCTAAGAAATGGTGATTACCTAAATGGGTGAGAGGGGCAAAGGCAAAAGAAGGCAAGTCAACCACACTTCTTCCATGGCCACACCCAGGATCTGACGCAATCCAAACCCATTCCCCCTCTGAGATCTTGAAATCAGACATCTCATGCCTTTACAACCTCCCGACCTTCCGGAGCTTACTCCCCTTCCCCCTGGTTCTGCTTCAGTTTCAACAGGCCCTCCAATCCCTAGGCAACTGGTACTTTTCTCTGCTTCAGAATCCCCACCCGTGTTTCTTTCCCTTCTCTATTTAGACTAGACCCCACGGTAGAGGACAGCAATGGCCCTCCAGCCCAGAGGCGCACAGCTCCCTCGCCCCGTCTAATCCAGGATCCTTCCAACCAGCCAGCCTCTTGGTGCCCACATGCCTATTCCTAAAGAAAAAGCTCACAACTACACATAGTGATTTGCTATAAATTCATGGCTTCCGACCTCAACTGGACTCTGGATGCTACTTGGCAATTGTTTCCTTGCCAGTTTTTTCTCTCATTCTTCACAATGAATACATTCTTCATTTTTCCTAAAATCCCTACCCACTCACCACTCCTTCCCCCACAAATACTTGGATAATCTGGGATCTTATTTCACAGAGTGAAACAAAAAGCATCTGCTTTATTTTAGGCTGTTTTGGTTTTCAGATGCAGACGCCAAACTAGAGTGGCCCAAGGGAGGAAGGCAAGACGGCATCTCACAGAAATCCCAGAATAGAACTCAGCATATGACCAGGCCTCAGCGACGGGAGGAACTCGGGGGCTCATGGGTTGTCACTCAGTGCCCTCCACTGCTGTTTGTGGGTCTGTTTCTGCAGACCCGCTTCTCCTCCCTCCACTAGCTGGCAGCCTTATCCCCAATTCCTCACACCTTTTCTTTACTTAGAAACCGATGAATGCTATTTTGCTATAATTTTAGCCCCACTCTATATCACAGGATTTCTCTGGACATACAGGCTGCTGCCTGCCCGATTTTCCATATATCCTCCAAAAATTAAGATTCTGATTGGCTCAGTCCACTGCTACACTTGGGCAGAACTCTTTCCTGGGGGAGAGTTTTAATACACTATAGAAATAGCCACAGGGACTTCCCTGGTGGCACAGTGGTCCCCAATGCAGGGGACACAGGTTCGAGCCCTGGTCCGGAAGATCCCACATGCCGCGGAGCAACTAAGTCTGTGCGCCGCAACTACTGAGCATGTGCTCTAGAGCCCGTGAGCCACAACTACTGAGCCCATGTGCTGCAACTACGGAAGCCCATGCGCCTAGAGCCCGTGCTCCGCAACAAGAGAAGCCACCGCAATGAGAAGCCTGCGCACAACGAAGAGCAGCCCCCACTTGCCGCGACTAGAGAAAGCCCGCATGCAGCAACAAAGACCCAACGCAGCCAAAAATAAATAAATTTAAAAACAAAAAAAGAAATAGCCACAAATCCATTCTATGAATGTTGAAGGCTACATACCATGTACAATAAATGAAACCTGAGACCAAACTGAAGGAGAACAATGAAATGGGATACAATTCTCTCTGAATGTGAGAAAGCAAAGATGGTATGAGAGTTATGAAGAGTATCAGAATGTCACCAAAACCCTTAACTTGAAGAAAGGGAATTACAGAAGGTGAGCCCCAGAAAAAGCAGGAAGCACCCAGAATCAGAGCCATTTCCACTCCTCAGAATGGTAGAGAAGGTGAAGTTAAAGGGGAGGCTCATTTTGATTTTCCCAGGCACCTGGCCGGCCTCAGCAGGTCAGAGGAGTAGCAGGGAAGGAATGGTCTGATCTGAGGGGAGTCCCTACCACGTACGTTTCTGAAACGAAAGGGCTCAACTGATCCATTCAGAGACCAGCAGCCTCTGCTCACCCAACCCCGTAAAAGCCACACCAAGCACCGATCACAGCCTTCTTCTCGATCCCCCCAGCGCAGCTGAGTAGATCTGAATAAAGATTAAAATCAACTGGTATCCAACTTTCCTCTCTCATTCTAAGGGAGGAGCTGAATGATGCTTAAACACAGAGCTCTGAAGTATCCATTACTGACCAAATGGCAGGCTTCAGTAGAACCCCACCTTCCCCATTAAACAGGCTCGGCAAGGGCCCTTCTCGTGAATACCAAGCTGGGAAAGGTGGGGGGAGGGTGTTGAAACATAGTATGCAAAACGCAGAAAAAAAAAATAATTTGGACAACTACCTTAGGAATCAAAAGAAAATTATAAACACAAACTGCTTCATATTCTCAGTGCACTCAAAGAGAATGTGGCTTCTAAGAAGCACAAGATCAAAGAAGAGATAAGAAAATCAAATGAGATTAATATGGATCTAGTAGAACGAAAAAGAAACTGAGGAGACCACCTTACGAAACCAAAGCCATATAAGCATCGAGTCAAATCACATTGCAGAATACAAGTCAGTGCCATTGAAGATGAACTTGATGAACCTGAAAAGTGCTTAGAAAACAATGAAAATGGACAAAACAAATTTATAAATAAAATCCTAATTAAATGTTAGCCAATGAATCCAGTAGTACAATAAAGAAAATACCAAGTCTAAGTGATGTTAACTCCAGGAATGCATGAATGATTTGGAATTAAGAAATCTATAAATGTAAATGCAGAATGTAATTCATTATATCAGTAGGACACACACACACACACACACACACACACACACACACACACACACACACACATCCTGTGAAAGACATACTTTTTTAAAAGCATGCTTCAAACTCTTAATGGAAAAACTCCAGAATCATTCCCATTAGATTCAGGAATACGAACAAAAATGATGTTCACTGCTGTTATTGTTGGATAACAATATTCTAGAGGTACAAGCCAATACAATTAGACAAAAAATTTTTAAGAGGTATAAATAGAAGAAACAAATGTATCATATAGTGTGCACAGATATATCTGGGTACTTGTTTGTAAGCACAAACACATCAATTTAAAAACTGTTAAAATATTAGAATTCAGTAAAGTTGGCTATCAGAAATCATCCACCAAAACAAGAGCTTTCTTACTCAAATAATAACCACTTAAAACATATTATAAGAGGAAACACTCACAATAGTAACTAAAAATACGTTTAACTTTGGCAAGGACTGGCAAGACCTAAAAGAAGGCTTCCCTGGTGGCACAGTGGTTGAGAGTCTGCCTGCCGATGCAGGGGATACAGGTTCATGCCCCGGTCCGGGAAGATCCCACATGCCACGGAGCGGCTGGGCCCGTGAGCCATGGCCGCTGAGCCTGCACGTCCAGAGCCTGTGCTCCGCGATGGGAGAGGCCACAGCAGTGAGAGGCCTGTGTACCACAAAAAAAAAAAAAAAAAAAGAATCTGCCTGCCAATGCAGGGGACATGGGTTTGAGCCCTGGTCTGGGAAGATCCCACATGCCGCGGAGCAACTAAGCCCGTGTGCCACAACTAGTGAGCCCGCACGCCTAGAGCCCACGAGCCACAACTACTGAAGCCCGCGTGCCTAGAGCCCATGCTCTGCAACGAGAAGCCACCGCAATGAGAAGCCCGTGCACCGCAACGAAGAGTAGCCCCCGCTTGCCGCAACCAGAGAAAGCCCGCGCGCAGCAACAAAGACCCAACACAGCCAGAAAATTAATTAATTAATTATTTTTAAAAAGATCTAAATGAATTACAAAATTCTATTAAGGGACATAAAACCAATAACTCGAACAAATGGGGAGGTTTAGCTTATTCTGGGATAGGATGACAACACTAAAAATCTCAACTCTCCTCAAGCTAGTTTATAAATGTAATATAATTTCAACAATGATCTCAAAATAATTTTTTAACCTGAAAAAAATTATTCTGAAGTCCATTTGGTAGGATAAACATGTAAAAATAACCAGATTTTGAAAAAGCATAATAAGTGGGGGACTAGCCCTATTACAACATCATCAAAAAAACTACTATAATTAAAAGTGTCTCCTCTTCCATGGACAGCCAAACCACTGGAATAAAGATGACAGATAGATTCTGAATTCAAAGAAAATTCAAAGGGGCATTCTAAGTCAGTTACAGAAAACAGATTATACAATAGCTGATTTTGGAAAAACTGGCTAAATATTTTAGGGGAGGTAAAAAAAGCTGGCTTCCTTGCAACAAAATCCTTCACAACAAAATAAAGTTCCAGAATCACCATACATAAATTTAAAAGCAAGAAAGGAAAATAAAAACCCATCAAAAGAGCTAAATATACTGTTTTAATCATAAAGTGAATATGAGGCTAAATGCAGAAGCTATAAAGCAAAAGACTCATAATTTAATGAGACTACATACAAACTAAAAACCACTGGGGGCTCTCCCAGCAGATTCAGGCAAGATAACACAACAGTGACACAGTTTGTTTTTTTGGCCGCACCACACAGTTTGCAGGAATCTCAGTTCCCAGACCAGGGACTGAACCCGGGCCACGGCAGTGAAAGCCCAGAATCCTAACCACTAGGCCACCAGGGAACTCCCCAACATAGTTTTTTAATTTCCTCATATCCCACCTACTTCCCCTTCCCCACCACTAACACCGCACACATAACAACCCAGAACAACTAGTATAGAAAAACCATGGTAAACATCTACCACAAAACTAGGTGTGAAAGTACCCTCACAAACCCCAGAAGGTACAAACGAGCAGGAGTAAACTACTAACAAGCAACAAGACCAATTTGGTATCGGAATCTGTACAAGGAGGGTAGAGGGAAGCAACAGGGCATCTGATACCCCTAAGACACACACCCACCCTGACATCCTCACCCTTGGCCTCATAATCAACAGGGAAGCTCAGAGGACCGACTGGGTAACGGCCCCTGAAACCTGAATCGTTTTTTCACTTTCAAAAATGATCAGCCAATGCCCCACACTGAGGAGAAACTACTGGGAACAAAATCGAAACTGAGCAAGAGAACAACAGAGATCAAGAAAAAAGAAGGTCCAGATAAAGGTGGCTGAGAGTGGCAGAACCAGATCTCAGAAAGCAAGCTGCCGTACTTCTTCACACTCAAAAACAGAGGAAGGGGTTCTAGAGAATAAATGCAGTTAGAAAAGCTACCCTGACCTGCATCTCCCTTCTAAAACAGGAAAAGTAATTTCATGTAAACATGGGCAACAGAAGACAATCCAGGTCAAATCCCATACAAAGTTATCATAAGAAAAAGAGCATGAGGAGAAAATATAATCCCTAGAGACAACAAAAGCACACCAGAAAGACATACCTAGGGAACCAATGAAAAATATAATACCTCAAAATGAGTTAGGGGCTTCCCTGGTGGCGCAGTGGTTGGGAGTCCACCTGCCAATGCAGGGGACACGGGTTTGTGCCCCAGTCCGGGAAGATCCCACATGCTGCGGAGCGGCTAGGCCCGTGAGCCATGGCCGCTGAGCCTGCGCGTCCAGAGCCTGTGCTCCGCAACGGGAGAGGCCACAACAGTGAGAGGCCCACGTACCACAAAAAAAGAGTTAAAATACATCAGGAAAATGACACAAAATATGAATGATATCAATAGAAATTAGAAAAATTTAGAAATTGATTATTAAAACTCAGGAAAAAATTAATTTCAGAAAAAACTAAACTAGGAAGATCATTCACAGTAAATAAACAGGATGTCTTGAGAGGAAGAGAAGAGAAAACAGGTAAAACATTTAAAGATCAATAATAAAGAAAAGAAGCCAAGCAAAAGTGACCCAAAACAGCATACATGATAGCAATCCCCAAAGAAGAAAGCCTAAACAAGGGAACAGAACAATTATTAAAACTTTCATTTTCCTGAAATTGAGAATAAAAAAAGACTTGATGCTACATATTGAAAGAACACATCAGGTACTTGGGAATACGGATCCAGAACAACCAACACCAAAACATACTGCAGTAACATCACTGGCGAAAAATTGGAGGAAAAAAATCCCGTGGGCTCCAGGCAAAAAAGAATAAGGCATTCATGAGGGAAAGAAAATCATGTTATCAGCAGACATTGACAGTGACGTTTTAAACCAAAAAGAACATACTTAAGATACTAAAAAAAAAAAAAAAAAGTGACCCAACCATTTTATCCAAACAGACTTTCATACAAAAGGCTACAGATAAACTGTTATCAGCATACGAAAACTCAGGGTATACTAGTCTCACAAGCCCTTCCATAAGAATCTAACAAATGAGCAAGACAAGCAGAATGACTGGATAGAAGACGTAAGGGCTGGTGGTGAGCATTAAGCATGTATTTACTTGAATAGTTAAGACTAAAGCAAGAGTTAAAAGGGAGAGATTATAGTATATAATGATGATGTTCTTACAAAGCAGATGCAGCACAACTACAAAAAGCAGAGGCACGGAACTGTACACTTGAGTATGGTTGAAATGGTAAATTTTATGTTACGTATATTTTACCACAATAAAAAAGGAAGAAATAAAGTACCCTGTAAGTTTACACCAATACTTCTGATTCGAATTTAGAACAACAAGGGTTTTCTATCTTCTGTCTTAAAGCTATAGCTCTACTTTTCCGTATCAAGAATCCTACTTCTCATCAAGGAAAATGATGATGATAAAAGAATGTTAATTTCCACAAGTTCAGGATACTTAAAGAAAATTAATCAGTCACCTTTGGAGAATGCTTTGGAACCAAGTCTATTTTGAAAACTGGTAAATAAAATGTAGAAATTCTCCTACCTTTCCTCTATGAACTGTACTAAACGGTATTGTAGGTAAGGTGAAGTTTCTCTTCATAGAAATACTTTAGCTAATAAACAAAGGAGAAATGATAACAGTTAAAATATCACCACATGCAACCTCAATAAATCACAGGATCTAAGAACTGAACAGCAAGATTGCTATCACAAACCATCACAAAAAGAGAGACACCATGTGCTTCCTGATGAAAGAACACACCACCACCGATGAAACAGGTGCCTACACAAACCAACTCGAATCTGACGGAGCCTCAGCTCTAACGCCCAATTCTCAGGAAGTAGAGGTCAATAAAACACATTAAACTACACTATGTGGATACAATCAGCAAAATCCAAACAACAGGACAAGGGATCCAATTTTATCAACAAATATTCCTCAAGGAAAAAAATAAAGAGAGATGAGGGAAAGAACTTATAGATTGAGGGAAACTAAAACAGACATATAAAACGAAAATGAAACAGAACAAAATTATTAAAGATGGATACTGGGTTGGGATAGAGACTTAGGGAGGTTGTAATTAGGAGGAAGCCTTGAACGGCTTCTGGACAGCTGGCAAGGTTCTATCTCCTGGCCTGGGTGACGGCTGCAAGCATGTTCGCCTTAAGATAATCCACTAGCCTATACATTTGTTTATGAGATTTTCCATTTGTATTTTAATCATAAAAATTACATGAAACCTTTATATACACATATAATTATACGTATTTTTCATGATTTTTATATGTTATATTTAATCATACCTCCCCAAATTTTTATGAAATATATCCCCAAACCTGAATACCATGCTGATCTCTTTAGTATGATAATTAAGGTCTCCACAGATTCCATGCTTAAGCACTTCTGCACCTTACACTTTTCTGAATTGTTAAAAAAAAAAAAAAGGAAAAAAGGAAAAAAATTACTTACCATATATACCAACTCCAAAGACTGAGAAAAACAATTGCATCACTGTCAGACACAGGGTTAATATCCACAATATATGTATGGAAAGTCCTGGTGAATCAATACATAAAAAGATCAATACCCTAAATTAGAAAATGGATAAAGAACATGATCAGGTAACTCACAGAAAAAAAATACAAATTACCAATAAAGATAGTAAATGATAATCAACCCTTCAATAAGTAAAACAATTTGACCATACTCCTCACTATTACCTTGGCAAAGACCAGGATTGATGACACCCTCTACAGTATTAGCTAAGGTGTGGGGAAACCAGCATTCACATTATTTGAAGTGGAACTTAACATGAATCTTAGAAAATTCGGCTTTATCTTTTACATTTTCAAGGCATAGTCTTTGAGCAAACTTACTTCTATTAATTCCTCCTATGGAAATCAAATATAAAAATATGTACAAATATATACGTTACAATATGTTTGTAATAATGAACATGAGAAGAACCCAAATGTCCATTAATATGAGAAATTATACAATGAAGCCAAAAATGATTAAAGAGAATGATGTGTGCTTATTCTGAAAGTTCTCTACAATGTAAGGGCAAAAAGTAAATTGCACACCAGTATATAATGATGCTAGTGGGAATCACAGTTATACCACCGCTCTATCAGGAGTAATTGCCTACATAATTCTAATACTGGGCTGAGGAAGTGTGGATATCAATCTAACTTTACCATCCATGCCTCTTTGAAGAGTAAGTAGCCTGCAAGGTGACAAGCCTTAACATCACTTCCTTACTTGGTGCTATTAAAGAACATACGACATTCATGCAGAACTTACAAGAGTCAGGGCTATCATTCTGGGACCCAGTGGACTGCAATGAATTAGAAATTACCTCAGGTTGTCGGTCATCTTGATCTGGATGAAAGTGAAATGGAACAATGTTATCTGACAATATAAATATCTCCATTTAAGATGGAGAGGCCATTGAGTTGGAATTAAACTTCATAAATACCTCACATAGACTTGTGACTAGTGGTTTCCATGTTCCTGGGGCAAGAGTAGCCATGCATGGCAGTCATGGACTCCTGTCATCATCAGGCTGGATGTCATCACTCATTGGTCCTATATTGCCACTGAACCACACACCAGCCCCTCTCACTTTCCTTCAGGTGGTGGCCAAATTCAAGGCTTTGTCATACTTTAAAAAAGTATTGTACCCATCTGTTTGCAAACGAGGGGAAGAACTGAGTAACGTAATGCATCAGAGGCCACAAGGCAATCTTGCTTCAGCAGGCCAGGGATTTCTTGGCCAAGTGACATCTGATGATGCTTGTTTCTCCTGAGAATATATAGAACTAGTCAACTTTTTCACCCCCAAAAGATAATTTATGTAAGTTATACCAAGATATCAGAATAAAGCAGGGATATCCTTTTATCATTGTATTTTGCACCACCATGAGAATTTTTTGCATGCCCGCTATTGTGGTTTTTGTCTCTGTTAAGGAAAAGAAGCCCCCTCCTAGTTCCCAAATAAGAAAGGAAAAATTATGGTTGAATGCCATTACTGTTTTCAATCACTTCAGGATTAAAAGCTCAAACACTTACCAGATAATGTGAGGCTGGGCAACCCCTCCAATCCAAGCCTGTTCTTCATTAAATGAAGATAGTAATTGCAGTTTGGGGAGGTCAAAACAAGATATAAAATACTTTACTAGGCACAGAGCATGCATTCAGTAAGTTTCCTTCTTTTCTCCCTTCTGTTACAGCATTGTTCCAGACCAGGTTATTCTAACCTACTCAGCAATTAAACATATGAAGAAATCGATTTATTATTGCACAGTAAATTTTATTATATCAAAACTCACTGCCTGATTCTTGGATCTGAAGGCTTTTAACAAAAGTGGCATAAGCCTGTGGACATACTGCTCCTTCCACACAGAATAATGTCCCTGGAGTCACACCATTCCTGCTTGCAGAGAACTGTAAAACAGGGGCCTTCTACAGGAAGAAGGAGTTCTAGATAACACCCTCCCCTCTGGATGGGACCACTTGTCCTCTCCTCTGGAGACACGACCGTGTACTGAAGTTGAGGTCACACACAGGTAGAGCTGACGGGCGCTCTGCTCTGAAACAAACGCTGCAAGTTTGGGTGAGGCCCTTTCCCCCTTGCTTGAGAATACAGATGAGCTTATAAAGCCAAGAATACCTTAGAAACAACCGTTACCTCATTTCTAAAATCTCTGCTGGAGGAAAACAGTAAATCTTCACCTAAAAGGAAATTTCAGGACATGGTATAAGTTTCAAGTATCCATTTTGTGGGAAGAAACTACAAATTAATACTTTCTATACTTAATTACCACCAGTAGTTATCATTTTTGGAGGTAAAGGAGGTTATTTTAATGGAGAGAAAAATCCATCTTTTTTCATGAGTTAAAACAGGAATTGGCAAACCAACGCCCATGGCCAGCTGCCTATTTTTGTAAATGAAGTTTTACTGGAATACAGCCTCACCCATTTATTTGTATTGTCCATGGCAACTTTCATTCAGCAGAGTTGAGTAGCTGCAACACCGTACATGGCTCACAAAGCCTAAAACATTTTCTTAAAATATTTTCTATCTGGCCCAATAAGAAAAAGTTTGCCAACCCCTGCGTAGAAATATTGCCATACTAAACTAAGGCTAAGTAAAAGTTCACCAGAAAGAAAACTAAAACCACAATAATTAGAATACAAAAATACAAATGACATGCTTGGTCTGATTCAGGCACTTTCAAGATCATAGTTTATTTATTACTTCAGATAAAAAGATAGTATACATATTAGGGAATCCCTTAAAATTCAACTCTAGAGTTATACACCATCTAGTACTTTTGAATTGAATGTTAACCAAAAAAGTCTCTAAACACCTGAAAGCCCCACTAGTAACATGAACTACGGTAATAAAAAATTTGACATTTAATTTGTTCAATATATAGTATTTACATTATGAAACCAATGGTAATACGATAAACAATGATAAAGAAATAGTAAAAATAAACTCTAAAAAGCAAAGGTTTATATTCTTACAATGTGCTAATTATCATAATTGTATATAAAAATTAAAACACAGCAGAGCTTTCTGCTACAAAACTCTTAATCATCTGAGTTGTAGTCGTTACTTGCTAACGATTTACATGCAACATCTGCTAGTGCTGACATTTGATTTTTTTCCCCCAAGAAAGTGTGAGTAGATATTTATTTAAGAGCAGACATTAATTTACTTGTGGACAGAAAAAGATAAAACTGTACTCAAGATTAGTACTGGTCACAAGCCTCTTCTCTACAGAAATGATAAAAATAATAAGACTGAAAACAATTCCAGAAAGGAGATGCACAGGCAAAGAGTACCATGAATGGCACAGCTCAAAAAATCTTGGGACCAATTAGACACACATGTTTTCTCTCTCCTTCAATGACCAGATGTCTATTTTGCCATCAAATTACAATGCCTGTAGCAAGTAAGGGGCACCAGGTGTACAACTAATTAAACCCTGCAAAATACTAAGATGGGCAGTGGTGGCCAGAAGAAGGAACAACTTCTATGTAATTCAAACTATATACAGCATAACTGAATGCAGCTCATCCCAAACTGGCTATGTGAAACAATTGGACCTTTATGATTTAATAGTTAAAATTATGACAAGTGTAATAATACAATAGATTTACATGGAAAGCAAGATCCAAGGGGCACTTTATATTATTTACTGTGTATTTCAATTTAAAAATAATTTTGCTAAGTATACATCTCAACTGAGGTCTATGTATAAAATGTCCTAATAGATACAGATATTTACCTTTGGTGAGTTAAAGGCCTTTTTGTGACTTCTGTCTGAATTGCAGGCAGAATGCGAGATGTACGTGCACATGTGGGAGAAACTCAACCTGAGGTAATCCAAAAGATGTGCGTGTGAGGAACCTGGAGGTACTCTGACAGTCAAAGCACACCAGAACCCCAACGGGCAACAGTGAGGATGGCAACGAGCAATGGAATGCCAGTATGGCGGTGAAACTTTTTCCACAACAGAAAGAGGAAGGCCTCTCGTACCAGCAGAATCCTGCATACATACACAAAAGAAAAAGCCACCCACCATTTCATAAAACAAAAGCCAATTATAGTGTGGGAAGTACAAACTGCAGAAAACCAGGAGTCCCTGGAAGAAAAACGACTGGTTCCCGCGAGAGAAAGGAGGACGCTTGGTTCTGCGCAGGGTCACTTGGTGAAGGCGGCCACCACTGCCCACAGCACCTCGTTGGTGCTGGCCTTCAGACACTCCACCTCAGGGTCTAAGTCCAGGAGCTGCCGCACCCGCTTGGTGGCTAAATCGTACTGCTCGTCCACGAGGGGCGCGAACGCGTTCTCCAGGACATCCGAGGCGTGGGCCAGGTAGATGAGGGCCAGCAGGCGCTTGTCCATGCGGTGAGGGTCGTTCACCCATTTGTCGAGAACGGCTTCCTGCACCTTCTTGATGAGGCGCTGCTTAATGTTGTTGTTGGTGAGGGGATGTGTCGTCATGTCAAAAAGAAGGAAGTTCTGTTTCTCGGTTGTCAATACGCCCTTTTCTACCAGGTTTTTAGCTAATCGTTCCCTCACGTTTCTTAACTGATAATGCAATTTTAACGGATTCCACGTCTCACCTAAAAGAAAGATTCCCGAAGTTAGAAATGATAGGTATTATCTGCTAATCTTATTAAATTTTGTACTGTTAAAATGAACAGTAACATTTGACTTTTTTTCCTCCAGAGAAACAGAAGAAAATCCAACTATGTTTTCTTGCCAACTAAACCATGAACCCCTTGATGGTCAGGCCTTTGGTTTCTAAGCACCTGGCACATGATTTTCAGGCATATCGGTTACTCAAGCTGAAAGCAGTCTCCAAACCAGTTCCCCTAATGCGGAATAAGCCAAATACCAATATTAAATTATGTTTGGCTTCTCTCTAGCTACTGTCAAAAAGCAGCCACTAGCAAAATATAAGATCTCTTTTCTGTTAAACACCCATCTGCAACAAAAAGAGAAAAGAATTAAAAAGTTTCCTGATTAATAAGTTATTCCTGAACCGCTACATATACCTGACCTATAAAGCTGGGAAAGCCTGTTTAGGCAATGCTATTCTTTGCTGACAAATAATATAAACCTAATTATAGAAGGCAAAACATTTTCATCATTTTAATCTTGTCATCTATGCGTATTTCCCTTTGAGACAGAAATACTTAAAATAAAACCAAGGGACTTCCCTGGTGGTCCAGTGGTTTAAGACTTCACCTTCCAATGCAGGAGGTACAGGTTGGATCCCTGGTCGGGGAGCTAAGACCCCACATGCCTCGCAGCCAAACAACAACAACAAAAAAAAACACACAATAAACACCCAGAAGCAATACTGTAACAAATTCAATAAAGACTTTAAAAATGGTCACATCAAAAAAATCTTAAAAAAAAAAAACCCAAATATTTTTCACTAAAACAGTTTTTTTCTTTATAGAAGACTAGAAGGAAATACATCAAAATATTAATCTTGATTATTTGGGGGATTATATTATATGTGACAAATTTTCTTTTTTGTACTTTTTGTATTTTCCAAATAATCTCCAATGAACATGTAACTATTTGGGTAATTTGAAAAAAATACTATAGTAACTTTCTAAATTGGGTCATGTTAGAGATCAACCACCGGCACTTTTATTACATGCAAAAGCTGAAATTTTATAATATTGAAGAAAAACAATTGTACTGTCTACTACAGCAGCCATTAACTATATAGGGCTATTAAATTAAAATTAATAAAAAAAAAAAAACTCAGGGAATTCCCTGGCAGTCCAGTGGTTAGGACTCCATGCTTCCACTGCAGGGGGCCCAGGTTCGATCCCTGGTCAGGGAGCTAAGATCCTACAAGCCCTGCAGCACAGCCAAATAAATAAATAAGCAGGAAAAACAACTCAGTTCCTCAGTTGCCCTAACCACGTTCCAAGTGCTCAATAGCCAAGTGGGGCTAGAGGTTACTGAGCGGACATCACAGAAATAAAGCATTTCCATTGTTGCAGAAAGCTCTAGTGGAAAGTGCTGACTTAAAATACATTAGTATTCAAAATTATTTTGCCATATGACTTAACACTGAAGAATATGGGGCTATGATGGAGTAATCAGTCTTGGACTTGCCTTCTGGAGTTAAACAATTAGAAATCTGCATAAAATGTATGAAACAACTGTTCAGATGCTAGTCAAAAGGCAGCCCAGAGCTGTGACCTTTGAGAGAAACCTCACTGAGCCCTACTACTGCCCAAGCTTACTACCCAAAGGCACATGCCAGGCAGCAGAGCAGAACAGAAGACCTCAAGTAGAGCACAGGACTCACACTGTGTAAAAAGGCAGAGATCAGAGCTGGGGGAGGCTAAGGCAGCTGGAATATGCAAGGCAGAGTACTGGAGAAGAGGGGACTATGCAGAATAAGAGCTCTAGAAATCTGCGTGGTGTTCGCTTGAGTCTGGCCAAAAACAAAGCCACATGTGTTATGGTGTCAAACTCCACAAAACAAGGTTAAAAAAAAAAAAATCAAGGAAGTTGTAATGTGAATAATTCCAAGAGTTCACAGAGGGCTAGGGAAAATTTGAATTGCAATTAGCCTGAGTGGAAAGGTCTCACTGAACACCCAGGACATTCAGAAAGGACTCCAGAAGGATCACATCTTAGTAATAGGGCTAAACTAGCCCTTGAGTAAAGGCTACTCCAGACCTGACCTAACGAAGCTTACAAACAAAACTGATCCACAAGTAACTTAAGTACCTAGCAAAACAAATTTCAACAGTCTTTAAAGACAAACAAAATTCAGCACACAACAACGTAGCACTCACAATGTCCAGCATCCAATAAAAATTACTAGACTTGTGAAGAAGCAGGAGAATGTGACCCAAAACTAAGGGGAAAAAAAAATCAACAAAAACAGTCAAACAGGGACTTCCCTGGTGTCTTCCCAGTGGTTAAGACCCTGCAATTCCACTGCAGGGGGCGCAGGTTCGATACCTGGGTAGGGAACTAGGATCCCGCATGCCACACAACCAAAAAAAAAAAAGTCAACCAGGGCTCCCCTGGTGGCGCAGTGGTTGAGAGTCCACCTGCCGATGCAGGGGACACGGGTTCGTGCCCTGGTCCGGGAAGATCCCACATGCTGCGGAGCGGCTGGGCCCATGAGCCATGGCCGCTGAGCCTGCACGTCCGGAGCCTGTGCTCCGCAACGGGAGAGGCCACAACAGCGAGAGGCCCGCGTACCGCAAAAAAATAAAAAAAGTCAACCAAATCTGACATGACCCAGAAATAACAGAGACAATGGCATTAGCAGACAAGGAGTTTAAAATGGCTATTTTAAATATCTAAATAATTTAAAGGAAAGCACGAGCACAATGAAGAGAAAATGAGAGCTTTTCTTTTTTAAAGGCTAAATGATCTGGATCTGCCATTTTACATTTTGTTATTCACGCTGTAAAACTAGGGACTTGAAAAAAACCTGTCAATTAAATAATGAAGAAATGGTACCATGAATCATTATTAAAGTCATCTTCTACATTTAAAGAAAACATAACCACGACTTCCCTGACAGTCCAGTGGTTAAGACTCCATGCTTCCACTGCAGGGGGCACGGCTTCAATCCCTGGTCAGGGAACTAAGATCCCACATGCCACGAGGCACAGCCAAAAAAAAAAAAAAAAAAAAGATTAAAAGCAAAAAATAAAGAAAACAAGATAAACTTTTCAAATAAAAAACCGTGGCAAATCAGCTTCCACAAAAAGAAAAACAATCATTGCATTCAATTTCCTTGTTAACTTCAAAAAGTAAAAGAGTTGAAATATATTTGGGGCCCTATTAGATTTTAAAACTTAACAGTATAAAAGAAAAATATAACTCAATAATAAATGAAATTCTATTTTCAATTTCTGGTGTTAAATTAGCCCACACCTACATTTAATGTTAAGAAATCATTAACAAAAACAAAAAACAACAAAAAAAGAGAAATCATTAACAGTTACTTGATGAAGCACTACAGCATAATAGGTTATGAGAGCAAGCTCTGGAGCCAGACTGTTTGGATTTCAATTCCAATTTGGTCATTTCCTAGCAGTGCAACCCTGGGCAAGGCTTCTTACCTATTCCTCTGTCTTTTCATCTGTAAAGCGATGAAAACAACTCTTTCCAGCTCACAAGGGTTATTACGAGGATTAAGTTAAGTTAAAGACATATCAAGTTCTTAGAATAGAGCCTGGTACATGGTAAGCTCGCAATAAACGTTAGCTATTATTATTTAACCATGTGCAGAATCAGCACTTTGGCAGAAAGAGTTTATCCTATTTATAATGGTCTAAAGAAATCATACTAGGTACTGAGAATGCAGACATTAGTAACACGTATTTCTTTTTTTTTAAATGTATTTATTTAATTTATTTATTTTTGGCTGCGTTGGGTCTTCAGTGCTGCACACAGGCTTTCTCTAGTTGCGACTAGCGGGGGCTACTCTTCGTTGCGGTGCACGGGCTTCTCATTGCGGTCGCTTCTCTTGTTGCAGAGCACGGGCTCTAGGTGCACAGGCTTCGGTAGTTGTGGCACGCAGGCTCAGTAGTTGTGGCTGACGGGCTCTACAGCACAGGCTCAGTAGTTGTGGTGCATGGGCTTAGTTGCTCCGTGGCATGTGGGATCTTCCCGGACCAGGGCTTGAACCCGTGTCCCCTGCATTGGCAGGCAGATTCCTAACCACTGTGCCACCAGGGAAGTCCTAGTAACACATATTTCTAACTCTAGAAATTTTAAATCAAAGGAAGGGAACATTCATAATATAACAACTAACTGTACTTAACTGGCTAGAATAAGATGTAAATAGGGCCATAAAAACAATATGAACCAAGAGCCCAGAGGAATAAGAAATTACTTGAGTTTGATGTTAAGGGCACGCATCTTTCAAAGGTTAGTTATGACTTTCATTTTTCAATTGTTGTACCAACCCACTGTCTCCCCAATAAATGCCTGCCGCAACTTTCACCAGACAGTTTGGGTTTTGTTTTGTGTTTTGTTTTGTTTTGTTTTGCGGTACGCGGGCCTCTCACTGTTGTGGCCTCTCCCGTTGCGGAGCACAGGCTCTGGATGCGCAGGCTCAGCGGCCATGGCTCACAGGCCTAGCCACTCCGCAGCATGTGGGATCTTCCCGGACCGGGGCACGAACCCGTGTCCCCTGCATCGGCAGGCGGACTCTCAACTGCTGCACCACCAAGGAAGCCCTGTTTTGTGTTTTCTAATATTATTGGCACGTGGTAGGCAGCCTAAGGCACCAGGCTAGAATTAGCTAGGTTGTGTTTTCTGACATTCTTAAATGACTTTTGGAAATTCAAACTTATAAACACAGAATAATCGATAGCCAAATTTATGTAAAAGCCCATAAAAAACTATAGTTCAAATCCAAGGTTAATTAATTAACTATACTCATAATAATAATTTGTCAGTTATCAAAGAAGTACTATTCCCTGGCAACTCACTAGTCAATTAGGAAGTTATTCTATGTCTCAGAAAACATCTTGGCTACCTATTCTCAAATAATTGTTGGGGCGGCGGCGAGGGAGGATAAGATTATTCTAAGGTCAATTTCTCTTTACAGACCTAAAAAAACCAGAAATCCCTCTGATGCCGCTATACAATGATTTTTTTCCTCTCATTGGAAATAAATGGTATTAGCAGTTTATAACTTACTGTCTATTGTACTGAAGTCATGCTAATAAGGTTTATCCACACCTTATCCACAATTAAATCGTACATACTGCACCCAACAGAACAAGTAATGCTTATTACAAAGTTCCTGTGACAAGTTCCTCAAATCCAAAATATGCTACCTTAGTTTAGTGTTGCTACTAAGAAAGAGCAGAGCCTGAACACAGACCAACCTTCAAATAATGTGTTCCATTTATGACTGGACCTTCTTATGGGCAATCATTTCTGCCTCGGAGGAAGTTAACAAAAAAGGACTCAGACATCATCTTTTGATGCAGTTCCCTGGAAAAGGGCAAATCTTGTGTGCCCACTCCAACAAAAATGTTATTCAGCTTTCCTCAGATATTTTTTAAAAATGAAAAAATCCCATAAGCAGAAAGCTGAATCAGTATGGGTAATATGTAAATGTTGTTTGATACTATTTTGAACACCCCAAAAAAGGTACAATAAAATAAGAGTGGTGGGACTTCCCTGGTGGTACAGTGGTTAAGAATCCACCTGCCAATGCAGGGGATACGGGTTCGAGCCCTGGTCCAGGAAGATCTCAGATGCCGCGGAGCAACTAAGCCCATGCGCCACAACTACTAAAGCCCACGCGCCTAGAGCCCGTGCTGTGCGTCAAGAGAAGCCACCACAATGAGAAGCCTGTGCACCACAATGAAGAGTAGCCCCTGCTCGCTGCAACTAGAGAAAGCCCGTGCACAGCAACAAAGACCTGATGCAGCCAAATATAAACAAACAAAAATAAATAAATAAATAACTGAGTGGTCAAAGTGTCTTGGCATCCTGACATTTCTGCCTTTTATTTTATTTTTTTCTATTTGGGCTTTTGTTTTTAAATTTTTTTTATTTTAGTTGATTTACACGTCTGTCTTTTATTTTAAAAGAACCAAATTAATCTAAATCCAAAGAATAAAGTTACCCCTGAGATTATTAGCATACTTAAGACAACAGTATAAACTGGGGTGGGAGGAGGGGAGTTGGTTAAGTGAAGAGAAGATACAATAAAGGTTTAACCTATACTATCTACTAAAAGATTTAGCTGCTTCAATTTAAGCAGAATGTTGAATATCTTTTAAATATACTGTAACAAACCCCCAATGGAGGAATAATGTTCAAAATTCTAGATTAAAAGATGTTACTGTGATCCATATTGTCATTCATCCTAAGTTACTCACTATGCAAAAAAGACTTTATAAGTTATACAAGCAAATTTTTAATGTATAGAATTTATTTATAGTTAACTCTTTTATAAAGGCAACTGTGAGAAGTATATACGGAGAGGAAAAGTTCTTCAAAGGTTATTTATATCCCACTGCCCAACAATTATTTCAGTGAAAATGACATACTGGCAGGCACCTAAATAACTTCACTACAAAAAACTTCCATCTTCCTTGACATGTTACAAAAAAAAAAAAAAAAGCAGCTTTGTTCATATATTTGGCAGTCTAGCGACATCTTGTGACCAAACTGATCAATTACATGTCTTACGACTTCAGAAAGCAAAAAATACTATTCTTGAAAACAGAAAAGTAGTCTTTAAACTTTTTACTCTTTGTCTCAAATACACATATTTATTAATTTTTTTAAATTAACAAGATATATAAGTAATATTTAAATATCAGTAATTTTAACATGTATATATGCACACTGTAAATAACGGTAAGATGAACCCCTGGGTATGCATCCTCCCACCCCAGGTAAAGAAGAAAGCTTCATCAAGACCTTAGATGCTTCCCTTGTGTCTTCTCTGCCTCAGAGGTAACCACCAAACAAACTTAGGTTAATCATTCTTTTTTCTTTACATATAGTCTCACCACCTATGCACGTATCCCTCAACAATACAGTACAATACATAGTTTTGAAAACCTAGTAACAAGTACAGACTTAACTGTGTAAGGATAGGTCCACCAATTTTACCACCCCCTCTAATCCCTCTGAACAGGAACACTTCCTACTTTCTGTCTCATTTTTACCTTTCAAAGGCCCAATCCAAGTTCCACTTCCTCCAACTACTAAAGCTCCCAAGGATTTCTTTTCTCTGGGCTACTGCACTTTCAGAGAACCATACTGTTAAACTCTAATCTGTTATTAATCTGTTATTAGAAATACACAACTGGGGACTTCCCTAGTGGTCCAGTGGGTAAGACTCCACACTCCCAATTGCAGGGGGCCCCGGTTTGATCCCTAGTCGGGGAACTAGATCCGGCATGCATGCTGCAACTAAAGATCCTGCATGCCTCAACGAAGACCCAGCGCAGCCTAAATAAATAAATAGATAGATAGAAATATACAACTGTTCTTCAAATGAATTTTAAGATTCTTTTAGTATGGAAGCACTTCTTTTTAAGTTTCATAGTACCTACAACAGCATTGCTGCAATAACTGATATTAGATACCACTCATTATTTTGAAGCAACTAAAAAATTTTAAATTAACAAACTGACCCACAGAACTGAACACTTAAAAATGGTTAAAATGGTGTTAGGTTGGATACAATTTTTTATTAAAAACCAGCAAGCACTAGCACTACTTTAACTAGGTGGGAAGTAGATATTTTCTTAATTTAAAAGAAATGTGCTTTTTTCTCCTTCTCCCACTCCAGATTCCTTTCTTTTACGCTGAAATTACAGGTCATTCCTATTACACATCAGGAACATGCAACCAAAGTGCTATAGGTGATATTTTGGCATGTACAGCCATCCTAAACTTCACAGGATGTTGTTTAAAAAAATTTAAAAACCACTTTCTTAGTATTAGCTTCTTGGTTTACACAAATTCCTAACTCAAATGGACACTCTGTTTCACAAAATCTTAATTATATTTAATACTTTTGAGAAAAGCTTATAGACGTCTGCCCTCCTTTCACTCAACCAAGTGAGAACAGCGCACACAGCTCAAGTTGAAAACCACTTTCATTTATCATACACATTGAGTACTGGATAAGCTACATGCATAAAATGTTACGTAACCGGTAAAGTTTAAGACATATACAGCCACCTTAAACGGTGAGATTCAACTCTTTACAAGCTATACTCCCTGTGTACCATGCGTACATAACAAAGGAAATCCAGTGGTCTAAGATATATTATTAACCCAAATCCCAATGTGCCATTAACATGTATGATGTAAGATAAAGAGACTGTTGATGGATGAAGCATCTGAAAACACCTCCACGTGCTAAGTGGCACCAAAGTGGTATCAAAAACATTGACGTTAAGGCAAGACAAACTATATTCCATAAAAAGAACTTTAGCACTCTGACTTACCTGACTTACCTCCCAAAAAAGTAAATACAACTTGAGAAACCCTCCTTTTGGTCAGCTGAGAACCTAATTACAAATTCTAATTTGCACCACCGGAAGTGGTAATGGCCAACAACAGCAGCACAACGTGAGCACAACACAAAGACTGCTTAGGCCAGTGAACTCCAGAGAGTGCAGAAATGATCCATCAGTTAGAAGGTACTAGCACTCCTATTTTTATCTCAAAAAAATCATATTTGCTAATATTTAACATATGGAGTTAACATCATACCCTCACTGAGTCTTTGTCAGCTGGCCACAGTTTGCTGAATAGGTGGAAGGCTCACCCAAAGAGGGCTGACAATGTTCTGAGCACTGTGACATACAGTTTTGGTATGTGCCGAGTAACTACCTAGCTTTAACCAAACAAACTTTCATCAAATGGGTAAAGTAATTTTAAAAGATTTCCTACAAAAAAATTGTAATTGAAGATGACATCAATATCACAACCACAAAGAAGGAAAGAGGGTCACATTAAAGTTTCTCTTACTCAATGAGGTAAAAAGTTATCAGCAGATCTACAAAAGGGTGGTCAAAAAAAAACCCTCAAAATTATCAAGACAGGGCTTCCCTGGCGGTGCAGTGGTTGAGAGTCCGCCTGCCGATGCAGGGGACACGGGTTCGTGCCCCGGTCTGGGAAGATCCCACATGCCGTGGAGCGGCTGGGCCCGTGAGCCATGGCCGCTGAGCCTGCGCGTCCAGAGCCTGTGCTCCACAATGGGCGAGGCCACAACAGTGAGAGGCCCGCATACCGCAAAAAAAAAAAAAAAAAAAAAATCATCAAGACAAACTTGTGAATAAGCTTATGTTCTCTACCAATAAGAAGGAAGAATGAACCCTGCCATAGTATAAAGTGCCCATTTATTGTCCTACTATCTAAGTTTGGAATATGTGTATTCACATTATAAATAAACAAACACGCAAAACTCAATCTTTTACTGATATAAGAATATCTTCATAATACAACTATTACTTTAGAAACTCTATTTATAAGTGAGAAAAATGACATGTTAATTACCAAACTCTGACAACCTCCAAACGTTTTTAAAACAGTCTAAAAAGCAATATATTTGAACATGAAATGAAATGAGCATAGATGTATGCAGAAGCTATGTTTTATATAACAGTACAGAGGAACAACAAGCTAACTCAGGTCCTATACTCCAGGAGTTTACTATCTAGAAGATTAGACAAATACACAAGTAACTTTAAAATAAATGTAGTCATTAGTGCTATCAACCAAGTAAGTGTTCCTTCCTACAGCTGCACTTCCTATCTCTCTAAAGTTAGGGGAGGCCATGTGACTTGCTCTGACCAATGAAACCTGCACCACACGTCATTTCTGAGCAGAAATTTAAGAGCCTGGGTGATCTGTTATTCTCTTCTTTCCTTTACACTAGTGACTGACAGTGCTCCAGATGGTGGCAGCTCCATCTGCCCAGCTGCCAAGGTGAGAATGAAGTGGCCTGTGACTGACTTACAGTATGAGTGAGAAGTAAACTGTTGTTTTAAGCCACTGAGGTTTTAGGGTTGTCTGTTACCACAGCTTAACCTAGCCTATCCAGAATAAGGCAGCATGAAGTAATTTTGACAAAGAATGACAGGAGCTAAGGAAGCTAAGGAAGTACACTATATCTGATTCACATCTGCTCAGTTTTGTTAAAGGGGATGAAATTTTAAAAACCACTATTTTCCCTATTTAGTGACTGATTAACTTTCAAGATTGCCTAACTAACTAAACAAGCTTTTGGCTATTTTGTCTAAGTTCCTTTCAAAAGGATTTTAAACTTTTACAAAAATCTCTCAGAGAATTCAGTTTTTAGTTTATACACAGAAGCTTACCACTAAGTAATTCAATCCAGTTCTGGACCGTTTCTGGAGGCTGAGTCTCCTTAACGTGCTTTAGAGCTTCATCAAGAAGAACATCCCCTGTTGGAGCATCTGACTTACAAATCACCTAAAATGTAATCAACAAGAATCACATGATCTACTTGATCTTTCTAAACAAAAAACTTAATTATGCAAACACTTCATTACGCTTAAAGCCCCAAGTGTTCATACAGTATCGAAGTTCAGATTTTAAACTAATTCCATACTAAGGAAATCCAATATTTAACCTAACCAGATTAGCCACAATCATGAACGAAAATTTAGCTACTGTGCAATAATTAGGAAAGCAAAATGGTAGAACAGTTTATACTCATCGGAATTCCATTTACTGCTAAACCTTGGGCTATCTGATCCAGAAATTCATTTTTTAAACATTTATTAGTTATAGAAACAGACTCAATTATACATAAGAATTGAATATAGAATAAAGGTGGCATTTCACATCAGTAGAGAAATTAATTTTTCAATAGCTATAATAAAACAACTGGCTCCCCAGAGCTTATACCACAATAAAAGATGAAGATTTAAATATGAAATATAATTGAGGGGATAAGAAAGTTTTCTCAAAATTGTGACAACAAGCAGAATCCTTGAAAATACCAATAGTTCTGATTACATAAAATTTTTAAATACTACCAAACTTTAAGTTAAGCACTTTAAGAGCAGAAAAACCAGAGGTAGGGTATAAGAGAAGAAAACGCTACACTGCTTTAACCAAGTACTAGATCTTTATAGCCTTCAATAATGTTCTTGGCTAAACAAATTTCTGGTTGAAATTCTATAATATCAAAGTTGAATTTGTTATATTACTTTACATTACCTGTTAAAATGTTATGAAATTTAACAGTATTATTTTAAAAATGGGAGTCTTCCCTCAAACTTGTCCTTGACAATACGTCCTTTCCTTTTTGCTCAATCTTATGAAAGGTTAAAAAAAAATACAGTATCTGAGACAACATGACCCAATGGAAATATAATTAGAACCAGAAATACATGGCACAAATCTATTTTAAAAATTTTTAGTAGTTATATTTTAAAAAATGAAAACAGGGAAAATTAATTTTAGTATGTCTGATTTAACCCACCATAGCCAAAATACTGACATGTAATAAATATTTTTAAATTGAGACTGTTTTTTTTTTTTTCTTATTTTTCCATAGTAAGTCTTCAAACATCCAGTGTGTTTTTATTTACAGAATGTCTCAATTTGCACTAACCACATTTCAAGTGTCTGGCTCATAGCCACATATGGCTAGTGGCTACCATCCTGGACAGTGCAGATATAGAACATCTTCATCATCACAGAGTTTGATTGGAAAGTACTATTCTAGACCATGCTTTTAGTAGGGGGTCAGAGAAAATAAGAAAAAAGAAAGGAGAACTTTGGGAGAAAAAGTTGTATGTCTATATGCTATGGTCATGCCACCACTTCTTACTTCTCACTTACTCCCTAAATCTACTTCCATCTGGCCTCAACACCCAGTGCATGCCCACCCCTTTGAGAATGGTATCACGGTGACAATAAGCTGGGTAGAGTTGGATCTCTTTTCTTATGAAATTCTGCCCCCCAAATCTCTCTCAGATGGACTATTTTTCTCCATCACCTCTGCAATCATTCTAATCTACCTAATCTGATTAACTTTCCTTGGATTAAGTTTCCCAACTAGCTTCCCTGAACTAGTTTTAGCCTTTTTCAATCCATACTCCTCACTGATCTTTCTAAAGGTAAATCTTAGCATGACATTCCAGCTTCTGCTTAAAATTCTTCAATAACTCACAGCAAGTTCCAACTCCTTAACAAAATCCAACAATGTGTGGCCCACTAGTAAATATTCCTGCCCACACATATAATTTATATTTAGGGTTTTTCTTCTTGGAGGACAAGCCTCATTCTTAAATATAAACAAATAACCAAGGATGACAAGACACTTGAAAGTCTTCAACAAGGAAGAGACCAAAAGAGAAAATAAGAACTGAAGAAACAGGTAACACAGATAAAGAAAATTCTCAAAAGAGCAGTAATATCCTCAGGGATTTAAAAGAAAATCTTACATCCATAAAACAAGAAGAATAAGAAGCCACGATACAGAAAACGGTTCCTGGAAATCAAAAACATGAAAGCCACAATAAAAAACTCAACAGATTAAAAGGTAAGAGAGACCAAGAGAATGTCAATTATATCCCAAAAAAGCTAGGAAACAAACCAGAAAGAAAAATAACATAAAAATCAGAAAGAAAATAAAGAACAGCCAAGAGGTCCACTCCACCTTATACAGTTCTAGAAACAGAGTGAAGATACAAGAAATAAAACTTTCCAAAATCAAAAGACACACATTTCTGGATTGAAGAAGCCCAAGCATAGTGAATTTTAAAAGACCCACATCAAGGCATATCATACAATTTCAGAACACTAGAGATAAACAGAAGATCTTAAATGCTTCCAGAGAAGAAAAACCAGGTATCATACAGAGATTGACAATCAGAAGGGCATCAGACTCTAACAGCAACTCTGTATACTAGAGGACAATGGGGAAATGCCTTAAAAATTCTGTGGGAAAAATCTAACATTCTATTCCCAGCCAATCTGTCAAACAGAAATATGGTACAATAAAGGAATTTTCAGGCATGCAAAGTCTCAAAACATTTTCCTCCCACAAGGGTGGAAGAAAACATTAGATCCAGAAAACAGGGGGCTGAAAGCAGTAAAAAAAAAAAGTGACAGGAAGTCCCAGTAGAACCAAAGCATAACCAGTCCAGACTGGAACACAGGCAAATTTTAATGGAGTTATCTGATGTATATGAACATTTGAAAATTAATAATCTAACTTTTCTCTGATGGAGCATGTAAGAAAAAAGGAGAGCTACATAGAAAACTTTAAAAAAAGGGATTAACTCTAGAAAAAAACAAAACTACCTAAGAAAGGAAATCACAGGATATAACTTAACTCTACAGAAAACAGTATTAATATAGTTGTAACAATATAAAATAATCATTACTGTTTTGCCAAAAATGATGATATAACTCTATTAGGAAGATTGAAAGGTAGGGGTAAAAAGTGGTATGTAAGAGAGCCAAATATTCATCTATTTCTTTTGGCTGCACTGGGTCTTCATTGCTGTGCACGGGCTTTCTCTAGTTGTGGCGAGCGGGGGCTGCTCTTCATTGTGGTGCGCAGGCTTCTCATTGCGGTGGCTTCTCTTGTTGCGGAGCATGGGCTCTAGGCGCGTGGGCTCAGTAGTCGTGGCTCGCAGGCTCTAGAGCGCAGGCTCAGTAGTTGTGGCACACGGGCTTAGTTGCTCTGCGGCATGTGGGATCTTCCTGGACCAGGGCTCGAACCCGTGTTCCCTGCCTTGGCAGGCAGATTCTTAACCACTGCGGCACCACGGAAGGCCCGCAAATATCCATATATTTTAAGTAATAGATGTAAGTAAGTAAAGAGCATCTCCAACTGATTTATCAAGAAATGGCAGTATAAGCTTATTTAGAAATATGGAGGTAAATGCCCAAGTAAGTGAAAACTGTAGCAAGCTGAATGGTGACCCCCAAAAGGTGTTCATGTCCTAACCCCCAGAATCTAATCCCCAATAAATCTTTGTAGATAAAATTAAGTGAAATCAGATCTGGAGATGAGATTGTCCTGGATTATCCAGATGAGCCCCGACATGCAATGAAAGTGTCCTTATGAGTGACATACAAAGGAGAGGGTGATGTAAAAACAGAGGACAGAGAGAGATGCAGCCAGAAGCCAAGGAAAGCCTCAAAGCCATCAGAGGCTAGAAGAGGCAAGGAACAGCACATTGTGGCCTCCAGAACTGTAAAGAGAATTAATGTCTGTTGTTTCAAACAACCAAGTCTGTGGTAATTTGCTAAGGCAGCCTTACAAAACTAATACAAGGACTGAGAATGGCTGCCGCCCAGATACAAGACTAAGGAGTGGGGAAGGGCAGGTAGAAGATTGCTATTTTTTTTTTTGTAAGTCTTTAAGTACAATTTGATTTTATAACTATCATATATGTATTATCTTAATATAATCAATCATTATTTTTAAATGAATAGATTAAATCATATTGCAGTATTTTCCCAAAAGACTATCAACTGCCTAGTTAAGATCATACAAACAGGTAGATTGAAGTAAAAAGCCCATGCAGGCAGGGAACATGTGTCTCTTGGTCTCCAATGTATCCCCAGAGTCAGGCACAATGGATAGAAGACTTAAGCACTAAATAAATAAATGATGAATGAATAAATGAACGAAAGAGCAAATAATTTGTTGATAATCAACACAAAACTGGTTTCTGTTCCAAAAAAACCCAAATAAACAGTATCAAAATCTTTTCACTTTAGGTCAGGGCTCCATAACATTAATGTAAAATTACCTATAATTTCTACTATTAGTAGTAACCAATGTGTATATTTCATTGATAATTATAATGACAAATTCTTAAGGTTTCTGTCCTCCATAAATCTATGGTTGCACAGTAAAACAAATAAAAATTTTATTCTGCTTTATGACATAGATATCTAAAACAGTAACTTCAAAACTAATCTCATGCCAGCTCATTTGACTCTAAATGACTAGATTTAATTTTAATATTCCACGAGGAATATTTTCTGCCATACCGTGTTTACCTTGCATACAATCTTCCAGAATACATTTCTTTCTTTCCTATAGGATTATTACTCTCTCTGGCATTTCAATCAAAAAATGTTGTTTTCACCTAAAACTTTTTGGATTTCATTATAAGACAGTGTATTTAGGAAAAAATAGCTTTGAAACACCCCACGTCCCCCAAGAAACAATGACAGACTAGAAGAGAAAGAGTCTTGAATATTTTAGATTGAGGTTAAAGTTAGAAATTCTAAAAACTAGTCAATAATACCTCTATTAACACAGACCTTCACAGTGGAGAGGCAGAGATGTGAAACCTACTTGTATTCTGGCAAAAAGATCAACAGCCTATGGACAGTTAATTTGCACAATACCACTTTTGAGTAGTTACGTCAAGTTTTCCAAATCATGGCTTTCAGGAGCAGCAAATAAAGTCTGGAGTCTTTCTGAATATATAGGATGCAATGGCCAGTGATCCTAACAATGAATTACATTACTCATTATGCGCAAAGAACCAAAAACCCAAGGATGCAAGAAAAGATATGGAAACATGATTCAATAAAGACTTAACTTTAAAATCAACTTCTCTTCTTTAATTTTTGAAAGCTATTAGTAAACAACAAGGTTCTACTGTATAGCACAGGGAATTATATTCAATATACTGTGATAAGCCATAATGGAAAAGAATATTTTTAAAAATGCATGTATATGTATAACTGAATCACTTTGCTGTGAGCAGAAATTAACACAACATAATAAATCAACTATACTTCAATAAAAAAGAAAACTATTAGTAGAAACAGTCTTCATTTTTAGGCAGCACAAACTCTTTAAAAAGGAGATGTTATATAGGCCCCCTCTTACCTTTCTTGTTAACAGACTTTTACGTCTCATTCCACAAGCCTCTAGCTGTAACCTTCCTCTCAATGCTAATTCAATTAACATACAGCCACGTAATCCAGATGATATACAGTCATTCCAAAATGATGTGTAACCCTATTTAAAAAAGAAAACAAAAGAGCTAATTTACTTTGAACTCAGAGTCAAGAACAGAATCACTTTTTAGCCAAAGTTATTTCTTGTGCCTTTTACCTTGCATGTCTTTCCATAATTAAAATACTGAAAAAATAGTTACTATACATTATTAAACTAGGATTTTCAGGGATTTACTGTCTTTTCACCACTTTCCTTACATGTAGATAAACAACAAATAACTTTGGAACTCACTAAGTTATGTGCTAATTAGGCTCTTTCAGATCGCAGGCAACAGGGCTCACCCACTCAGTTAACCTTAGATTATAGTCGTTTATTACTAGTATACGTGGGCAAATTAAGAAGCTCAGGAAAAATAATCTAGCCCAATGTAGCCTCATGGAGAATTAGAACATCGTTCAATGCTGTTTGCAATAAAAATACAAGGTTAAATTTGGAAGAATGTATCAGAAAACTTACATACGGGGCCATGCCTAAAGTTCTGAATAACAAACTGTAAAGCGATCGGATTCCCCCACCCCACCAAGAGAAATTTAAGGGCAACGTCCAAGGTGGAAAAACAGCCAGACAGAATGAGATTGATAGACAGCCAGGGATCTGGGAATTCTCAAGTGAAACAGGCATCACCAGATAAAAGTCAGGGCACTCTTTGGGAGCTAATAACTGGGACTGTCCAAATTATGAAGCCATGAACTGTGCCAGCAGAGTTGCCAGCTATTAAAGTGCCCAACTCTGAAGAGAAAGCAGAAGTGATAACTGGTTCTGGTTAAGGCTCAGAACAAGGTAACATATAATTTTGATGGGAGGGAGAACAGGTCAATGGATTCTTTGAAGAATGGAGGACCAGGAATAGGGAGGCCTAGACCCTTGGTTTCGGTACTTTCTTGAGGTCAGTCTTGGTACATTGCCAGGTCATGGTGGTCAGCTTGTATTTAAGAAGATGACTGACCATCAGGGTCCATGGGACTTCACCACTGACACAAGGACTTAAATGACAAAGCTACCACTTCTGAGAATGAAGGCTTTGGGAAAATAAAAATTTGGATGAAGGGAGACACAAGGAGATAAAAATATCAATTCAAAGAGGGAGATTTAAATGTGAGGCAGGGAAAGCAAACACTGACTAGATTTGAGGGAATCCTTTTAAACCTAAGTGTTAGCGATCTGATTAAATTAAGACTGCCAGATATTAGCTAAGTGGTTAATAAGACCAATAACTTACAGACATCAGGTACAATCGATGGCTTCTGTATCCATCCAAAACAATTAAAGCCCTAGGAAGCCTAGGAATGGATTCACATAAAATCAAAGTTACAGCTATCGGGCTTCAATTGGCCTGGACGTACAGACAGAGTTCCTAGGTGAGCCTCTAAAAACTATAAACAATAGAGTACACCTCATAAAACAGTGATGGATGTAGACAGGACCATGCCCTGTCTCTGCAGCCTGGAAATTTCAGATGAACAGTACTCATTAGAAGCTTACATTTGCTAGCAGAGAACGAAATACACCTCAGCCTCAATTGCTCTCAGAGTAATGGCAACCCAGAGATGTTAGCAAAATGGAGTCTTTAATAACAGACTTCAAAGTTTTACATTTAATGAACGGCTTTTGGGCATTACCATAAAAAGACAGATGCTTAAACAGAATTGATTTCATGTGGGAAAATAGACAAATGGGCGCATACAGTTCTGTAGCAAAGCTTCTGGGACACATGAGCAATATTCCAAAAATAAATGAAGCCATCAAAGCCACACCAAGGGGCTTCCCTGGTGGCGCAGTGGTTAAGAATCCACCTGCCAATGCAGCGGACACGGGTTCGAGCCCTGGTCCAGGAAGATCCCACATGCAGCGGAGCAATGAAGCCCGTGCGCCACAACTACTGAGCCTGCGCTCTAGAGCTCACGAGCTACAACTACTGAAGCCTGCGCTCCTAGAGCCCGCGCTCTGCAACAAGAGAAGCCATCACAACGAGAAGCCCGCGCACCACAAGGAAGAGTAGCCCCCGCTCGTCGCAACTAGAGAAAGCCCGAGCGCAGCAACAAAGACCCAACACAGCCAAAAACAAATAAATTAATTAAAAACAAAACAAAAAAGCCATACCAAGCAACAGAACAGGCCAGCATGTTGATGACACCTGCTAAAATCTGCACCATAAAAGTAGGATCAGGAATTAAGCAAGTTGCAGGAGGTAGGAGGCGGGGGAGAAAGGGTACTAAAAAGGGCAGTGTTAAATTAAAAGATTTTACGGTATTACTGGATAAAATGACAACGCCATCCTTAAGAATTATGTCTATTAGAGGGAAAGCAGTATGTTGGAAAAGCGTCAAGTGAATCTGGTCATGACCTAGGCCAGCAAGATTTTGCAGTGAATCCATGTCACAACGCATGTGAGCAGAACTACTGAGAAGCCAGAGCACCAGCTTAGGCCTTGCCAAGTGCTAAAGAGCCCTTACATCTTTTAATCTCTAGTGGTAACCTTAAAACTAGATCTCATCGATCCCCAAACATATATTTTAGAAGTTTAGTATCTCCATATGAGATCACGGATGCTAAACCTACTGTGGTAATCATTTCATGATACAGGCATGCCTCGGAGATAACACAGGTTTGGTTCCAGACTACCACAAGAAAGCCAATATCACAATAAAGCAAGTAACACAAATGTTTTGGTTTCCTAGTGTATATAAAAGTTATATTCAAACTATACTGTAGCCTATTAAGTGTGCAATAGCATTATGTCTTAAAAAAAAGTATATACCTTTATTTAAAAATACCTTATTGCTAAAAAATGCTAACCATCATGTGACTACGCAGCATTGCCACAAACCTTCAATTTGTAAAACATACAATATCTGTGAAGCACAATAAAATAAAGTATGGCTGCATATGTAAACCAAACCATCATACTGTACACTTTAAATTTATATAGTGATGCATGTCAATTACCTCTCAATAAAACTGAGGGAAAAAGTTTTATCTCTGATATTGGGATGCATTTTAAAATAGATGGTACCTTAGATTAAAGGAAATATGGTATTGTAACTACTGAGCTAACCTTAACCCATGGAAGAGGGAAGAGACAGGTGGCATAGGCCTCACAGGTGCCCAGCTGTGTAATGATGAACTAGAGCCTACCATGTCAGTTACTGGGCATCTTAAAACTTGGTACAAGATTGGGTGACTGAACATCCAGACCCAGGCATGCCATCAATCCACCTGACTTCTCAGTGGAAAAGATTTTATAAGAGCAGGTCAGTAACAACCACACTGCCCAGAGGATTTTGTCCTCAGATAAACCACTACTCCCTGAAACAATTTCAAGAAGCTGCAGTCTAAACAGGATGGTTATATGTTCAGGGCATGAATGTGTTTATGCCCCAGTAAAAATCTTAAACCCTATCTGTGAAAAAGGCAAGCCAGCCACATTTAAAAAGATGGTTAAAATAGGTGAGGAAGACCTGACAGTATCAAGCAGTTTACGATTTGGTTCAAAAGCACAACTAGCTACGTGTGCAACCATACTGTGAGAGAGTAAAGAAATAGCAATGATGGGGAATTCCCTGGCAGTCCAATGGTTAAGACTCAGTGCCTTCACTGCCGTGGGCCTGGGTTCAAGCCCTGGTCTGGGAACTAGGATCCCACAAGCTGCACGGCAAGGCCGAAAAAAGAAAGAAAGAAATAGCAATGATGATCATTATAACAAATTATGACTATGTATTCAGTGACACTGCACAGCTCTTGTGCTTGGAAGCCAATAATCATTTCAGACCCCCCAATGGGTATGAGATTCTACCACCAGTGATGGAGGAAATAGCTTCATATCCCAGGTTAGTCCAAGGACAGGGTACTAGTGCTCAAAGTTCAGGGTCACACCAAGGGAGAACCACTGGCCAGGCAATCAACTTACTGATGAAGAAGCAGCACTGTGCTGGGAGTACCAGTAGCCACAGGATCTTGAGGATGTCCCCCACTCACTGTAGAAGACTCAACTGGGTCCTGATGGAGGCTGGACAACCACCAAAAAAAAAAACTATTTTGGGGCCCTACAAGTTCAAGATTATGATCAGAACCAGCTCCTATTCCTAAAATAGAATGGGAGAGGCAGAGATATGCCAAATAGAGGTGGATCATACACTGCCCTCACAGAATCCAGAGAAACATGATTTCATTAGGTTCATGGGTCCAAAACAAGGGGAAACATGCAAGAATAAATGGGTGCATTAAGACCCTAATATGGTTTTCCCGGTGAGTTGCGCTGCTAGAAAATCAAAACAGGAACATTCAAAAGTCATACCATGTGCAGCTCACAAGCCTCCAACAAAACCAAGAACAGAACACAAGAGACAGGGACTCAGAAGGCCCTGGAAACTAATGCAAAGCACCTCTACTTACCTTTCACCAACAATCTACTTTAATAATAACAACTAATAATAACCAGGTAGGTGGAGACTTTCCCAATGGAGAGCCAACTAAACTGACTACAGAGTGCTCCAATCAATCTTACGTTGTTGGTAATACTCCGCATCAGACACTCAGACAAATGGCCAACCTTTAGGCAGACCTCAAGAGAAGCTTGTAACTTAAACTGGGATAAATGACCTTTATCATATAGTATGCCACTCCGAAGCAAGGAGCTAAGTAAAAGGAATGAATGGTACAGTAACAAATGAGGCAACGATACGAGGGACAAGCTCTGCAGACACAATCCTTCCCTCAGTGGGCAGTTCCAAGATCTAAACTTAGGGGACAGAGACTACATACATGAAACCTGATGTTGCTGCAGATCTAAGCAACAACCTCCAACACAACTTCTTCTCAGTGATAAGATAACATTTATTTGGATCTCTATTTGCCTGATTCCCTTTTCTTCTCAAGTGGCTCAACGTGAATAGGAGAAAAGGGAAATGCTCACTGGGCCCCTAAATATGCAAACACTGAGTTCTCATCATTCAGGTTACGAGCTCCAGAATATTTAACCAGAGGACGTTTGTTGTTTAAGATTGAACTCGAAAGCCTGGCCACCTGCAATAAAATATTTAAAACATAGTGTACAAGTATCATAAGAGGTATACAACCAAAAGTATTATGTGATTTTCCTTCCTAGAACATAAACACACGCACTCATATAAAAAATAAAATGTAAGCACAGAATAAAAAATACAGAACATGATATATATATAAATAAAACATGAAAAACAGGTACAAAATAGTATATATAAGGTATGACCCTAATTTGAAATTATATAAACATATATGCATAGAGAATGTTTATATGTATTAATACATAAAACCCTTCTGTATTAACATATAAAACCCACAACTACTGAAGACTGTGCGCTCTAGGGTCCACATGCTGCAACTACTGAGCCCGTGTGCTGCAACTACTGAAGCCCGCAGGCCTAGAGGCCATGCTCCGCAACAAGATAAGCCACCGCAATGAGAAGCCCACGCACTGCAACGAAGAGTAGCCCCTGCTTGCCACAACTAGAGAAAGCCCGCGTGCAGCAACGAAGACCCAACACACCCAAAAATAAAATCTAAAAAAAAGGTGCTTTACTTATTAAAAAAAAAAAGACAGCCTACTTATATGGGATATATTTGCAAATGATATATCTGATAAGAAGTTAATATCCAAAATATACGAAGAATTTATACAAGTCAACATCAAAACAACGAGAAACAACCCAATTAAAAAGTGGGCAGGGGGCTTCCCTGGTGGCGCAGTGGTTGAGAGTCCGCCTGCCGATGCAGGGGACACGGCTCCGTGCCCCGGTCCGGGAAGATCCCACATGCCGCGGAGCAGCTGGGCCCGTGAGCCATGGCCGCTGAGCCTGCGTGTCCGGAGCCTGTGCTCCGCAACGGGAGAGGCCACAACAGTGAGAGGCCCCCGTACTGGAAAAAAGAAAAAAAAAAAGTGGGCAGAAGACCTGTGTAAACATTTTTTCCAAGGAAAACATACAGAGGGCCAACAGACTCATGAAGACATAATCGACATCACTAATCAACAGGGAAATGCAAATCAAAACCACAATGAGATATACCATCTCACACCTGCCAGAATGGCTATCATCAAGAAGACAAGAAATAATAAGTGTTGGCAAGGAAGTGGAGAAAAGGGAACCCTCGTGCACTGTTGGTGGGACTGTAAATTGTAGGAGTCACTAAGGAAAGCAGTACGGAGGTTCCTCAAAAAATTAAAAATGGAACTGCCGTATGATCAGGCAATTTCACTTCTGTATATTTACTTGCAGAAAAAAGAAACACTAATTCAAAAAGATATATATGCACACCAATGTTCACAGAACCACTACTTACAATTGCTAAGATATGGAAGCAACCTAAGTGTCTACCAACAGATGAATGGATGAAGAAAATGTGATATATATATATCACTGAAAGTTTCTACTACTTCTAGTATTTTGTCTTTCTTTATTATATTACTGCATATATATATATATATATATATATATATATATATAAAGTGGAATACTACGCAGCCATAAAAAAGAATGAAATTTTGCCATCTGCAGCAACATGGATGGTCTTGGAGGGTATTACACTAAGTGAAACAGGTCAAACAGAGAAACACAAAAACCACATAATCTCAGTTATATGTGGAATCTAAAGATAAGACAAACAAAATAAAATGAAAACAGACTCACACAGAAAACAAACAGGTGGTTGCTGGAGGGGGAGGGGAAGGGGATGGGAACAAATAGGTGAAGGGCATAAGAGATACAAACTTAAATTTATTAAATAAATAATATACAGCATAAGAAATATGGTCAGTAATATTGTAATAATTTTGTATGGGGACAGATGGTTACTAGACTTAGGTGGTGATCATTTCATAATATATGAAAATGTCAAATCACTACGTAGTACACTTAAAACTAACATAATTTTGTGCATCAACCATATTTCCAAAAAAAGTAAATAAATATATACCCAAAGAAAGAAAGAAAAAAAGGAAGGAAGGGAGGGAAGGAGGGGAAAAGGAAAAAAGAAAAGGAAAAGGAAAGGAAAGAACTACAAAGTAAACCAGAATTGGGAGGTCATACAGAACAGGCCTAAAGAGCCCAGACTTTGAAACTACAAACACCTAACAATTCAAAATAATTACTAGGTGTCAATATATGTACAAGGTACACAGAGGAGTTTTCATATTTTACCAGCTATGTTTCTGTTTTTATGCACAAAGTATTTCAAAATGAAATCACTAAAAACAACCTATAATGTTGAATTCTGTTGTGACCAATGTTTCAGAAATGGCTTTCTACATAGACTTTCCTCAGCAAAAGAAAATACCAGTTTTCCAAAAACATTTGGGATTTACTACCAAACTCAATCCAAAATTTGTACTAACTGAGGCCACTCTTGGCTCACATTCCCCTTTTAGAAAACTTGTCCTCAACTACAGATTTTACAGAAAGAGATGACTGTACTCTGCCACATCTAACTGGACCAGGATGTGCACATTAAAGTTTTCCTCCTGGGAATCTGAACTTGGCCCACAGAGGCTGGATCAGTTACATGCGCATGGGCACTGGAGATGTAATTGGTTATGTGGATTCAGAAGCCACTGGCTATTTTGCACAAATGCAACAATGATAAACAGAAAGATATACAAGAGATATGGAGAGCAGAAATGAGAGAACACACAATGTGAGACAGACCAAGACATACACACAGGGAACACACAGACACACACAGAGAATGGCATCCTAACAACAGAAGCATTCCTGTATCTTTGGGCTGTACTCCTAAACCTTATTTCCATGAGATTCACCTATGTCTCCTTTTCTTAGGCTACTTGGAGGAGATTTCTGTTCTTGCAAGCAACTGACTTTTAGTAATGCCAGAAGGACTTTAATGAAATAATAAATCAGTGGTATCTGGCAAAGGTTTTTGTAATTCAAGTATAGAATCTATAACTAAAATATTCATCACAGGCTAAAAAATATTATGTGTGGCCAAGAAGTTCAAATTTGCATAAATGTAACCTTCAGTTGCTATTAGAAAACCAGTAAGTGTGATTATGACAATAAGGGCAGCTGCTTAAGAGAAAACAAACAGCAGTCCCATCAACCCAACTAACCAATTTGTCAAAGAACAAATTAGGATTTACAATTATCAAATACACTTACACTTTAAGTGCCACATTCCAATTAATCTCATCCAAATGAAACCCTGACAGCCCCAACCTTAAAAGACAGAAAACACACATGCATTAAGACCACATTAATAAGCATTTATATATCAAACAAATTCAAACTGAGGGACATTCTATCAAGTAATGGGTAAAGAACTAAAGGAAACTATATTTAAAGACTTAAAGGAAAGAATGACAATGACTCATTAAGAAAAATAATGATTCATCAAATACAGAATCTCAGTAAAGAGATGGAAATGCTTTAGTTAAAAAGTATGACTGGGCTTCCCTGGTGGTGCAGTGGTTGAGAGTCCGCCTGCCGATGCAGGGGACACGGGTTCGTGTCCCGGTCCGGGAAGATCCCACATGCTGCGGAGCGGCTGGGCCCGTGAGCCATGGCCGCTGAGCCTGAGCGTCCGGAGCCTGTGCTCCGCAACAGGAGAGGACACAACAGTGAGAGGCCTGCGTACCACCGAAAAAAAAAAAAAAAAAGTATGACTGAGGGACTTCCCTGGTGATCAAGTGGTTGGGAACCCACCTTCCAAGGCAGGGGACATGGGTTCCATCCCTGGTCAGGGAGCTAAGATTCCACATGCCTCAGGGCAACTAAGCCCATGCCACAACTACTGAGCCCGCGCACACCACAACTAGAGAGAAGCCCATGTGCCACAACAAAAGATCCCATGTGCTGCAACTAAGACCTGATGCAGTCAAAAATAAATAAATAAACTTTTTTTTTTTTTTAAGTACAACTGAAATGAAAAGTTTACTAGAGGAGCTCAACAGTAGATCTGAGATGAGAGAGAAAGAATCAATGAACTTGAATTTGAATTTAAAGAACAAAAGGAAAAAAGAATGAAGAAAATAAGGAAAGTCTCAGAGACTAAAATTTTCAAGCAAGCCTCCCAGCAGTTACAGGAGTCTCAAAAAGAGAAGGCAGAAAAAATAACAACTGAAAACAAATCTGGTGAAAAATATTCATCTAAGATCCAGATGTTCAATAAACTCCAAGCTGGATAAACACAGAGATCACCATACCTAGATGCATCACAGTCAAACTGTTACATAAACAAAGAGAATATATATTGAAAGCAGCAAGAGAAAACAACTTACCACATATAAAGGAACAATACAATTACCAGATAACCTCTCACTAGAAATACTGGAGACCAGGAGGCATTAGGATAACATACTCAAAGTGCTGAAAGAAGCAAACTATCAAACAAGAATCTATACCCAGCAGTATTACCCTTCAGAAATGAAGGTGAAACAAAGACATTCACAGATCAACGAAGGCTGAATTTGTTGCTAGCAGGTCTGCCTTACAAGTCCTGCTAATTGAAAGTAAGTAACATCAGACAGTATTTCAAATCCATATGAAGTAAAGATAGATACAAAGGTAAATAAACAGGGAAGACTATGTATTTTCTCTTTTTGCTTTTAAAAACTCATTTAAAAGCAAAAGATTGCATAAAACAGTAAGTATAAAACAGTATTGTTTGGGTTATAACACATAAACATATTTCTGACAATAATGCACAAGGGGGGGTAGTAAATGAAGATATATTGGAACAAAGTTTCTGTATTTTGCTGTAATTGAGTATTACTTTAAAGAAGAGTAAGATAAAGATGCACATTGTAATCCACAGAGCAACTACTAAGGAAAAAACTCAAATGGATATAGGTATGTAGGGAGGGAGGGAAGGAAGGAGGGAAAAAGGGAGGAGGAAGGAAATTTAAATAGTATAACTTTAATTTTCTATTTAACACAAAAGAAGGTAGTAAGAGCAGAACAGAGAGACAAAAAGGACATTTGACATAGAAAGCAAAGGGCACAGTGGCTGGTGTAAATCCAACTCTATCAATAATCACATTAAATGTGACTAGATCAAATACTCCAAAGGTAAAGTTTCCAAGACTGGATAAAAGATCTAACCATACCTATGCTGTCTATAAGAGACAGTTTAGATTCAAAGACACAAACAGGTTTAAAAGAATGAATTTTTAAAAAAATCATGGAAACACTAATCAAAAGAAACTGGAATAGATATCTTAACATGAGACAAAGCAGACTTCAGAGTAAGGAAAATTAAGAGCGACAAAGGGGAATATTTCATAATGATAATGAAGTTAACCATCAGGAAGATTTACCCCTATACATATACACACCTAACAAGAGAATCCCAAAATACGTGAAGCAAAAACTGACAACGAAAAGGAGAACTAGACAATACAGTAATAGTAAGTGAAGACTACACTGATAACTGATACAACTAGAGAGAAAACACCAAAGATACAGAACTGAACAGTATCAACCAATTTGACTTAAGTGACATTTATAGAATGCTCCAACCAACATCAAAATACACATTCTTTTCAAGCACACTTGAATTATTTTCTAAGATACCCCATATGACTGCCCATAAAACAGTGAATTTAAAAGGAGTGAAATCATAGAAAATGTTTTACTCCAAGAGAATTAAATTAGAAATCAACAGAATAAAATACGGGAAATCTCCACGTGAGAATCAATCTGTCACTTCTACATAATCCATGGGTCAAAGAAATCACAAAATAAGTTAGGAAGCAGTATTTTGAACTGAATGAGAATAAAAACACAAAATATAAAAATCTATGGGATGCAGCTAAAGCAGTGTTTAGAAATTTCTAAAGCAGTGTTTAGAAATTTAGCTTTATTAAATATCTACATCGGGCTTCCCTGGTGGCGCAGTGGTTGAGAGTCCACTTGCCGATGCAGGGGACACGAGTTCGTGCCCCGGTCTGGGAAGATCCCACATGCCGCGGAGCGGCTGGGCCCGTGAGCCATGGACACTGAGCCTGCGCGTCCGGAGCCTGTGCTCCTCAACGGGGGAGGCCACAGCAGTGAGAGGCCCGCGTACCACAAAAAAAAATCTATATTACAGAAGAAGAAAGATCTCAAGTCAACAAACTTATCTTCCACCTTAAGAAACTAGAAAAAGGGGACTTCCCTGGTGGCGCAGTGGTTAAGAATCCGCCTGCCGATGCAGGGGACACGGGTTCGAGCCCTGGTCCGGGAAGATCCCATGTGCCGCAGAGCCACTAAGCCCACGCACCACAACTACTGAGCCTGTGCTCTAGAGCCCGTGAGCCACAACTACTGAGCCCTCATGCCACAACTACTTAAGCCCGCGTGCCTAGAGCCCGTGCTCTGCAACAAAGAGAAGCCACAACAATGAGAAGCCCATGCACTGCAACGAAGAGTAGCCCCTGCTCACTGTAACTAGAGAAAGCCCCCGCACAGCAACGAAGACCCAACACTGCCATAAATAAATAAATTTATTAAAAAAAAAAGAAACTAGAAAAAGAGCAAACTAAATCCAAAGCAATCAAAGGGAAGGTAATAATAAAGATCAGCATGGAAACCAATGAAATGCAAAACACAAAAATAGAAGAAGGAAAAAGTCAATGAAGCCAGGTTTCTTCTTTAAAAAGATCAAGGTTAAAACAGGAGTAGAGGGGAGGAAGAAAGGAGAGGGAAGAGAGATACACAAAGGTACCAAAATGAAAATACAGTAGGGACATCACTTCCAATCCTACAGAAATTTAAAGGACTATAAGGCAATACTATAAACTTTATGCCAATAAATTAGACAATTTAGACAAAATGTTCAAATTGCTGGAAAAACACCAATTACCAAAACCACCTCAAGAAGAAATATAAAATGGGAATAAACCTAAAACAAGAAATTGAATTAGGTAATAAAAATCTTCACACACAGAGTGTCACTGAGATGTAAGAAGAACGAATATGGACCACATGTTGAGAAACCTGAATACTGGCCACAGCCACAAGGAAGACTTGTTAGGGGATTTTAAGCAGGTCATTTAATATCCTCTCTGAGTCTCCATTTTCTCCTCTACACAATGAGACAGACAGACTTCAAGCATTCTACAAGTATGATTCTAATCAGTTAAGAATTCCCTAAGGGGGTAAGTATGTGGCTTTGGGAAAAACAGGATATATGATCTATTTTAATTTCCGAAAAAGCATCTGCAAGTCAATCATCAAGGGTATTTTTAAAACTGCTTAATAGCAATATAAAGAAGTGTCTGAAGAATAAAGTTAACATATCTCAGGATAAACAAACATTTATAATGGGGTTCCTGAAAACTGATGTTTGGCACTATTATACATAATGTAGAAGAGAACAAGAAAATTTTCCAGTTTTCATGTTACACCGAGATCTTCTTAAATATTAAACTGATCAAAGAAACAAAATGAGAAAAAATTTCCTGAGACAAACAAACATGGAAATACAACGTATCAGAATTTATGGGATTTACCAAGAGCCTCTAGATAAACGTTGTGATACTGGCACATGAACAAACAGACCAAGAAAACAGAATCTAGAAATAAACTCAAGAGTACACTGAAATCTAGTATATGATGAAGGTGTTACCTCAAATCATATATCTGATAAGGGGTTAATATCCAAAACATATAAAGAACTCATACGACTCAACAGCAAAAAAAAAAATAATCCAACTAAAAAATGGGCAAAGAACCTGAATAGACATTTCTCCAAAGACATAATCAGCATGAGAGGGAAAGATGGACAGTTTAATCATTAGTATTAGGACAACTGGATAGCCATTTAGAAAAACAAAACCAGATCCATACTTCATATTATACACCAAAATTAACTCCAAATGGATCAGAGATTGAAATGGAAAATCAGACAGTGTAAGTACTAGAAGAAAATAGGAGTGAATACCTTCATAAACTGGGAGTGGAGGAAAAAACAAAAAACTTCCCAGCTATTACTCAAAATCTAGAAGAAATACAGACTGATAAACTACACTATACAACAAGTTTTTTTTAAGTATGCATGGCAAAAGCATAAGCAAAGTAAAAAAACAAATGAAAATGTAGGAAAATATATTTATAACATCACAAATACACAATTAGTTCCTAAAAATTATAGGAAAATAAGATCAATACTCAATTTTTTAAAGGCAAAGATATGAACAGTAAATTCACAAAAGAAATGAAAATGACTCAAACATATGAAAAGATGCTTTGTATCATGCATAACAACACACATTTAAATAACATAAGAAAAAAAAAACCAATTCAAAAATGGGCAAAACAAGTGTCCATCAATAGATGAATGGATAAACAAATACATATAACAGAATATTATTCAGCTTTAAAAGAAAGGAAATTCTGACACATGCTACAACACTGATGAACCAGGTCTGCTAAGTGAAATAAGCCAATCACAAAAAGGCAAACACCGTATGATTTCACTTATATGAGGTACCTAGAAGAGTGAAATTCATAGACAGAAAGTAGAATCGTAGTTGCCCGGGGCAGGTGGGAGGGGGAGCAGGGAGTCGTTGTTTAATGGGTACAGAGTTTCAGTATGGGATGATGTAGTAGTTCTGGAGATGAATAGTGGTAATGGTTGCACAATAAGACAATGTCCTTAATGTCACTGAACTATAAACTTAAAAATGGTTAAAACAGTGAATTTTGTTATGTAGATTTTACCACAATTTTAAAAACTAGGGCTTCCCTGGTGGCGCAGTAGTTGAGAGTCCGCCTGCCGATGCAGGGGACACGGGTTCGTGACCCGGTCCAGGAAGATCCCACATGCCATGGAGCGGCTGAGCCCGAGCCATGGCCGCTGAGCCTGCGCATCCGGAGCCTGTGCTCCGCAATAGGAGAGGCCACAACAGTGAGAGGCCTGCATACCACAAAAAATAATAATAATAATAAAATAAAAATAACAACTACATGAGACAATGCTTACCTAATAAGACTGGCAAAAATCCAAAAATCTGATACCACATTCTGTTGACAAAGATGAGGCCAATACACTGTGATAAGAATGCAAAAATGATACCACCCCTGACAGAAATCAAGAAAAATCACATGTACCCTTTAACTTGACAATCCTACTTCTAGGAATCTACTCTGAAAATACATCCCTGTAAATATGAAACAATATATGCATATGGTTATTAAGTGTGACATTATCTGAAGCAGTAAAAGCTTGGAAATAACCCATAAAAACATCAATAAAAACAATGAATATGTGAAGATATATTAACATAATGGAATACTATGGAGCCATAAAAGATCTCTATATAATGATGTGGAATAATCTTCAAGCTATAATATATAAAAAGAGAGATGCAAACAGCACATATGGTAGGCTACCTTTTGTATATGAAGGAGGGGCAAGAATGAATACATATAATTTTGCTACGAAAACACTGGAAAGACAAACCCCAAACTAAGTTTTAAAAATGACCAATAGGAGGAGGAAGGAATGAGGTAGAAGGGATGACGGAAATGAGACTTCTAAGTTGTTATATAGTTGTACATAGTCAAAACAGAAAAAACATTTTTAAAGAGTGAAAACAAATGAACTAATCTAACTGTATACTAATTAGTGATACAACCACAAAGAAATATTAACTATTTTAACTGCCTTTAGAATGCAGTATTTTAACTGTACATCGTAGTAAAGTACTGCAAAGAAATTTTAGGCTGAACTCAATAGTCAATTCGTAGTAATACTGACATTATTATTATTTTGAAACTATTTAAATACATGTAGTAAGCCAACGCAAATAAGTTAATATTTTAGGAACCAAGATTTTCAATTAAGAGAAAAAGAGATACAAGTATAAAATTCAGTAAGTGAAATAAAAAGCCATAATGTTAAATTTTAATCAAAAACCATGTAAACTGATTTTCCCTCCCCGCAAAATGCTAGCTCTATCCCCTGAAGAAAATATATTCTATCTCTGTGTACTGAAAAGTCCTAGAAGCAATGACATCCCAATAACACTGAGGACACCCAGTACCCAGACTGTGGTTCACTCCCCACTGAAAAATATCTAGAATTCCTTGAAGACTGATCCCAGGTCTGAAACAGGATATGTACAAAATGAGCCTGGGGCATTTTCGTGTTGACCAGAAAGCAAGAAGTTATCAAAGGTTAGTAAATCAAATCAAAAGAACACTAAAGTCAAAAGAAAGGAATTCCCATAAGCCAAAGGTGGGACAACTTGAACATAAAAAAGAATAATTAATACAAGTGACTGAAACACAATGAATATATTAAAAAACTACAAGTAGGGGCTTCCCTGGTGGCGCAATGGTTAAGAATCCGCCTGCCAGTGCAGAGGACATAGGTTCGAGCCCTGGTCCAGGAAGATCCCACATACCACGGAGCAACAAAGCCCGTGGGCCACAGCTACTGAGCCTGCACTCTAGATCCCACGAGCCACAACTGCTGAGCCCTCGGGCCACAACTACTGAAGCCTGCACACCTAGAGCCTGTGCTCCGCAACGAGAAGCCACCACAGTGAGAAGACTGTGCACCACAACGAAGAGTAGCCCCCGCTCTCCGCAACTAGAGAAAGCCTGCGCGTAGCAACAAAGACCCAACGCAGCCAAAAATAAATAAATTAAATAAATAAATTAAAAAAAAACCTACAAGTAATAGTTTTAAAAAAGAAAAAAAGCCCACACCTCAATGGAAGTAACTAAGACACTAACTCACTCCTTATTCTAAAACTTAGCACTTAAAAGAAAATTAAGTTTAGTCAGCCCTCTGCATCCAAGGATCCAACCAACCACAGATTGAAAATATTAGGGAAAAAAAATCCCAGAAAGTTCCAAAAGGCAAAACTTGCATTTGCCCCTATTTACGTTGTATTTACAACTACTTACATAGCATTTACATTGCACTAAGTATTACAAGTAATGTAGAGATGATTTAGAGTATACAGGAGGATGTGTGTAGGTTATATGCAAATACTACAGCATTTTATATAAGGGACTTTATCAGCCGAAGATTTTGGTATCCCCTGGGATGTGGGGTCCCGGAACCAATGCCTGGCGGATACTGAGAGACTACTGTATTTATCCTGCCTTTTGAGTGCATAAAATAAAATGCATAGGATTACAAAGGAAACCAGATCGAAAGTACTACAATATTAAAAATAAATTTGTGATAACAATTCATGTGCTTCTTTATTAGCACGTTAAACAACAAATTCTAGTGGCAAGTATAATTCCAACATAGTGATGAGCAGACAATAATGTAAGATGTCTAAATATCAATAAATGTAATGTGATATGATAATATCTCTGGTTTCTATTGGTGACAAACTCACAGATACCACTACTTCAGCTTGCCTATACCGTAATTGTAAATAGTAGATAACTTTCAGTTATAGGTCGTTAAAAGTAATTACTTTTCCCATCCAAGCATTTTACCATGAATTCCACCACTGTCTCCAGGCTAAGGACCAGTCTATTCCCTGGGAACGTGGATACCAGTCTTGAACCAAGAACTGCTCTGTTAGAACCCAATCCAAGTAATAAATTCAATCTATGTACAATTCTTTCTCAGTTTTGTGCAGACTGCAAACCCAAGCCTCCCTCCCTTCTTCACGTCAGTCTCCTCCATTCTCACGCTCATCTCCAGCCAGCCCAACAGTCATTTACTGGGCACTCATTCTGTGCCAATTACTATTCTAAGTAGTTCATTTAAACCTCCACAACCTTCCGAGGCAAGTACCATTACCATGGCTCCCAAATCCACAAGAGGGAAAATAAGCCCCGAGCACACCACTTCAACTACACTCCCGCTAATTTCCTGAAGGCATTTTCAACTATTTTTCCTCCATTGCATTCTCCTACCGAAACTCCAACGGATCAATCCAGCTGTCCACTTTCTCCTTTCTGTACCTGTGCTTCTGAACTGCTGGTGGAAAAAAGATGTCTTGCAATCTCAGTACAACTTACACTAAGCCCATCCTGGCAAACCCTTCTACGTTTCCCTAGTCAAATCTCTTACCACTCTCCAGAGCAGCTGTTTCAAAACCACATTCCCCTCAAATCTCAACTCAACTCATTTTCAGCAGGTAACATCATAGGAAGTAAATACCATCAGACAGGAACAACCTCAACTTCCAGCAATGAGCCACACCAATAAACTCAACTTCATAGTTCACACTCGTTCTTTTGTCTGGTTACAACAGGAAAACTGCCTAAGGCTAATCCTTCTACCCATTCTCTCCCACCTCAAGAAGTATCTTTGCTCACAAGTCCTGCCCTCCTAAAATAGTTTAAACCTCTCGCATATATGCTGGCATCTTCTAGTGACATTCAAACATCCTCAGGTTTGCCCATCAAGAGAAAGAGACAGTCAAGGGCCAACATGGCCCTATTTTCCTCCCATTCACCACAAACTCCTTGAAAGTATAGGCAAAAAAATAAGTCTCCACCACTTCCCTTTCACTTCCCAATCCATGCAATCTGATACAGTTCTCAACAAGAGCTAGTTCTCTTGAGTAACCGCCCACAAAAGCTAATGCTGTTGACTTTCCCTCCTTGGCCCCTGGCTTCCCCAACACCAAGCTGCAGCTTTCCGCTGCAGCTCCTGTTCAGGCCTTTAAAGGTTACTCTTCTACCTATTCCTTAAGTGTGTTGTATTGCTAAGTGGCCTTTTCTTATCTCATTTATACAGTCTTCTTACGACATCTCAGTCACTCCTGCTTGTTTAAAATGTTTTTCAATAGCACCGCATGAGGGAAAATTAAAGTCCCCACCTCCTCCCTTCCCTTCCATCCATCCCCCACTCCCTCAAGGGTAACTTCTATTAACACATTTGGAACATATCCTCCCCAAATCCTTTTTTCTTCCAATGTGCACACAAAGTTTGTCATACACTGGGTACTACTATAAATTATAACTGGGCTAAGCATTTAATGAGCACCATTATCTAATCCTTAGAAGACCTAGTAAAGTAGGATTTATTCCTCCATTTTCACAAGATAATGAAACTGAGTCTCACGGGAATTAAGGGACCTGCCAGTTATTGAGTGGCAAAGTTGGAACTGAAACTGGTCTCCCTAGCTCTAAAGCCATAGCTCTATCATTCTGTCTTGCCTTCCAAGTCCGGTCTGTCTAATGCATGATCTACAAGTGCTTCCTTTCAGCCTCCATGAAAATGGAAGAGAATATTACTCATTTTTCTTTCCACGCCTGCCATTGTTCACTGCAGACAGCACAAAAAGTGTGAGCAGAAACTGACTTCCTCTCAAGCAAATAAATTTTTTAAACGGATTTCTGGCAAAAATGCACATACTTTTGACTAGCAAAGTTTTTGTTTGTTTGTTTGTTTGGGGGGGGGGGGTTTGGCCACGCTGCGCGGCTTGTGGGATTTTAGTTCCCCGAACAGGGACTGCACCGGGGCCCTCGGCAGTGAAAGTGTGGAGTCCTAACCACTGGACCGCCAGGGAACTCCCTAGCAAAGTTTTAAACAGTATATTTAACAGCATCTTATTAACAAGACCTAACTATAATTCCATATTCTTAATTCTTCCCTAGGAAACATGAAGGTTTTAGTTAATAAACACAGCAACATTTCAGTTTGCAAAACTATTTTCACATATGTAAATTATCACCTCGTCTCACAATAACCCAGTAAAGTATTATCATTTTACATTAGAAGAATCTGAAGTTCAGATAAATCAAGAAGTATAATCGTGTTCACAGTCCAGAATCAGCACTTATACCTCAAGCAGTTATACCTCAAGCCTCATGTGCCTCTAGACACAGTACTTTCACCTCTACATTACATTGTCAGTATTTCAAGCTGAGGACATTTTGGAAAGCATATAGAATAATAAAAGCATTTAAGTTTTCTATCAAGTCACCATAACACAATTTATTTATTAGATGTTGGCCTCTGCCTCTGTTTTTCCTAGCAAAAAAACAATCCCATTTGGTAGGCAAAGGCACTAAGTTACATAAAGTTTAAAAGTACATAAAGTAAAAAAATAATTTTCAAATTCTTGAAATAAGAAAAATATAATTTTAATTCAATAAACACCTATTGAATACCAAGACATTGCTAAGCAGAAGTGATAAAGATGACCAAGATACAAGGCACAAAATGAAAAGAAAAAAATAATCATTATAATTCAATGTGATAAATATCATAATACTGATAGGAATAAAATGACATCCATTCCTTCCTTCCTACCAAAAACATGCTATGAACGGAATAGGAACCCCCCCCCCAAATTCATATGTTGAAGCGAAGCCCTAACTCTGACATGACGGTATCTGGAAACAAAGCCTCGGCACATAATTAGGTTGAGATGAGGTCATGGAGGTGGGGCCCCAAGATGAGATTAGTGCTCTTATAGGAAAAGACACAAGAGATTTTGCTGTCTCTCTCTGCCATGTGAAGACACAGCAAGGGGTACCTCACCAGAACCCAACCATGGAAGCATCTAGCCTCCAGGACCGTGAGAAAAGGAATTTTCTGCTGTTTAAACTAATTCTGTTGGTATTTTGTTATGGCAACCCCAGCAGACTAACACACATGCATAAACAACTACAGCTTTCTAGACATTGTGCTAGGTGTACACAGCGATGAGGAAAAGGCATATGAGAGCAACGAACGGTGCCTTGGGGATTAGAATAAGGCAAAAAGAGCTTCAGCTGGGCATCAAGAGATGGGTAAGAAATGGCTGCCAGGTGGAGAAAGGGAGACCCTATAGAGAAGAATCTGCAAATACAAACACGAAGGCCTAAAAAAAGTAATAATGTGAGTTCCAGGCCATTAGAGAGAAAAATAAATAAAGGATGAAGGTCCACAGCATGACCATATTTATAATACACCCCTACTAATTAGGGTACATCAAATAATACGTTCTATCATGCAGTCACCGCAAATAATGGAGCACCTTATTTCTCACTGGAAAGATCCTATTTACTAACACGGGAAGGTGGTCACTAGGTATCATTAAGAGAAAAGGGGTTACAAAACAGTACTGGAATGAGATTTCTTTTGTTTAGTAAAAAAATAAACACAGGTAAGCTCGTTTAAAATAGGACTGGAAGAATAATGTAATATCAAAATATTACCGCCAACTTCCACTTCTTGCCTTTGTTCAATCCGTTCTCCACACAGAACTTTTCTTTAAAATAAAGATTGGGTATACCACTCCCCAAATCCGTCAATGATTCCCCAACTGCACTCAGCATAATACACAAAATCCTTAACCTGATTTGTAAGGACTCTATGTTCTGGCACTCTATCACTCTATCATCAACTCAGGTCTTTCTCCCTATCGCTCCACTCCCGCCTTGAACCATCTTTCAGTTCCTCAAGCCAAACCAAGCTCTTTATCACCTCAGGGCCTTGAACATACTAGTCTGTCTTCACTGGATTTGGCAGCTATCCATTCTTTGGGTCTCAGCCTAAATATTATTTCCTTCGAAAGTTCTTCCCTGTGCCCTCCCCTCAACACCCATTCTCATACAGCATCCTCTGATTTTCTTTCACAGTAACTATCACGGTGTATAATTTATACATATATGTACCTATCTGTATGTGTTTATATGTGTCTGTCTTCCTTAGTACGGTGCCTACTATATAGTAAACGCTCCATAAATGTTTGTTGAAGGAATAAAAGTTGAATTCTGGACTTTATTTTTCTCTTTTGTAATCTATATTTTCTAAATATTTTTCAACAATGAGCATAGACTTGTGTAAGAAGATAATTAAGACAATATTACTACCTATTGGTTCTTTAAACTCAAACCAATCATCTTTTCTCCTCTCTAAGCTTTAATGGTAATTAAATCCAAATAATTCTTCTATAATAATTATCTTTCTGATCTGTCCCGTTCCCTCTTCATCCAAGATCCAGGCACCAAATTTCACAAATTCTAGTAACTTCAAGCCTACTACAAACCTTCCTGCCTCTAGCTTTTCCATCTGCCAATCCTCTCTTCACTTAAAAGAAATGCTGTTCCAAAAATCCAGTTTACATTATTCCTGCTACCTTTGAGACCTCCAAGTGCCTCCAACATCATTGCCAACTTATGTGTAAAGGTCCTAAGGGACGAATGACTTTTTATTTTCCCTAGTCTTCGCACAATCCCCCTCATAGCTCAGTTCTCATTATTAGACGACTCAGATTTTCTTCTTCAGCTGTGTAAAATAATAACATTTTTAGAAGGATAACTTTCCCACCTAGTTATTTTCACATATATATCTTCTCATAACATATCCCGTCTAGAATGCTAGTTTCCTATCAAGTCACATGCTACATCTCATTCAAAATTCTGCTCAGTGGGGCTTCCCTGGTGGTGCAGTGGTTAAGAATCTGCCTGCCAATGCAGGGTACACGGGTTCAAGCCCTGGTCCGGGAAGATCCTACATTCCATGGAGCAACTAAGCCCGTGCGCCGCAACTACTGAGCCTGAGCTCTAGAGCCCGTAAGCCACAACTACTGAGCCTACGTGCCACAACTACTGAAGCCCATGCACCTAGAGCCCGTGCTCTGCAACAAGAGAAGCCACCACAATGAGAAGCCCACGCACCGCTACAAAGAGTAGCCCCTGCTCGCTGCAACTAGAGAAAGCCCGCGCACAGCAACGAAGACCCAACGCAACAAAAATAAAAATTAAAAAAGAAAGGAAAAAAAAACCTGCTCAAAACTTATCTCCCTAAAGTGTTCCCTTCCATTTCCAACATCCCTCTCCGGCGACACCCCCCAACTTCAGGTCTTCTTCACTTGCCCCAGTCCCCACAGCACCGAGCACTCCTACCCACTCTACCACTGATGACAGAGTCACTTTTCCCTTCCTCATGAAATCTAGACAAGAGCCCACATAAAGAATTCCTCCCTTCAAAGGAATTCTCTTTTCTTACCAGCTATTAAGATGTTTTTTAATTTCCGCCGAATGGCAGAGGAATAGAAAAAGGCTGCCACTGTTCCACAGATGAGGCAAAGGCATCTGCCAAAATGTGATCAAAGAAATCTGGAGGTAAGAGAAGAGCTACTTCCCCCACCAAACAGTGAAAAAAAACATACAAAAACACAAACCCTCTTCAACACCAATTCTACTGAAGGCAGAGTTTCTAATAACAAAGTTTATAATCAGAACATACCCACAAAGGAAATGGGGAAAGTAAAGTCACGAAAAAGCTTCAAACGGTAGTGTGTGGTTACTGGAGGAGATGGATGGATGCAGGAAAAGGAGACACAGAGTTGAAAGAGCAAGAACCCCAAAGAAGCAGAGTGCATACTGGGGTGAGAGTAGGCGATCAGCCTACGAGAAGGCCACTTACCCTGCAACTGAACAGAAGAGCTGCAGCTAAAGGTAGACAGGGGAAGACAGGTGAGGGAATCCTCATTTGTAGGCTCAGAGCAAGGAAGGAGTAAAACAAGAGACTTTAAGGGAGTGGTGAAGATTTTAAATAGTCACTGCGGAGAATAATGAGGACCTGAACTAAGGCAGTGGCCCTGAGAATGGAGAGGAGACAAATTCAAAGAATTACTTCAGAGAATGTAAACTGAGTCACCTAGTAGATGTGGATGGTGAGAGAGAAGGCTGTAGACTCTGACCTAGCAACCTGTGTGGCTGCAAGCGTATGGGCTCCGACAAGGAATGCAGAACATCTTAGTGCAAAGATGCAACTCCCAAATCTCCATTTCCAGTCCGGACATCTCTCCTGAACACCAAATTTGCAACTGCCTACTGAAGCATAAAGGTTAGATATAAATATTGGGTTGGCCAAAAAATTCGTTCAGGTTTTTCTATAACATTTTACAGAAAAACCTGAACAAACTTTTTGGCCAACCCAATTAATAAGTTACCGGACCTCTCCTTTTGCATTTCCTAAAGGCACTTACAACCCAGTACAAATCTGCAGACAGACAAAAAAGACAACAGAGTGAACAGACTACAAGGGACTGTCTAAATGAGACCTCTGAGCTCTTTTCAAGGCCTCTAACTATTTAGGCAGACGGATAATTCTTTTAATATCTAGTTTCATTTTCAAAAATTTACAGCTTGAACAAAGTTAGAGGATTCACACTTTCTGATTTCAAAACTTATTACAGGGACTTCCCTGGTGTCGCACTGGTTAAGAATCTGCCTGCCAATGCAGGGGACACGGGTTCAAGCCCTGGTCCAGGAAGATCCCACATGCCACAGAGCAAGTGAACCCGTGCACCACAACTACTGAGCCGGCGCTCTAGGGCCCACGAGCCACAACTACTGAAGCCCGCGCATCTAGAGCCCCCGCTCTACAACAAGAGAAGCCACTGCAACGAGAAGCCCGCGCACCACAATGAAGAGTAGCCCCCGCTCACCGCAACTAGAGAAAGCCCGCATGCGGCAACAAAGACCCAATGCAGCCAAAAATAAAATTTATTAAAAAAATAAAAATTAAAAAAAAAACTTATTACAAAGCCACAGTAATCAAAACAATGTTGTACTGGCATAAAGACAGACATTAGGCCAATGGAATAGATTAGAGAGCCCAGAAATAAACCCTCACATGTATGATCATATGATTTTGACAAGGAGGAAGACCATTCAATAGAGACCATTCAATAGAGAAAGACCATTCAATAGAGAAAGACCATTCAATAGAGAAAGAACAGTCTTCTCAGCAAATGGTGCTGAGAAAATTGGATATCCACATGTAAAAGAATGAATTTGGACCCTTACCTTATATCCTACACAAAAACTAACTCATAATCGATCAAAGACCTCAAATTAAGAATTAAAACTATAAAACTTATAGAAAACAACAGAAAAGCTTTATGACACTGAATTTAGAAATGAATTATTGAATATGACACCAAAAGTACAGGCAAAAAAAAGAAAAAATAAAGTACACTTCATCATTAAAGGACACTATCAACAGAGCAAAAAGGCAACCCACTGACTGGGAGAAAATATTTGCAAATCACATACCGGCATACCTCAGAGATATGGTGGGTTCAGTTCCAGACCACTGAAATAAAGCAAATATCACAATAAAGCAAGTCACACAAATTTTCTGTGCATATAAAAGTTATGTTTACACTATAAATCATCTGACAACGCAGGGTTGCCACAAACTATCAATTTAAAAAAAAATGCAGTATCTGTGAAGCACTTAACAAAGTGCAATAAAACAAGACAAGGTATGCCTGTACCTGATAAGAGATTAATATCTCAATAGATAAAGAACTTCTAAAACTCAACAACAACAAAAACTGATTAAAAAATGGGCAAAAGGGACTTCCCTGGTAGTGCAGTGGTTAAGAGTCTGCCTACCAATGCAGGGGACACGGGTTCAATCCCTGGTCCTGGAAGATCCCACATGCTGCAGAGCAACTAAGCCCATGTGCCACAACTACTAAGCCCAGGAGCCACAACTACTGAGCCCATGTGCCACAACTACTAAAGCCCGTGCACCTAGAGCCTGTGCTCCGCAACGAGAAGCTACCGCAATGAGAAGCAACATACCGCAATGAAGAGTAGCCCACGCTCACCACAACTAGAGAAAGCCCGTGTGCAGCAACGAAGACCCAATGCAGCCAAAAATAAATAAATTTAATAAATTAAAAAAAAAACCAAAAAGCCAGAAAGTAGCTAGTGACAGCCAGGATGTGGAGAAATTGCAATCCTTGTGCATTGCTGCTGGGAATGTAAAATGGTGCAGCTACTGTGGAAAACAGTATGGTAGTTCCTCAAGAAAATTAAACACAGAATTACCATGTGATCCAGCAATCCCACTTCTAGGTATATCTCCAAAAGAATTGAAGCAGGGACTCAAACAACTCAAACAACAATGTTCCAAAAGCAGCCTTATTCACAATAGCTTAAAAGCAGAAACAACCAAAATGTCCATGATAGTTGAATGGATAAACAAACTGTGGTATATACATATAATGGAATATTATTCAGCCTTAAAAAAGAATGAAATTCTGATACATGCTACAACCTGAATGAACCCTGAAAACATTTATGCTAAATAAAATAGTCAGACACAAAAGGTCAGATACACAATTCTACTTAATGAAGTATCTAGAAGAGTCAAATTCAGAGAGAGAAAGCAGAATGGAATGAGAGTTACCAGAGGCTAGGGGGAGGGGGAAAGGAGCAGTTAGCCAATGGTTAAGAGTTGCAGTTTGGAAAGGAATCATGATGATGGTTGCAACATTCACAACAACGTGAAGGTCCTTAACACCACTGAATTGTACACTTTAAAATGGCGGAAACAGTAAACGTTATGTATATTTTACCACAATAAAAAAAGTTGAAAAAAAACCTTTCCTTTTATTCTTTTAGACCTATCAGTCACAGTTAAGACTATGGAGACTGTACGAGGGAACCATTTTAATAATGTTTCTAGCCCAGCACTAGGGACACTGCCCAGAGCATAAACGATCCTCAACTATTTGAGGACAAGTGAGAGATAGATGGATGGATGGACAAAATACTATAAGTTCAAAACTTAAAAACAATTTCTAAACATACCAAATATTTTTGAAAATCACTAAAACGTATGTTAAAACAATTTTTTAACTTTAATTTAGAATTTCATAGACACCATCTTAAAACACTATTTGTGACAATCAAATGGAAGCTAATCCCAAAACCAATTTCCAGTCAGCTTCAAAGTACTTTGTGAATAGAATTCCCCAGGAGGTTCTGTTCCAAGCCCTAGCTCCCCCTACCCTCCTAAACTGAAATGCCCCTTCTTCTGTAAATAGTGCAAATAGTCCAACTCCCCATTGCTTCTGACACTTTCCGGGACAGCCTCAGCCTAATTCACTACTTCCTCTGAACCAAAAATGTACTGTCTTCTACTACCCAGCTGGCACTTAGGACAGTACTACTTTACACTGTTACTTTAATTCTCAAGTGCCTTATCTCCCCACTACTAGACTATATACTTGTGAAGACCAGGACTTTTCTTGTTACTTTATTTCATTCCTAGTCCCATTTAACAAAACCTTGCACAAAGTACAATTTTATAATTTGGGGCAATTTTGGAAATAGTTATTCCCACGTCTTTCCCCACTCTCAACCTCCTCAGGGAAGGCACTTTGGTAGCCAAAGGACCTACAGTGAAGGAGAAATGAAAAGTAAATTAAAAGGTATGGAGGAAATGGGGAAAATGTTTCAATAAAGATAAATTTAAAAGAAAGAGTTGTGGGCCAATGCCTTCTCGAGGCGACCCAGCCCTAAGACCTTCAAGAGATCCTGGCCTTGAACTTAGGCAGGAAGGACCCTTCCCCCTAAAAAATGGGAGAAGGGGCATCAAAAATGGGAGGTGGAAACAACGAAAGGTGGGAAGAACTGGTGACCAGAGGGGTTAGAAGAGGTCAAGGACCTTTTTAAGCTTTTCAACTTAGAGCCAAGACATGATGAAACCTAATACTTCTGTGCACCAACTATACTAGGCATTTTACATGTGTTATTTTATTTACTTGTCATTAGAATCATTTATCATTTTGGAGGTTTGGAGGCTTCTGATGTCTCTGGAGAGTCAGCAGGATCTTATAAGAATTGTTCAAGGAAGACTCTGGACTTGGCCTAAGAATAAGAAGTGGTACTTCAGGTTTCCAGATTTCCCAGTACAGCATGCCAAGGATTACCAAAAAAAAAAAACAAAACAGGTTGTAGGTTCAGGACAAACACAAAGATAAGCGAGCACAGAACTAATTGCATCTGAACAGAATGTTCACTAAGCCCAGCAAAGCACAAGAGGGTTAAGAAATAATATAAACAGTGGAAATACTAAATACTTGTCAAGATCACTATAAATCTTAATTCTTCTCTGGGCTAATTACCTATTTGCATTTGTTCAACACCTTGCAGGGTTTAAAGCACTTGCACATATGCCAATTCATTGGATCCCTACAATTCAGAGGTTATGGGACAGCCCACAAATGTAGGCCCATTGTGCCCAGCGGGTAACTGAGGGTCTAAGAATTTAAAGCATTTATCCTAACTAATTATTCTAACTACTCAAAGGCAAGGTTGGAAATCAAAAACATGGCAATCTTCTAATTCCTGATCCAAGGCACCCCCTTATGTCCCTATTGCACTTAACGTGTACTTCCATTAAAGTCAATAACTTATTTTATTGGAATCATTTGCAAATCTGTCTTCTATATAGACTGGATGCTCCTGAGGGTGAGAAGTTTTTCTTTGCAACCTCACCACCAGCAAAGACACTGGCACATAGGTGTTCAATAGTTGGACTGAACTAGGGCTTCCCTGGTGGCACAGTGGTTGAGAATCCGCCTGCCAATGCAGGGGACGTGAGTTCGAGCTCTGGTCCAGAAAGATCACACATGCCGCAGAGCAATTAAGCCTGCGCGCCACAACTACTGAGCCTGCGCTCTAAAGCCCGTGAGCCACAACTACTGAGCCTGAGTGCCACAACTACTGAAGCCCACGTGCCTAGAGCCCGTGCACCGAAGAGTGGCCCCTGCTCACCGTAGCTACAGAAAGCCCGCATGTAGCAACAAAGACCCAATGCAGCCATAAATAAATAAATTAATTAATTAAAAAAAAAAAAGTTGGACTGAACTAAATCTGTTTCCATTTTATACAACAGGGCATAGATACAAAAATTAAATGACAAGCTCAATTCAGTGACTGAAATTTAAGTTAAATTCTTTTTTTTTTTTTTTTTTTTGCGGTACGCGGGCCTCTCACTGTTGTGGCCTCTCCCGTTGCGGAGCACAGGCTCCGGACGCGCAGGCTCAGCGGCCATGGCTCACGGGCCCAGCCGCTCCACGGCATGTGGGATCTTCCCGGACCGGGGCACGAACCCGTGTCCCCTGCATCGGCAGGCAGACTCTCAACCACTGCGCCACCAGGGAAGCCCCTAAGCTAAATTCTTAAAATCCTATTTCTGAGCTTATTTTGTTAACATAGTATAAAACTGTTTAACAGTTGCATTTGAGAAACTGGAACTAGAAAATGAAACCAGAGTAAAAATAACCACTAGCAATTTATATGCAGTCCTTTATTTCCAGTCCCTCCACAGGGCAGAGGGTAGAGAGTAGGGAACAAAGAGCTTACCTACACATTATTAACCAACAAGAATAACTTTGTCCTTAAAATTCAACTCACAACTCCCTGCAGCTCAGTATACTAAAACTGTTCCTCCTCCTACTGAACTACAAGTCAAATTCTAGTAGAATAAAAAGTCCTATGGGAGGGCTTCCCTGGTGGCGCAGTGGTTGAGAGTCCGCCTGCCGATGCAGGGGACACGGGTTCATGCCCCGGTCCAGGAGGATCCCACATGCCATGGAGCGGCTGGGCCCGTGAGCCATGGCCACTCACAATGGTGAGAGGCCCGCGTACCGCAAAAAAAAAAAAAAAAAAAAAAAAAGTCCTATTGGAGAAAAAGATTTCTAATCCTCAACTCAGCACAAACTTAGTATTTTCAATATTAATTTATTTCACTATTTCTCAACTTTTTTTTCCATTACTGCTCCCTAAAGAAGTTTTTTCAGACTTTTCTCTATAACCACACCCTCCCCCATAAAATTTTAGTAACATGGCACACTGTACGTGTATCTATGCTTTACACATAGAAGAAGTAAGAATTTTTCACCACCACCCCCAGAACCAATTTTCCCTCCCTTGGGTATGACGCTACCCTAAATGAAAATACATGATTTACTCAGTAAATATTTTCTGAATGGCAGCTATATGCCAAGCTGAGATATTCACCATGGGAAAATTCTACAACAGCAACACAATTTAGTTTTTTAGTTTACTGTAAGAGTTTTGACCCACAGAACAAAATGAAATGGGCTTGAAGATAGAGAACTTCTTCCTAGTGTTGGCACCTCATCAAGGACTTGGCTCAATAAATATTTGATTAATGCATGGAAGGTATTAGAATTCTACATGTGGTAGAATGACCAGGCTACAGAAATGCTGGCTTCCTATCTCAATTCTCACAGAACTGAAAATCCAACCCACCACAACCCTGAAACCTGAAATTTTCTGTAGTCAATTTTCAAGAGGAAAAAAAAAGACAAAACACAGCCAAAACAAAAAACTTAAACTAAAACAAAGGAACAGTTTCTATTAGATAATTTTTAACCTTCTGGTTCACTAAATGCTTTGAGTATCTGATGAAGGCTATGTTCTCTTTCTCCAGAAAAATATACACATACAACACACACAACTCCAGAACGTTTTACAGACTTTTAAACTCCAACCTTTGACTCCAATTTAAGACCTTCCCTTATTAAAGGAATATGTAAACTATACACAATTTATTAAGTTTAAAAATAAGGTCTTTTTTTCATTTAAAATTTAACTTTTTCAGCTTAAAAATATATTTACAAGAAGCATTCTTTCTGGCAATGTAATGTACTTTAATATTATTTGTATTCTTGCAGATCAGATGTTAACCAAACAACTAATAAGGTGAGATAATATGAATAAAATAACAGCCTATTTTATATATTTACCTGTAATACCTAAATTAAAACCCCAAGATTTACTAAATTACATTATAACACTCTACAATACTTTTGAAACATGTTGCAGTCTTTCAAGCTTTGATCAGGGAAACCTAAAGCCACTAACATCAATTCAAAAATGAAGCCAGGCTCGCACCTTTGTTACTTGTCACTACACTTATTATGTGGAAGAAACATGGGGACCAGCAGTCTCTTTGTGCTGCTTCAAAAGGAAACTAGCATGAAAATAAAATGCCCTGAACAAAGACTACAGCAACTCTGAATGATACAATTTACTCTAATAGCAGAAAAATTATGCTGATACAAAGTAGGGAAAGTTTGCTTGGGCCAAAGGTTTAACACGACATAACTGGACAAGCATAATGCATTTAGCGTCTTTTGAGATTTACACGTAAGCTGACACTTACTGTAAGAGGTAATCTCTTTAAACATCAGAAAAACTCCCCAAATATTTGATCAAAATAATTTCAAAGTACAATTCTACAAGATGATCTCAAATGATCCATACAGGAATGCTCAGATGGTTTAAAATTAATAAATATCAAATATTAGTATGACTTATAAAATGAATCAGTGAATGCTTTGGCCACACTGTGAAAGGACGCTGAAGCACTGAAAAGTAATCTCACTCACATAAAATCTTGTTTAAAAGATACAATCAAGTGGTTCAATGACCTCCAAAAACTAATTTTTGAGATCCTGTATATCTCTTATGTGTGTACTTACTCTTAAATACACCTGAAAAAAATAAATGAAAACTCAAATCTTTCAAAAATATGAATAGCATATTATTTGTATTAAAGGAATAACAAAATTCCAAAACTATGAAGTCTTTATTATACTTTAAATTACTGAAATCTTAGCACACCTTTAAATACTGAATATTTGTTAAATGAATTTCTCATTAACAGATTTGATATCCAGAGATGGTGTGTATTACTGCATGTATAGAAAGGAGAATTAAAAAAAAAAAAAAGTTAGCCATCTTGATAAGTATTGTATTTCAAAGTACCAACCTTGGGAAACTTACTCCAAAAATGGAACGCTCTGGTATCAATCGTTGGAACCAATTTAAAAGCCACACAAAAGTCAGTTCCATCATTTTAGTTAAACTTAACTATTTTACCCTAAGTGTGTATTATCCAGCTCAAGCACTTAACTTATTTTTCAAGATAGAGTTAAATTATCACATTAAGGTTCTTATCTGCAAGCATTAAAAACATTAACAATTGACTCTGGCTTTCTTTAAAAAGGGACTTTACTGGAAGGTTCCTAAAGCTTACAAAATTGAAAGGTGCCTGGAAAATCGGGATGGGAAAGACAAGCACCAAAGGGCTAGGGAGAAAGAAGCTAAGGGACCCAAGTCAGAGAACACTCTGACCTACACTGACACTCCTCTGATAGGTCTCCAAACACCCCCCACAAGCCTCTGTTCTGTTCTCAAGATCCAAAGCCCCAGGAGAAAATGTCTGGTTGGACAAGTCTAGGTCTGACTGCACCACAAAAGAGAAAGGGTAAATGCTTCAACAGTGCATCCTGGAAATACATCCAACGGGAACACCCTAAAAACAAGACAAAACCTAGAAAGGACAAGGTGGAGAGTAAAACAATAAATGTCCGCAGCTGTCCAATCAGAACCATAGGAGAGGTCTACGTCTCTCTCCATTTTAGAGAGCTTTGAGGCTCAGAGATCAAATAACATGTAAAACAAAGGATACACCGCAGACCAGGACTATGCTATACTGCCTCTTTCTACTCTGCTATTCCACATGCACACTCTAAATTATACCTGGCCGTTTAAAGTAATCAAATCCAACTTTAATGCACTAAGATTTGTCATGAATGAAGATATTTAAAAGTATATGACACCAGTTATTTCACATAATTCTCAATGAGGCATTCTGAAAACACTAGCTACTGGAGGCACCTATGGAAAAATCAAATAGTTGGGAGGAAAAAAATACCTAGCTTGTTTGCAGTCCCTTCCTCTCAACTACAGGGGAGACAGCAGAAATCTTGCTAATTATTTGGAAGTTGAATTCAAATTTAAACCCATCTGCCATCCTTGCTGTGGCCTCTGACAATTTACTTCAATACCTATGTCCTCTGCCCAGACTGAGCATCGGAATCCCCAGAGGGGCCCAGGCATTGGTGTTTCAATTAAAGACAGAAAGGAAAATCACTGGTAAAAAATCTGAAATGAAACTCACAATAACTTTAGAGTCATCCCTAATAGGTAATCTGAAGCCAGACCATCTGCTTACTGGCGGGCAAGCTGAGCCTTCTGTTCAGCAAAGGGGTGAGGGAGAGAATACTAGATTCAGGATACGAGTTAAAATAATTTTAATATTATAGATTGTAAATGTGTTAAAAGTAAGCTGATAATACAATGAGAAAGAACAAATGACAACCTCACACAATAAGGATGAAGCTCACAAACTTTGCTTTACAAAAGGCGCAAATAAAAGTACAAAAATAGGCAAAATTATTCTATGCTGAATTCTAAAGTCAAGCCAGTGGTAACCCTTGAGGACCAGGCAGTGACTGGAAAAGGAAATCAAGCAGGGCTTCTGGAGAGCTGGTCATGTTGTTTCTTCATCTAGGTGCTGGTTCAACAGGTGTGTTCAATTTGCAAAAATTCTTCACACTCATGCACTTTTCTGTGGGTTTATTATTCAACAAAAACCATTTTTAACAAACCGTAAGTCTCAGCATTTTTGAAAAGTCAAACTAATTTCACCTCTCACAATTTCTTTAAAATTCTTCTTGTTCTGATTTCAAGTAAGGTTAGCTCACATATATATAAAATGTGTCCATCATTAATGACAAACCTAACCTTTGAATTTAGCTTTTAAATATCTTAAAAGTACCCAGAAATATAACAAAGATGGACACTAAGTTAAAATAATAGAAAGTTAAAGCAGTGAATTTATTAAGCTGTATATATTACAGGAAAAGTTTATAATTTGTTAATATTAAACTTAGTAAGGGGACTTCCCTGATGGTGCAGTGGTTAAGAATCCACCTCCCAATGCAGGGGACACGGGTTCGAGCCCTGGTCCAGGAAGACCCCACATGCCACGGAGCAACTAAGCCCATGCGCCACAACTACTGAGCCTGCTCTCTAGAGCCCGCGAGCCACAACTACTGAGTCCATGTGCCACAACTACTGAAGCCCGCGCACCTAGAGCCCGTGCTCCATAACAAGACAAGCAACCACAATGAGAAGCCCACGCACTGCAACGAAGAGGAGACGCTCGCCACTGCTAGACAAAGCCCGCGCCAGCAACAAAGACCCAACACAGCCAGAAATAAATTAAATAAATAAATTTTACATAAATAATAAACTTAGTAAGTTAAAAGCGTAAATGCCTAGAACCTATGTAAGAGAGTAATTCCTGTCCCCTAAAAAGAGTGATACAAGTTGAAGACATAGGGACAGGCGACAGGCGGGTGGAAGGAATCTCCTAAAGAGAAAGAAATGAATGGATGAGTTGCCAGGGCTAGTTATTATGTAAAGATGTGAGGACGGGGGGGGGGGGGGGGGGGGGGGGGGGGGGACATACAGGTTAATCCCTAAAACCTAAGTCTAAAGCAATGCAAAGTCCCAACCCCACCCACTGCCACTTCAACTCCATGCACCTGCCTGCAAAGGGAAAAAAGTTCTCCTATGTGGTTGTTGAAATGCTCAGAATTAGCTAGTTGTCTGGACCTTGGCCATGACATGGCAAAGTATAGTGACTCCTGACACAAACACAACAGATGGTTTCAATTATGTACCACCAAAGAACTTTAAATTTTCTAGGTTTCGTTAAGTATCATTAAGCTTCAACAAATAAATTCTTTAGATTATCTTCATGAAAACCAATCACAGAAAAACAGCATGTTAATATGTTTCACCTTAAACATTTAGAGTAACACATACTTAAAAAAACAAAAAGGTACCTTCTCACCATAATTTCTCATTTAGAGTGACTCAGAAGTCCAAAAGCTAGTTTTGGTTTTAGCGTTTTAGTTTTACACACAGACTGTATCCACATAGAAAAGTCTCAAAAACTATAAACCAAAATGTTCACTCAGAAATATGGATGACTTTTCTTCACTTTGCTTTTTTTTTTTTTTGGTATTTTTTATAATGTTACTTTTGTCCCAAAGGAAAAAGAAAGAGACTTAAAGAAAAATGTTTATTACCAAGATTCTAAATGGTGAAGCCTAAAAAAAGCTTTTTTTTTTTAGAATACTTTCTTAAAATCACATTTCTAGGACACTATACAACTAGTTTGCTTTTCCAAAGAACAAAAAGAAATTTCACATACAGTCTGCTTTCATCATAACTCAGTAATTAAAACACAGATACTGGGGCCCCTTTCATAGCCAGAGGGACATCAACTTTTTTCAAGAGATCATCAGAAAAACCTGAGCAAACTGGAAACCCAGAAAATGCAAATACTCTAGACATGTCCATCAAGGTAAATTTTAATTCATTAGATTACTAAATATCAGGAGTCCACAAACAATCCATATAAAACTCACCTACATCTGATAAGTTTTGGTGAATAAGACTAAGTTGTTTTAATAAGACTTTTTTTTTTTTTTTGCCCACCTCTGTGAACTGGGAAAAGTTTATTTAAAAAAAAAAACTTAGATATTTTTGTATCTGACTCTCAAAATGTGCCGTCTGTAGTTTCCATAGGGAGATAAAACAAGCTTCTGGGACCCCTCACCATACACGATTTATACAATATCCATTCATCTGTCTGACCCTCTGGCAGGTCTCTAAAAATAATCATTTTTGGAGACAGACCCGTGATAAAGCAAATATAGCAAAATGTTAATTACAGAACCTAGGAGGTGAGTGTATAGGTGTCCACTGCAGCATTTTTCTCAACTTCTCTATGTGTGAACAATCTCACAAGGTATTGGGGTGAAAACAATCGTTTCAGAGTCAGAACACAAGTATCTATGGAAACGCTGAGGCCTTTCATCAAATCACAAACCTAGCATTTCAAGCGCGCCCACGAAAATGCCCCTCCTTGAGACTGCAAGACTTTTTTAAAGAATAGTAAACTGGTAAAATGTAAACGCGATACTAAAAATAATCTCTCACGCAAAACAAATTTACCTAGGAAGTCCATTTCCAGGTTTCATGAGATTTTTGTTGGACTTTTATCAGTAAAACAACTTTTGCCTCCATTACCATTTCACCGAAATGTTTTCAAAATTCCAAACAGTACACCTTGTTTTTTTTTTTTTTAAATCACCCAGAAAGCAGATGAGTGGACCTAGGTCCACTGATCTCCCAGGTCCTAAAACCTGCAGAACCTATGAGTTCGGGTGCACTCTAACCTGCAAGTCTCCAGGTGGGAATTGTACCCTGGGGTTTACCCGGGTTAAACACGCGGAAAAAAGCGAGGAAGCAACAGACCGCCGGGGAGTCAAAATGAAAGGAGTGACTGTGAAAGAAGGGAAATCCAAGCAATCAGGGCGGGGAGGATCTGGACGCACGGGACCAGCTGGGCGCTCCCGGGCGCGGAGCTCGGGAGCTGGGAGGGCAGACGCGCGCGGAGCCGGTGGCCAGGCTCCCGCCTGGTGCCGGGGCCCCGCACCGGCCGCCCCCGCCCTGACCGCTGCACCCGCACCTCTCGGTCCTTGAGGCCCAGAAGGAGCACCTCCTCCATCAGAGTCAGCCGCGTTTCCTTTGAGTCGCCCTTGTCGTCTTCGTCCTGCTCGTCGCGACGGCTCTGCGCGTCGTCCTCGCCGTTGCCGCCGCCGCCGCCAGCCGCCCGCTCCTTGTCGGCGGCGTTGCGGGAGGCCTCGGTGCGCCGCTGCACCAGCCCCGAGCTGCGCTGGGTCAGCGAGGTCATGGCTCCGGCCGAGGCGCCGCGCCGGGCCGAGAGGGACGCGGGACTTGCCGGGTCTCCCTCTTCCTCCCTTCGCGGCCCCCGACCCGCGCTTCCGTGTTAAACCCGGGTGCTGGGGCGACGTCCGTCGGTAGCGGGGCCGGGTGCAGTCATGGGGAGACGGGCCGGGGCGAAGCAGGCGGGCCGGTCGTCGGGGCGGGCGAGGGGCTCCTTCCTTCCTGCGGTCGCAGCCCAGGGGCTGCCGGAGTTCCGAGGCGGAGGCGGTGGAGGAGGAGGAAGCGGCGGCGGCGGCGCCTTTCCAATATGGCGGCGCCGGCTGACGTCACTGGAGGATGTGGCAAGGCCGCGGCGGGGCGGGCCGGGAGAACGCCGGAAGCGGCGGGCAGGGACCCGGGGGCCGGGACTCGATGTCAACGACCCTCTCTCCGCCCCCCGGGTCTCCCCCGGCGCTCGCCCTTTTCTTGGGGTTCCTTCGCCGCCCGGCCCGCCGCCCCCCTCCCGTGACGTGTCCTTCCTCCGCTCGCCTTCCCCTGTGTCCCCCAAAGAACCGGGGCTGGAGCCAGAGTCTGGCAAGGCCCCAGCGAATCCGGACACGCTTGGCCTCGCGAGGGTGAACCCTGCTCCGTCTGGAGCTGTCCCCTTAGCACCCCAGACACCACCGTCCTCGGAGTTGGCCTCGCCCGGGGCTGCAGAGACCCGGCTTGGAATCCGGGGTCCCCACGAGTCACTGGAAGGACTTTGCTCACCGCTGATGGGGCGGGGAGAGGGCGCGCGCTCTGCCCACATTCCCAGACCCTTCAGAAGGAGTAACTGCGTTTAAATGGCCTGAAAGCGGACTTTTAGTTTTTTCTGGGTGTATTACGGTATGAAAAGAGAGGTTAGAACAAATTGAATAGTTTTGTTTGTAAAACTTTGTTCCTCCTTCCCGACCAGGGCACAGTGAGTACAGTTAGTACTGCACACGTCGGTACAGTCGACCTTAACGAACTTTTTATAGAGACAATAAACCTGTTGGGTTTCCTGCCAAGTCTTTGTACACATTAAATCTCTTTCAGTTTATTTACTCGGGTAAATCCTCTTGGCGTGCTTGACAGTTTGAGCAAGTTATGTTAAAGAATAGATGTCCAACCTGAGAGGGGGGTTTGTAGGGCCAGAAGAGTGGAGCTTATAAGTAAAACATTATCCAGAAATGGCATTGTATGCCATCCGATATTATTTAAAGTCAATAGTGATCACAGGCTGTGGTTACAGAATGATTTAGATAGGAGGAATGTAACAGGACTTAAGCTATAAGAAGCGATAAACGCCCACGGTAAAACCATCGCATAGAACATTTTTGGCTTACAGAGTTCTTCCTCTTCCACAAACCCATTATCCAGAACGCATACTGGCCGTGCACCATCACCATCACCCCGTGCCCGGGAAAGTGAGAAGTAAATCTCCTGGGGTGGGGAGAAGGGGGCAGGGTGAGCACAAAGTAGACTCTCCCTGTTTCCTATCTTTTTGGGCAAAGGTCAATTTCACTTCAACCAATTTCTCTCATTAACATCCTGTTCAACTCATTTTTTTTCTTTTATTTCTCTCCCAGTTCTTTCCCAAATAGCTTAAAATGTTTCTTTTTAAAAGAAATATAATTATTTGATTAATATAGTCAAATACAAAAGTTTAAAGAGTATAAAGATAGCTATAGTGAAAATCTTCCTTCTAGCCCTGACCCTGTTCACCCAGTTGTTCTCCCCTCCCCCTGGTGATTTTAAAATATGTCAACAAATTAGGTGAAGCCTAATTCCCCTCCCCTTGAGTGTGGGCCAGACTTAGTGACTCTCTTCAAATGAATTGAATGTGGCAGGCAGGACTGTGTGTGACTTCTTAGACTAGGACATAAAAGTCTTTGCAGCTTCTTCCTTGTTCTCCTTTGCTCTCTCTTAGATCGTTCACTCTGAGGGAAGCCAGCTGCCATATCATGAAGACATTCAAGCAGCCTTATGAAGAGGTCTAGTTGGGGAGGAACTGAGGCCTCCTGCCCAACAGCCGTGTGAGTCAGCCATCTTGGAAGTGGATCCCAGCCCCAGTCAAACCTTTATTTAACAACTGCAACCTCATGAAAGAGTCTGAACCTCTACCACTGAACATACACAGAGAATTTGTGCTCCTCCCCATGTCCCCATCTGTCATGGGCATAATTCTAATACAGCCCTCATAATTCTTGCTGCCCTAGTATCTACACTTTTGTGTAATCCCCTCTCCTTGAGTGTGAACAGACTTTGTGACTTACTTCTAACCACTAGAATATGGCAAAAGGGAGGGAATGTTGCAGATGTAATTAAGGTCCTTAATAAATTCACTTTGAGTTAATCAAAGAGAGCTTATCCTGGGTGGGCCTGCGTAACCAGGTGGCATAATCACTTTCCCTCGAAAGTGGATCCATCCCTTCCCTAATTAGAGAGACTTGAGTCAGCTGAGACATTCTCTTGATTGCTCTCAAGACATTCTCTCTTGAGGAAGACAGCTGTGTTGTGAACTGCCTATGGAGAGCAGTAACCTCTAAGAGTTGATGGTCTCAGTCTTAGAACTACAGCAACTGAATTATTCCAACAACATGAATGAGCTTGGAAGAAGACCCTAATCTCCAGATGAGAATGTAGCCCAGCCAACACTTTGATCACAACCTTGTGAGACTCTGAGCAAAGCATCCGGTTAAGCTATGCCAAACTCCTGACCAATGGAAACTCTGAAATAATAAATGTGTATTGTTTTAAGCCACTGAACTTGTAGTAATTTGTTATGTCATTGATGCAAGTAGGTTGAAAAAAATAAAGGGTGGTACAATATATACCATGCAAACAGCAACCATAATCAAGCTAGAGTGATTATACTAATATCAGACAATATAGACTTTAAGACCACACATACACACAACATTGTAAATCAACTATATTCTAATATAAAACAAAAATTAAAAAAAAATAAGACCACACATACACACAGAGTTACTAGAAATACACTCTCACATTTGTGGTCAATTGATTTTCAACAAGGATGCCAAAACAATTCGATGGGGAAACAATAGTCTTTTCAGAACAAATGGTGCAGGGACTTCCCTGGTGGTCCAATGGGTAAGACTCCACGTTCCCAATGCAGGGGCCGGGGTTCGATCTCTGGTCGGGCAACTATAACCCGCGTGCGTGTCACAACTAAGAGTCTGCATGCTGCAACTAAAAGATCCTGCATGCTGCAGCTAAAGATCCTGCATGCCACAATGAAGATCCCACTTGCTGCAACTAAGATGCAATGCAGCCAAAATAAACAAACAAATGGTACAGAAACAACTGTCTATCCATATACAAAAAGAAATGAAGTTGAACCCCTACCTTATACCATATACAAAAATTAACTCAAAATGGATCAAAGATCTAAGTGTATAGCTAAAAATATAAAATATTTAGATGAAAATTGGCATAAATCTTCATGATCTTGGATTGGGCAATGGTTTCTTAGATATAACCAAAAACCCAAATGATAAAACAAAAGAGAGATGAATTGAATGTTGTTAAAAGAACACCACTAAGAAAATGTGCTTCAAAAGACACCATCAATTGTAAAGCAATTATACCCCAATAAAGATGTTGAAAAAAAAAAGACACCATCAAGAAAATGAACAGCCAACCCATGTAATGGGGAAAAAAAATTATAAATCATATATCTGATAAGGACTTATACCTAGAATATATAAACAATGCTTACAACTCAATAATAAGAAGTAATCCAATTTAAAATAGGCAAAGTGGGACTTCCCTGGTGGTGCAGTGGTTAAGAATCGCCTGCCAGGGCTTCCCTGGTGGTGCAGTGGTTTAGAGTCCGCCTGCTGATGCAGGGGACATGGGTTTGTGCCCCGGTCCGGGAAGATCCCACATGCCGCGGAGCGGCTGGGCCCATGAGCCATGGCCGCGGAGCCTGCTCATCCAGAGCCTGTGCTCTGCAATGGGAGATGCCACAACAGTGAGAGGCCCGCGTACCACCAAAAAAAAAAAAAAAAAAAAGAAAGAATCGCCTGCCAATGCAGGGGTCATGGGTTTGATCCCTGGTCCAGGAAGATCCCACATGCCGCAGAGCAACTAAGCTCATGCGCCACAACTCTTGAGCCCGCGCTTGCCTAGAGCCTGTGCTCTGCAACAAGAGAGGCCACTGCAAGGAGAAGCCCGCACACCGCAACAAAGACTAGCCCCTACTTGACGCAACTAGAGAAAGCCTGCGTGCAGCAACAGAGACCCAATGCAGCCAAAAATAAAGAAAATAAAATAGGCAAAGTATATAAATAGACTTTTTACCAAAGAAGATACAAGAATAGCCAATGAAAAGAAGCTCAATATCATTAGGGAAGAGCAAATCAAAGCCACAATGAAATACCACTTCACACCCACTAGAATGGCTATAATAAAAAAGACAGATATTAACAAGTATTGTGATGTGGAGAAACTGGAACCCTCATAATACTTGTTAGAAGGTAATATAATGCACCACTTTAGAAAACCATTTGGCATAGGTTTTAACATAGAGTTACCATATGACTCAGCAATTCCATGTCTACTTATATGTCCAAGAAAAATGGAAAATATATTTTACACAAAAACCTGTACATGAATATTCATAGCACCATTATTCATAATAATGAAAAAGTGGAAACAACCCAACTACACATCAACTGATGAATGGATAAATAAAATGTGGTATATCTACATCATGAAATGTTAGGCAACAAAAAGGAATGGAGTACCGACACATACTGCAATGCAGCATGTATAGACTTTGAAGACATTATGCTAACTGGAGAAGCCAGTCACAAAAGATCACACACTACGCAGTTCTCTTTATATGAAATGTCTAGAATAAGCAAACCTATAGAAGCAGAGAGCGGATTAGTGATTGCCCAGGGCTGGCAAGGTTGGAGGGCATGGGGAATGACTGTTAAGTTTGTCCAAAGTTTCTTTCTGGGGTGATGAGAATGTTCTAAAACTAGTTGTGATGCCGGCTGCACAATTCTGTGAAGATACTAAAACACTGAATTATACACTTTAAAAGGGTAAATTGTGTGGTATGTAGATTATATTCCAATGAATCTGTTATTAACAAAAATTAGGGATCTTTGAATTAGGTCTGGCTAGAAGCATGTTCCAAGATACTATATATTATTGAGAAAAAAATTTGGATTTTTTAAAATATGCTTTTTGTAATAGGTACTTTTTCGTTTTTAAGTTAAAATGTTTTGAACAAGGTTCACTCGTTGGTGATGAAAAACGAACATACTTTTGGCATAATAAAACATAAACTCATATTTTTTTAACCAATAAATTTGGAGGATTTAAAATTTTAAACAAATGTAGAACAAAGCATTGTTTACCTTCATTGAAGATTATAGTGAGAAAATAAATAACATAAACATCAAAGAAATACACAGACTAGATAGGCTATAAAAACAATTTTAGCTGTTTGTTTATATAACGGTCTGTCACACAAATTCTAGAATTACATAGTTTAAGGAGCATTCAAGAGATTAAACAATTCACAATCCTGAAATTTTTCCAACTGCCTACTCATTTTCCCTGGAAATCTAGAAAGGCAAGATTTCATGGTTTTATTATACCAGGTAGTTTAATATCTTTCCACCGTGATCATCAGGAAGTCTTCTAAACTTCTAAGTTAAATCCTTAACTATTAGTCTATATGAGGCCAGATATGAAAAGCTGTTGACACGGAGATAAGGCGTCTCCTGACTTATTAGTAAAGATCTCTACTGTGACTGGACGTTTTAGGCCAAAGCAATCTTCTTGGAATTTACTTGAGGTTTAGGTATAATCCTCTATCCTCTGGGTGCACTAAACACCCCTCTCGTTTTCTCAGCTCAGTGGAAATTGAATAGCTTACTCACTGTTATCTAGAAAACAGCCCCTTACACATGTATACAAATTTAATTTGTTCTCTGCCCCACCTTCTCTGAATAAATTATTCTTGGTTCCCTGAGTCAACCATGAAAATAAATGCCCTCTTGTCCAAGATTTTAAATAAATCACGGTGTGATGAGAAAGAACTGAGCTGCTTCTTTTTTTTTTTTTTTTTTTTGCGGTATGCGGGCCTCTCACTGTTGTGGCCTCTCCCGTTGCGGAGCACAGGCTCCAGACGCGCAGGCTCAGCGGCCATGGCTCACGGGCCCAGCCGCTCCGCGGCACGTGGGATCCTCCTGGACCAGGGCACGAACCCGCGTCCCCTGTATCGGCAGGCGGACTCTCAACCACTGCGCCACCAGGGAAGCCCCTAAGCTTCTTCATCTGTAGAATGTCTCCCTCTTTTCACAAGCCACGAATTTTCCTTCTAGGAACAAAGGTTGCTTTCCCGTCAAAGGACTGAACACTGAAGCTTCCTGAGTGGCTATATTAGCTTTCTGTGCTATAGAACGAACAGGTGATATTTATTATCTTACAATTTCTGTGAGGCAGGCATCAGGCACAGCTTAGCTGGATTCTCTGCTCTGGGACTCACAAGGATGCAATCAAGATGTCAGCTGAGCTGCATTCTCATCTGCAGACTCGACTGGGAAAGAACTGGCTTCCAAGTGTGCTCAGGTTATTGGCAGAATTCATTTCCTGGAGGTTGTAGAACTGAGGGCTTGCGTTCCTTGTTGGCTGTTGGCTGAAGGCCACCCTCGGCTCTTAGAGGCTGCATGCGGTTTTTTGCTGAATGGGCTTCTTCAACATGGCTGCTTCTTCATCAAGCCAAAAAGGAGAATCCCTAGTGTGAATCTGTCAGCATAATGGAGTTTTATAGAATGTAGCATTGTCATGGGAGCGACATCCCTTCACTGTTGCCATATTCCACTGATTAGAAACAGTCATTAGTTTCAGCCCACACTCCAGAGAACAGGATTATATAAATGTATGAACACCAGAATACAGGTGATCACTGCAGATCACCTTAGGGTCGGCCCAGCACAGCTGACTTGAATCCCTTCTACACGGAGATGGAGTATGGGAATGAACAAATTAATAAACAAAAGCTAACCTATCTTTCAGTATTTTACATTATCTTTTTTCTTTATCCATAACTCCTTAGAAAAGCATTTGTATGAGTTATTTATTGCTATTTAACAAACCATGTCCCCCAAATAGTGGCTTAAAACAGCAACTGTTTGCTTATTTTTCTGAGGGTCAGCAATTTGGGCTGGCCTCAGCTGGGCTGTTCTGCTGCTCTCCCACGGGGTTTCACGTATGGCTGGAGTCAAGCTACAGCTTGACGTGGGCTGGTTGCTTTAACACAGCCTCACTCACATACGTGGAAATTGGTGCTGGCTTTAGGTCTCCAGCAGGCTGGCCCGGCCCTCTTCACATGGTGTCTGAGTTCCAGGAGGAAGAGAAGCTACAAACCTCAGTCATTGTACAATATCACTTCTGCCACATTGTGCTGATCAAAGGCAAGCCCAGATGCAACAGGTGGGGAAATAGACTCCACCTCTTTTCCTTTCCAGACGTGTGCAAAGTTCAAACCTGAGAGCCTTTTAGGATTTACCTGATAGCTATTACAAAGTATCTATCCCCATACACAGAGCATTTCTTACCTGGTTAAAGATCCAGGGGCATTTAATGTTTATTATTGTTAAAGCAGTTAATTGATCTTTGCTTAAATAAGCTACTATCTCCAGATATCTTCACATGTTAGTCTTAAATGTTGCTAGGTTTATTCTTTTTTTTTTTTTTTTTTTTTTTTTTTTGCGGTACGTGGGCCTCTCACTGTTGTGGCCTCTCCCGTTGCGGAGCACAGGCTCCGGACGCACAGCCTCAGCGGCCATGGCTCGCGGGCCTAGCCGCTCCACGGCATGTGGGATCCTCCCGGACCGGGGCATGAACCCGTGTCCCCTGCATCAGCAGGCGGACTCTCAACCACTGCGCCACCAGGGAAGCCCTACGTTTATTCTTAATAAATGTTCATCTTAAATATTTCTAGCTGTTTTCTTTTTTCTTTCAGCTTTTAAAAAAATTCTTTAATTGGAAGAGAGTTAACTTACAATGTTGTGTTAGTTTCAGGTGTACAGCAAAGTGAATCAATTACACCTATACACGTATCCACTCTTTTTTTTTTTTTAGATTCTTTTCCCATATAGGCCATTACAGAGTATTGAGTAGAGTTCCCTGTGCTATACAGCAGGTTCTTATTAGTTATCTATTTTATATATAGTAGGGTGTCTATGTCAATCCCAATCTCCCAGTTTATCCCTCGCCCCTTATCCCCTGGTGACCATAAGTTTGTTTTCTACATTTGTGACTCTACTTCTGTTTTGTAAATAAGTTCATTTTTACCCTTTTTTTAGATTCCACGTATAAGCAACATCATATGATATTTGTCTTTTTTCTTAATTAATTAATTAATTTGGTTGCACCGGGTCTTAGTTGTGGCACATGGGTTCAGTAGTTGTGACGCACAGGCTTAGTTGCTCTGCAGCATGTGTAATCTTCCAGACCAGGGATCGAACCCATGTCCCCTACATTGGCAGGCAGATTCTTTATCCACTGTGCCACCAGGGAAGTCCGATATTTGTCTTTCTGTGTCAACTTTTTATTTTGATAAATACTTCCAAGCATTTAGTAAATAAACCATAGAAATTCCAGAAGAACACTATGTAGGTGAATTCTTTTGTAACACTGGAAGGGAGAAGCCTTTCTTACCATCACCTAAAATCCAGAATCTTGAGAGAAAACATTGATAAATTTGATTCCGTAAAAATCGAAAACTCCCTTGTGGGAGGTGTTGATTCTTCTTGTTTCTTCTCCACACACAAATCTAATCCATTTCTTCACTTACAGCCACCTCTGCTTACTCTGCCCCAGTGCCAATCCAAACATCTCCCTGTTCAACTGCCACTGGACTTCATTTAGCTGCATTTCTGTAAGTGCTCTATGTCAGTAACGAGTGACTTTCTGCACACCACCCATGGCCATCATCCCTAGGTGACTTGGAGTTTCCTAAGTTGCTTTCAGCTCTGCCACCGCCTGTAGGGGAGCTCACTCTCTCCCTCTGTCATGCTACCCCTTCTCCTGCTGCTTTACCTGCCAAAGGGCAGACGAGCTTTTCCAAAGTATATCCGTGTGAGAATACTCTCCTCCCATCTCCTATCCGCCTTTAAAAGATAAAATTGTGGAACTATTTATATAGCCCCTTTTCTAGAAGCTCATAGTACCTCTTCAGCACCACGTACATGGCAGCTTTTACATGCCCTCCTGAGGTTTACCACCACAGTTCTCCTTCATATTTGTTCTTACTCCATTACCCTCTCCCAACCAAAGCCCCTCCCCATCAATTCACGAACAAAATTCAGAAAGTATTCCAGATCAACTGAAGAAGCTCTTCTCAATAGAGTATATTTACCATGTGAATCAGCAACAGGGTTTAGATACAAAACACTAATTTTACCAGAATTTAAGCTACTCAAAATAGAAATGATTACTCCAACTGGATTATTTCTTCTCACCAAAATGAGATGAGAATGCAAGAAATTATCTTAATAGGTGATGTAGCAATGTTCCTAATAATCTTAATAATGACTACATTTTCTTTAACTCAAAATCCTGGTAAACTTTTACCTTGACCCACTTAATTAATAAAAAAGATAGTGGGATTAATTAACTCTATTTCCTTCCCTTATGAAAGGGAGGTTTAGATAAGTCAAAATTTAAAAAGTAATAATCCTACCTTTGACATCGAAATTGGGTGTTTGTTTGGAAAAGTTGCCTGATTGTAGGTTTTGATTTTGTTTTTAATTATTATTCTTTTTGCATTTGCATTTGTGGTAATTGGAAATTTTCTTATCAACCAAACTACAGATCTGATTGGGGAAGATCTGAGAAGATCAGTTTCTCTGTCATTGCATTGTTTAACTGCTATTATATTTTACTTCAGATCCAGTCATCAGCTCTGTCTCTGCCACCTCTCAAAACCAAGGTGTGGTCAATAGATGGCCTACATTTGCCCCCAGTCAAGAGATGGAGTTCGTATCTCCTCCTCTTGCACCTGAGTAGAACTTGAGACTGCCTCAACCAATAGGGGATGGGGGAAGTGAACTTATGTAACTTTTGAGGGTAGATTATAAATATGTACACCTGCTTTGTTCTCTTAGGATGATAGTTCTTGGACTCAGCCACCATACTGTGAGGAAATCCAAACATTCTGTTAGAGGCCCACCTAGAAAGGAACAGAGGCCCCTGGCCCACACCCCTGGCCAAGCTCCCAGTTAACAGCACAGTTTGCCACCATGTGAGTGAGGCATCTTGAAAGTGAATCCTGCCCTCCAGTTAAGCTGTCCCAGCTGATGCCATGTGGAGCAGAGATGAGCCATCCATTCTTGAGAAGTAGGTAAATGAAACACAGAGGAAGAAGAGTTTCCCAGGCTCAAACTGCTCTCGAGTTGAGTCTGGTATATATTTAGATACAAAGGACTTCCCTCTTTCTGAGATAAACCAACCAAGCCAGTAATCAAGAGGAATTGTTAACTGCCAGTGAACGCTCCGTCAGCTTCCCTCACCCAAATAAGTATTTTAGTGAAAGCTGACCGTACACCCATTTTACAGGCTGGAGATCTTAAACAGGAAGAGTTAAGTCATCAGTGGACACCAGGGCCAGGAGCAGTCTGGCTGAGAAAGACGAGCAATTTCATGCAGCAATCAGGAAGAGAAGAAAGTTGATGTGCTCTCAAAAGATGGGGAGAGACCGCTCCAACTGTGAGGGCAGGACAAGAAAAACTCAAGCCAGTTAAGTGACCTGAGCTGAGTCTGAGGGGCTGTCACAGGAATCATCTCTCTTGTTTCTTAGCTCTTGAAGGCAGGTGTGGGTGGGATGAGGTCAGATGCCGAAGGGGTTCAATGAATTCATTACTTCTTGTTTTTAGGAGATTACATGCAACAAACTATGTTTTAAAAATTGCGCAAGTATCACGAACACATTCTTATGCTAAAATTTTCAAACAAGAATCAATCCCAGAGAGCAAAATATAAAAGCCAACTTTCATCCGCACACCCATTTTCACATCCCTCCCCCAAATTAGCCAGGACTGTGGTTTGGCATCCATCCTTCTGTCCCTATTCTATGCATTTACGTGTAATACATTAATACATGGACGTACATTATACAGATTTTTAATGTAAACAGGTTATGCTGTATGTGCTGTTCTGCAAGTTGCTTTTTCCACATAATAATATATCTTGGGAATCTCCCCCTATCAGTGCATTTACCTCTATCTCATTCTTTCTAATGGCTGCAAAGTATTTCACGGTATGGGTAAACAATTTAATCAGTTCTGTAATGATGGGCATCTAACGTATTCTTAAATGTTCACTCTTCCAACAGTGCTGCAATAAACCCCTCTGTACAAACATCTGCATGCTGAGTGTTTCTGTAAGATCGATTCTGGGTCTCAGGTTGAGTGCGAGCTGATGAATAAAGCAGCTGATGTCTCCATTTATGTCTCCCGTTGACATAACATTCACATGGTCTCTGACATCCTTTTTTCCTCTGCTTTTGAGGACAGTTTCTTGAGTGACTGCTCCCAAGGAACTCTAGCATGGCTACTCACTAAGGAAACAGAAGACTCCAGTGGCAGGAAAATTAAGCTGCAGAAGCTGAGGTTAAATAAGACATAGAATTTGAGATGAGCCATTGGAAAGCAATTTTGGTCTCCCGAAGAGTTGCTTAATAAAGATGGCCTTGACATATGTTTACTTTCTTGGTTCCCCTACTATTTTTAGTTCCTTGGGCGAAGTTAATACTTGATTATAAATACATGCTTTTAAAATTTAAAAAAAGCAGGCTGGGCTTCCCTGCTGGCGCAGTGGTTGAGAGTCCGCCTGCCGATGCAGGGGACACGGGTTCGTGCCCCAGTCCGGGAGGATCCCACATGCCGCGGAGCAGCTGGGCCCGTGAGCCGTGGCCGCTGAGCCTGCACGTCTGGAGCCTGTGCTCCGCAACGGGAGAGGCCCCAGCAGTGAGAGGCCCGCGTACCACAAAAAAATAAAAAATAGAAAAATAAAAATAAAAAAGGCAGGCTTATAACGTAAATGAAGAAAGTTTCAGCTAAAATGAGTCATCTGCTCCTCCTGTAGATGCCCATCCTGGGGTGCAGCCTTGGAAGCGTCATTAGCTCCTTTACACCATTAGCCTACTCTTAGTACATTTGCCTCACGGTACTAACTGATGCCTCGTGACCTTAAAATCTTAATGTCTCTTCCAAGGGTCATTTGGCCAAGTCTAAATCATAGCTACATCCAGCCTCTGCACCTGGATTTTTATTTATTTGTCTCAATAAGGGTTGAGGAGGGGAAGTGGAAAACGAATAGGTTCGGTTTGCCTTTTACAAAGGTCAGACCAGTGGGCGGTTTCAAAGGCAAAGCTAAATATAAATAAATCTTTGTTTGGGGGCCTTATATAATTGAATTGTGTTTCACCTATCATGTTAGTAAAACCACAGCATAGCTTACAGCTATGTCAAAGACACACCTACTATTCTAAGATGTGTTTCCTTCCTCAACCGTAACTCCTGAGGGCTATGACAATCCCATGCCAGTTGCCACAGACATCTCCTCCTTGTTCCTCATGAGAAAAGTTTCCTTTTTAACGGTGGTCTATGTGTTTGCTTGTTTATCGACAGGCATCTTTCAAATTGTCAAACTTCAAAATTATAGGAGTTTGTTTGTTTATAATAGAAAAATAAACCTAAAAAGGCCATTGCAATTTGAACTAAAATTCAAATCTCAGGAAGAGGACCTTCGTTTGGAATTAAGATTTAGAAAGTTGTGATTGAGGACATCTGTTTGCTGGCTGAAGGGACCGAATGGCTGGAACAAAGGAGATGAAGTGGTAGCATGTAGACTGGCTGCTGTGATCTCACCACGATGCTTAGCATTTCATCTGGGGGAGAAAGAAATGAGAGTAACAGTTGATGTGCCGTAAACAAGGAAGTCCCACCGTCTTCCATTTCTTTCTTTTTTTGTTTTTTTACAGAGAAGAAATCTTATTTTTATGAGACAGTTGAGAAGCCACTAAGATACTTACTTCCAAGGTATTATCTTCGGTCATGTTCCCTATCTTCTTTTTAGGGAATATTCAGCCCATACAGCTATCACAAATGCAGCAAATCCCCATTTGAATTCTTTTAATAATGCACCAACAAAGAAAGCATCGTTTCCAAAGTCACCTTGTATCTCCAAACTTCACTGTGGTCCCACAGATCCCTTAGCCCTCGTGGGCCCAACTTCTCCTGGACAGTGTCTAATGGGGTCCCTTCTATCTTCCATTGTTTATAATCAGGAAGTTCCACTTTACTGTGACTATGTACATGTCCACGTCCATGGGCCACGCCTGACCCACGGCAAACTGACCTCTCAGGACACTCATTATTCAGCTCTCCAGCCAGAGCCATCATCTTCCATTTCTGAGACCTATTACCATGCTCTTCCATTAAGCAAGAGCTGAGGGACATGCCTACAATGCTCCGAAATTATCCTTTTCTTTTCAATAAATTTATTTATTTTTTATTATTTATTTTTGGCTGTGTTGGGTCTTCGTTGCTGTGCACAGGCTTTCTCTAGTTGTAGTGAGCGCGTGCTTCTCATTGCCGTGGATTCTCTTGTTGCGGAGCACGGGCTCTAGGTGCGTGGGCTTCAGTAGTTGCAGCACACGGGCTCAGTGATTGTGGCTGGCGGGCTCTAGAGCGCAGGCTCGGTAGTTGTGGCGCACAGGGCTTAGTTGCTCCGTGGCCCAAATTATCCTTTTGTTGTTCCTCAGGGCTCTCGTCCCACCTGGCCCACCCAACCATCTACTCTTCCACCCCCTGGGTGGGGCATGGGGGGAGTTCTATGAAACGTGTCTCTTCCCTAAGTTACAGATGGGGATGAGACAAAGGACTCCTCTATTTTCAGATTCCCCAAATCAATGTTGTGGGTAGTGGCGGAGTGGCGTCCTCACCTTCCTCTGCTCACACTCAGGGGACTCATGATAGGGCTACGGCGCAGGCCGCTCCACCCCACCCCCGTTCTCCGCTGACTCTCATTCGCAGCCAGAGGATCTTTAGTCAAGAGAGGTTGGGGGCTTCCCTGGTGGCGCAGTGGTTGGGAGTCCGCCTGCCGATGCAGGGGACGCAGGTTCGTGCCCCGGTCCGAGAAGATTCCACATGCCGCGGAGCGGCTGGGCCCGTGAGCCATGGCCACTGAGCCTGCGCGTCCAGAGCCTGTGCCCCGCGATGGGAGAGGCCACGGCAGTGGGAGGCCTGCGTACCGCAAAAAAAAAAAGAGAGGTTGGGGAGGGTATGTAAGTGTGTGTACCCTGAATTCTTCAGGGTCCCGCTTTTTTTTTTCTTTTTGGCCACGTCGCGCGGCATGTGAGATCTTAGTTCCCCAACCACGGATCGAACCCGTGCCCGCTGCAGTGGAAGCACGGAGTCCTAACCACTGGACAGCCAGGGAATTCCCGCCAAATAGTAGCTTTAAATGACAAAACAGTTTTATCTCACAGTTCCTGAAGCTCAGGAATCTGGGCATGGCTTAGCTGGGTCCTCTGGCTCAGGCTTTCTTGCAAGACTGCAGTCAAGGTTTTCTGTAGGGCTGCAGTCACCTTAATGTTCAACCGGGGGTGGGAGGCTCTGTCTCCAGGCTTACCCCTGGTCGTTGGCCGACCTCAGGTCCTCAATAACCATTAGCCAGAGACATCAGTCTCTTACCATGTGGACCTCTCTACAGGACAGCTCACAAGATGGCAGCTTGCCTCCCTGAACCAAGGGCTCCTAACATGAGAGACAGAGAGAGAGAGAGAGAGAGAGGGAGGGAGCAAGTCACAGTCTTTTGTAACCTAATCACTTTTGCCATACCCTATTTGTTAGAAGGGAGTCACTAGGTCCAGCCCATACTCAGGGAGAGAAGATTCACAAGGACGTGACCACTGGGAACCGTTTTAGGCGCTGCCTGCCACACTAAGTAATCTTCTTCTTTCTGACCATGATTGTTCTTACCATCCTGTCTGTATAAGATGAACTAGGCCATGTGATAGGGACACCAGTCAACCCAGGCCTGATAGTCCATACCTGAAGCACATCCTGCCTTCTTCGACTAATACAATGGTGTGCTTTTTAAAAATGAATACATAAAGGGGTGGGGGAGTGGGGGAGTCTTTTATAGCAATCTCATGGTTTGGATGTGTTCAGGTATTGGGACTCCCAGACCTACAATCTGTAGCATTTAGAGGCATGAGGCTCCCCTCCCTCAGAATGGGCCTATATCCTCTCCAACATAGCCCTGGAAGCCCTTTGCACTACCTATGCTCTACTGACTGTCAGGGAGTTAGAGTAATTATGCAGGAAAAGACTCAAGGTTTCCCAATGAGTGTCTAGGTCTAGGAAATGCAGCTGAATAGAGTAACAATGCCAAGGGATTATCAGGCTTGCTGTACTCTTCAGACTTTGTTCTGAATAGTCTTGGGAGCACAAGCTGAGATGTGGAGAGGCTTATGAAGGCGGGTGGTTTGGGAAGGAGAGAGGAAATGCAATGGACAAGAAAGGTGCTGAAGATGACATTCTGCTAACCCCGTGGGGGAGCCTAGCAAGTCATGTCATCCCTCTGGGCTTGAGTTCATCCTCTCAGAAATGACAGGGTTGAAGCAGATAATCTCTACATTTTATGGGTAAATGACCAGTAGAAAGAATTTATGAGAAAGCTAGTAAGGAATGAGTTTAGTTGTTGGAAAGAAAAGGGGATGAGTCAGTGCTGACTCATCTGTAAGTGATGACTTACTAAGAAGTTACTGAAAACAATTTATGAGATGTAAAAAATATCATACTGTATACTTTTTCCTAATTTTAATAAAATTTCATGTTGGTATAAAGATTACCGTTTTGTGGGCTTCCATGGTAGCACAGTGGTTAAGAATCTGCCTGCCAATGCAGGGGACACGGGTTCGAGCCCTGGTCTAGGAAGATCCCACATGCCGTGGAGCAACTAAGCCCGTGTGCCACAACTACTGAGCCTGACCTCTAGAGCCCACGAGCCACAACTACTGAGCCCGTGTGCCACAACTACTGAACCTGCGCTCTAGAGCCCGTGCTCTGCAACCACAGAAGCCACCACAATGAGAAGCCCGCACACCGCAACGAAGAGTAGCCTCTGGTCTCCACAACTAGAGAAAGCCCGCATGCAGCAACAAAGACCCAACACAGCCAAAAATAAATTAAAAAAAAAAAAAAGATTACTGTTTTGTAAATACAGAGCTTCTTTCCTTTTGGAAACAACCACCTACTATTCTTCTCTTCAACCCCTCCCCCCACCCCCCACCCCCCGACACACACACCATCCACATGATTACCATGGAGGCCACCATGTTAGTGTGCCATGATTCTACCCCTGTCTGCAGGTGACTAGTGCACTTATCTGAGCTGGGACACTCCTAATCCTTAACTGGTTTAGATCTAGAAACAGGTGGTCTAGTCTTTCTTAAGAATCTCAGGACTATGAATGTGAAGCTGGGACATTCAGGGACCACACCTTCTCTTACTTGGACCAGAGAAAACTGGTCTGGAAAGTAAGGAGGAAACAAAGTAGACGTACGGAGGAAAGCCACTGAGATGGAGAAAGAACACAGGCAGCATTTGCATTACTGGTTCCAGTAATTGCTGAAGCTGGGCTGTTTTCTTGTCATTTAGTTTCTGAGAACAGGATCCTCATTAACTTCCCCCTTTGGTTAAAGCATATTTGATTTGGGTTTCTGTCTCTTGCCACCAAAGGGGGGAAAAACCTAACTTATTCACAAGTTCATTATTAGAAACTATTGTTAAATTATTAAAAGAATAAGGAAGAACACAAAAAGTGACCAATAATTCTACCAGTTTGAGATAAATTCTCCTAACATTTTGGAATATTTTTCCTGTCACTTTTCTATGCATTTACATAAGGGAAATTAGACATTTGACAGCAGTTTTAAATTCATGCTTTTTTCACTTAAGGATTATGTTGTGGGCATTTTCTTGTGTCAATCAATACATTCTTCAAAAATATCATTTTTGTAACTCTGACAATTTACGCTCATGAGACGTAAGTAACTGGACTGGATCTGGTTGACATTTTGGGAAGATTCTGGCTGTGGAGTGGGGATCAGATTGGAGGTAAACATCCAGAAAGATGAGATCAGAGACACTGAGAGAGGAGTCCAGGTGACTGCCCAAGTTGGTTAAGATGAGGGTGGTGACAGTGAGGATGGACAGAAGAGGAAGGACTCCGAGGCCACGTGGTAGGTAGACTCAATGGGCTGTGGGGTTAATTACGGTCAGGGAGTAAAGGGAAACAAGACATCTAGAACAACTAAGTGAATGGTAGAGCCATTTATGAAGACACAATTCTGTAGGAGAAGCAAGTTTGGAGGGAATAAAATGAGTTTAATTTTGGACATGTTGAGTTGTAAGTGTTTTGCAGACATTCAAGTCTTGATTTTTAATTTATCTATTTAATTAATTTATTTTTGGCTGCATTGGGTCTGCGTTGCTGCATGCGGGCTTCCTCTAGTTGTGGAGAGCAGGGGCTACTCTTCGTTGCAGTGCGCGGGCTTCTCATTGCCATGGCTTCTCTTGTTGCGGAGCACGGGCTCTAGGCGCACGGGCTTCAGTAGTTGTGGCACAGGGGCTCAGTAGTTGTGGCTCGCGGGCTCTAGAGCACAGGCTCAGTAGTTGTGGCACATGGGCTTAGTTGCTCTGCGGCATACAGGATCTTCCTGGACCAGGGCTTGAACTGGTGTTCCTTGCATTGGCAGGTGGATTCTTAACCACTGCCCAGGGAAGCTCTCAAGTCTTGATATACGGGTAGCAAGCAGGAGATAAAGATTTGGAGTAGAGACAAGAGATAAGGATTTGTGAGTCTTCTGCATCTACGAGGTGATTAAAGCCACGGGAATGAATCACCCAGGAAGAGGGTTAAGAGTGAGAAGGGACCTGAGGAGGATAGAAGAAAGAATCTCTGTCAAGGAAACTAAGAAGGAGGAGCCAGAAGGGTAGGAAGAAAACTAGGGGAGTATAACATCATGGAGCCCAAGAGAAGAGACTTATTCAAGGAGTAGGAAACGGCCCACAGCGCCGACCACTGAGGGAGTCAGGCAAGGTCTGGCAGATGTCGTCGACAGCCACCTCCCCCGTGTCCGTTCTCCCCTTCTTCTTGGCCTGTCACGCTCAGTCCTAACTGCTACACAAGATGAGAACTGAAAAGTGTCCTTTGGGTTTGGTGGCAGGGAGCTCACTGTGTTCTTGAGACAACAGGCTCAGAAGTTTGGGATGGACTGAGAAGTGACTGTGAGGTGGGCCAGCGAAAACCCGAAGTGAACATGACTCAAGCTCAGCTGCTGGAGGGCAGGAGTGCGGTGGGGAGTGTAGGTCTGGGGGAAGATAGGATCAAGACATGGGTTGGTTTGTTTTGAGACAAACTAAAGCAGAGCTCATTGAAATACTGAGGGGCAGGATTAGCAGAGACTGAAGGACAAGGGAGGCAGGAGATAATAGAGAGCGAAGGTTCCTGAGCAGATAACACAGGTAACAGGTGACGGCAGCCAGCACACAGGTCCTGTGACTCCACACGGGTAGAAGCAGCCAAGTCTTCCAGTGTTACAGGAGGGACAGAGAGAAAAACAGTGGGATACAGGCAATGGGAAGCCAGGGGTGATAGGGACTGTGGAGCACGAGCCACAGCCTCCCTGAACAGTGCTGAGTTAGATCCACAGAGCTAGGGAGGACGTCCTTCCTATCTTCTCTATTAATAAATCCTATCTTTTCTATTAATCTCCAGTGATGGCTCTGTTCACAAACATCAATGCCAGTCTTTTTTTTTTTTTTTTGCAGTACGTGGGCCTCTCACTGTTGTGGCCTCTCCCGTTGTGGAGCACAGGCTCCGGACGCGCAGGCTCAGCAGCCATGGCTCACGGGCCCAGCCGCTCCGCGGCATGTGGGATCTTCCTGGACCGGGGCACGAACCCGTGTCCCCTGCATCGGCAGGCAGACCCTCTACCACTGTGCCACCAGGGAAGCCCAATGCCAGTCTTTTATAATACTATAACAAATCTGAGACCAAACAGTCTAAATTCATCTCCTCCTGAATTAGCTTCTTCGACATATATTTACTGGGTCAGAATATTATACAGTGGGGTTACAGTGTCCAGGCACATCATTTCTGTATCCTACTGGATAACTCTAAGGAAAATGAACCTCAACCGCCCGCAGCCAGAATGGAAAGAGAAGCCTCAAAAAGAAACTTGCAGGGATATCCACATGGAACGCAATGAAGTTGGACCCTTACCCTTATTTCTGGGCTCTATTCTGTTCCATTGATCTGTAGGTCTGTTTTTGTGCCGGCACCAAGTCATATGTCTGATAAGGGGCTTGTATCAAGAATATATAAAAAAATATATAAATAAAGAACTCAACTCAAAAAGACTACACAATTAAAAAATGAACAAAGGGGCTTCCCTGGTGGCGCAGTGGTTGACAGTCCGCCTGCAGATGCAGGGGACACGGGTTCGTGCCCCGGTCTGGGAAGATCCCACATGCCGCGGAGCGGCTGGGCCCGTGAGCCATGGCCGCTGAGCCTGCGCGTCCGGAGCCTGTGTTCCACAACGGAATAGACATTTCTCCAACTCCCATGAAGACAGATAAATGGCCGACAAGCCCATGAAAAGGTGCTCAACATCATTAGTCATCAGGTAAATGCGAATAAAAAATACCACTTCGCACCAACTAGGATGACTAGAATCGAAAAGTCAGATAATAAGCAGTACTGGTGAGGTGTGGAGAAATCGCAATCCTCGTACACTGCTGAGGAGAATATAAAATGGTGCAGCCACTCTGGGCAACAGCCTGGCAGTTTCTCAAGAAGTTAAACAAAGAGTTACTCTTGACCCAGACACTGCTAGATACATACCCAAGAGAAATAAAAACATATGGCCATACAAAAACTTGCACACAAATGTTCCTAACAGCATTATCCGTAATAGCCAAGATGTGGAAATAACCCAAACGCCCAAACTAACGAATGGATAAACCACATGTGGGAAATCCAGACAACAGCTTGTTATTAGGCCACAGAAAGCAATGAAGCTCTGATATGCAGATGAACCTTGAAAACATTCTGCTAAGTGGAAGAAACTGATCACAGAAGACCACATACATGATTCTGTTTATATAAAATGCCCAGAATAAGCAAATATATAGAGCCATAGCCTAGTGGTTGCCTAAGGCTGGGGGAACATGGGGGTTGGGGAGTGACGGGTAAGGGTTTCTTTTGGAGGCGATGAAAATGTTGTATAATTGATTGTGGTGATGGCTGCACAACTGTGAATATATTAAAAACTATTGATTTGTACACCTCAAATGGGTGAATTGTATGGTATGTGAATTATATCTCAATAAAGCTGTTACCTGCCCCCACCTCCAAAAAAAAGACAAAGAAACTCTCAGCTAAAGGGCAGCTTCCTTCTTCCCAGCCTGTTCTCTCTGCGGGTCACGGATACTCTCAACCACCTGGTCTAAGTAGAGGGGTACCCAAAATGTGGGTTGTTGGGATACAGTCATGGCACTGTACCTCTGCACGGAGCAGCCATGGGCATGCTGCTGGATCATGGGTCTCAGCTGCCCTTTGTCTCAACAACTTGGCTCCCTTCTGCCTGAGCCAGTCCAGGATAAGTTCTCCTTGTGCCTACAACACACTGAGCCCTTATTCCCTGGCACATGCTATGTTATTGCGAAGAAAACCAACAAGTTTTGAATCTGCTCACATAGTAGAAGTATACATCAAACTTCTTAGGCAAAGGCAGGAAATGGTATGTGTTACATTACGTTTTCCTTACCACCTACTATAAACAGAGGCTGTTTAATGTCTTGGTTTTTGCTCATTTAAAAAAAAAAATCAGAATATTTCTTGAATTCTGACTGCCCTTTCCTAGTGCTTCGTAGCTTACAGGATTTGGGGTGGTGTTGCACATTTGAGAATGTTATTGCACTTGAAAAGGCTGGCAGGGGTCCTTGAAATCGAATGACGAACGTAGGGGTGCTCTGGAATTGAAAACACTGCAATTATTTTCATTTTCTTTTATTTAATTAAACGAAATTTGCTAATTTACAGTAAGGACTGAATCACATAATCATCTAGTTCATTTTGCCACTTCCTGTGAGGCAAGGGACAGTGTGGGTCGAACCTTCAAGAATTCTGGGAAATCAGGCCCTTGTAACCAGAAGCTCTGAGGCAGGATGAAATTCAGCCTCCTGGTAGAAATAGGAAGGGCATTTAGAAATGCCCACAGACTTTGAGGATGTATAGAAATAGTACCCCTTTATAAAAAGAGGAGCCACAGGTAGTCCCACATTTGGAATCTGGGGAGAAATCAGGGAACTTATCTTGAGGTAGGAGAGAGCTGAAAGGGTTAGTTGAGGAATGGGCTTGTTACAAAGCCTTTTATGATGCTCTCTGAGGAGCTATTATATAAAATGCATTGGAACTCTACCACCTAATTTAGAGGAATTTCCACAAGACCATGCTGAGTGATTAAGGCAAGATAAAGAGATATGGGTGTAATCAACACCCTCCCAAATTCATATGGTCTCTCAGAGAGTCCCCAGCAGGGTTGAGCCCCATTGCTCACAGCAGTAACTTGCTCATGAAGGCACTTTGTCTGCCCTTTCCTGTCGTACTTCCCCAGTCTTTCACACTGCTGCCTGGGATCACCTGCCAAATAAACTACTCGCACCCATACCTTTGTGTCAGAGTCGGCTAATTCAAACTAAGACGTGGAGACCTTCGGCGGCAGCCACCCACAGGCAGACTTCATATACCCCAAGCCTCCCATACAACTCTAAGGAACAAGGGAGGAGTCCCCCAGATACAACTGTGATTGAACATCCTGTAACTCTAACTATATATCATGACTGAATTGATGTCATGACTTGATCTAAGTCAATCTAAGCCATGCTGCATTTGTGACATTCTTCTGTAAGTCAGTAGCTTCTGGAAATCAGAGACAGGTGGGGGCTACAGCTCCCTGGCACCATCACCATAACCTCCTTAGGAGATGGCGTTTTACGATGAAAGCCAGGCTTGGACCAAATCTACCAGATGTGTGAACATTTATTAACAGCACAAAACAATCGTATTTCTTGTTCTTTGGTTGTGGGAGATGTCCCCCTCTCTGTCCGCAGGCCTCCACTAAGTGCTCTGCATGAAAGTTTCACTTCCAAGATAGATGCAATGAGACAGCAGAGGCGGCCCACCTTGTGATCTGTCAAGTGGCCTGGAGCTCACGGGACCAATGAGGTTTTTAGACCTTGGGCTCTGTTCCAAAGAGTTTACACTGCTGGGACTGAGGGATATGTTTACCCTATAGGTCTGAGGATGGGGCCTCTATGGCATTTCTAGCCAAACGCAGACCCCAAACACCTACACATCTCACCACTGCAAGATCCTCAACAAACCCTTTGAGGTAGATTTTGAATATTTGAAGTGCTTATGTAGCCACCTTTGGAACTTGGATTCCTGTTTAGGGTATTTCAAATGCTAACTGCTCCTGGTTAAATTTACACACACACACACACACACACACACACACACACACACACACACACACACACACACACACACACACACACACACACACACACACACACACACACACACACCCTCTGTTTACATAAAGTATTTCAATGACCACACAATAACAGCTAACATTTACTGACCATCTACTATGTGATAGACACTCAAAAGGAACTCATCTTTAACCCTCCAACACTCCAATAAGGTGGGTTCTATGAATGTTGCCATTTTACAGATGAGGAAACTGAGAGGGAGGGACGGTAACTCCCTCACCCAAGTCCCTCAGTTCGTAAGTTGCAAATCAGGGGTTCAGACTCAGGCAGCCTGGCTCTAGAGAGGCCGGCCCCTTAACCATCACATTTCACAGCCCCCAATGAGGGGCAGTGCCAGCTAATTTAGAGAAATATAGAAATGTGACATTCCCGGAGACTGGTTCAAGATGGTGGAGTAGAAGGACGTGCTCTCACTCCCTCTTGCAAGAGCATCGGAATCACAACTAACTGCTGAACAATCAACAGGAAGACACTGGAACTCACCAAAAAAGATACCCCACATCCAGAGACAAAGCAATAGCCACAATGAGACGGTAGGAGGGGCGCAATCACAATAAAATCTAATCCCATAACTGCTGGGTGGTGACTCACAAACTGGAGAACAATTATACCACAGAAGCCACCCACTGGAGTGAAGGTTCTGAGCCTCCCGTCAGGCTTCCCAACCTGAGGGTCTGGCAACAGAAGGAGGAATTCCTACAGAATCAGACTTTGGCTAGCGGGATTTGATTGCAGGACTTTGGCAGGACTGGGGGAAACAGAGACTCCACTCTTGGAGGGCACACACGAAGTAGTGTGTGCATCGGGACCCAGGGGAAGGAGCAGTGACCCCATAGGAGACTGAACCAGACCTACCTGATAGTGTTGGAGGGTCTCCTGCAGAGGCAGGGGGTGGCTGTGGCTCACCACAGGGACAAGGACACTGGCAGCAGAAGTTCTGGGAAGTACTCCTTGGTGTGAGCCCTCCCAGAGTCCACCATTAGCCACACCAAAGAGCCGGGTAGGCTCCAGTGCTGGGTCGCCTCAGGCCAAACAACCAACAGGGAGGGAACCCAGCCCCACTCATCAGTAGACAAGTGGATTAAAGTTTTACTGAGCTCTGCCCACCAGAGCAACACCCAGCTCTACCTACCACCAGTTCCTCCCATCAGGAAGCCTGCACAAGCCTCTTAGATAGCTTCAACCACCAGATGGCAGACAGCAGAAGCAAGAACTACAATCCTGCAGCCTCTGGAAGAAAAACCACATTCACAGGAAGATAGACAAGATGAAAAGGCAGAGGACTTTTTACCAGACGAAAGAACAAGATAAAACCCCAGTAAAACAACTAAATGAAGTGGAGATAGGCAACCTTCTAGAAAAAGAATTCAGAATAATGATAGTGAAGGTGATCCAGGACCTCGGAAAAAGAATGGAGACAAAGATCGAGAAGATGCAAGAAGTGTTTAACAAAGACATAGAAGAATTAAAGAACAAACGCCTAAAAGAATTAAAGAACAAACAAACAGAGATGAACAATACAATAACTGAAATGAAAAATATACTAGAAGGAATCAATAGCAGAATAACTGAGGCAGAAGAATGTATAAGTGATCTGGAAGACAGAATGGTGGAATTCACTGGTGCAGAACAGAATAAAAAAAAAAGAATGAAAAGAAATGAAGACAGCCTAAGAGGCCTCTGGGACAACAACAAACAAAACAACATTCGCATTATAGTGGTCCCAGAAGGAGAAGAGAGAGAAAGGACCTGAGAAAATATTTGAAGAGATTATAGTTGAAAATTTCCCTAACATGGGAAAGGAAATAGCCACCCAAGTCCAGGAAGTGCAGAGAGTCCCAGGCAGGATAAACCCAAGGAGAAACATGCCAAGACACACAGTAATCAAACTGACAAAAATTAAAGACAAAGAAAAATTATTGGAAGCAACAAGGGAAAAACGACAAATAACATACAAGGGAACTCCCATAAGGTTAACAGCTGACTTCTCAGCAGAAACTCTACAAGCCAGAAGGGAGTGGCATGATGTATTTAAAGTGATGAAAGGGAAGAACCTACAACCAAGACTACTCTACCCAGCAAGGATCTCATTCAGATTCAACAGAGAAAGCAAAAGCTTTACAGACAAGAAAAAGCTAAAAGAATTCAGCACCACCAAACCAGCTCTACAACAAATGCTAAAGGAACTTCTCTAAGTGGGAAACACAAGAGAAGAAAAGGACCTACAAAAACAAACCCATAACAATTAAGAAAATGGTAATAGGAACATTCATATCGATAATTACCTTAAACGTGAATGCATTAAATGCTCCAACCAAAAGACACAGGCTTGCTGAATGGATACAAAAACAAGACCCATATATATGCTGTCTACAAGAGACCCACTTCAGACCTAGGGACACATACAGACTGAAAGTGAGGAGATGGAAAAAGATATTCCATGCGAATGGAAATCAAAAGAAAGCTGGAGTAGCAATACTTATATCACATAAAATATACTTTAAAAGAAAGAATGTTACAAGAGACAAGGAAGAACACTACATAATGATCAGGGATCAATCCAAGAAGAAGATATAACAATTGTAAATATATATGCACCCAACATAGGAGTACCTCAATACATAAGGCAACTGCTAACAGCTATAAGAGAGGAAATCGACAGAAACACAGTAATACTGGGGGACTTTAACACCTCACTTACACCAATGGACAGATCATCCAGAAAAAAAATTTATAAGGAAACACAAGCTTTAAATGACTCAATAGACCAGATAGATTTAATTGATATTTATAGAACATTCCATGCAAAACAGCAGATTACACTTTCTTCTCAAGTGCACATGGAACGTTCTCCGTGATAGATCACATCTTGGGTCACAAATCAAGCCACAGTAAATTTAAGAAAACTGAAATCATATCAAGCATCTTTTCCGACCACAACGTTATGAGATTAGAAATCAATTACTGGGAAAAAAACAACAACAACACAAACACATGTAGGCTAAACAATATGTTACTACATAACCAAGAGATCACTGAAGAAATCAAAGAGGAAATCAAAAAATACCTAGAGACAAATGACAATGAAAACATGATGATCCAAAACCTTTGGGATGCAGCAAAAGCAGTTCTAAGAGGGAAGTTTATAGCAATACAAGCCTACCTCAAGAAACAAGAAAAATCTCAAATAAACAATCTAACGTTACACCTAAAGGAACTAGAGAAAGAAGAACAAACAAAACCCAAAGTTAGTAGAAGGAAAGAAATCATAAAGATCAGAGCAGAAATAAATGAAATAAAAAACAAAGAAAACAATAGCAAAGATCAATAAAACTAAAAGCTGGTTCTTTGAGAAGATAAACAAAATTGATAAACCATTAGCCAGACTCATCAAGAAAACAAAGGGAGAGGACTCAAATCAATAAAATTAGAAATGAAAACGGAGAAGTTACAACGGACTCAGCAGAAATACAAAGCATCATAAGAGACTACTAAAAGCAACTCTATGCCAATAAAATGGACAACCTGGAAGAAATGGACAAACTCTTAGAAAGGTATAACCTTCCAAGACTGAACCAGGAAGAAATAGAAAATATGAACAGACCAATCACAAGTAATGAAATTAAAACTGTGATTAAAAATCTTCCAACAAACAAAAGTCCAGGACCAGATGGCTTCACAGGTGAACTCCATCAAACATTTAGAGACGAGCTAACACCCATCCTTCTCAAACTCTTCCAAAAAATTGCAGAAGAAGGAATACTCCCGAACTCATTCTATGAGGCCACCATCACCCTGATACCAAAACCAGACAAAGATACTACAAAAAAAGAAAATTACAAACCAATATCACTAATGAATATAGATGCAAAGGTCCTCAACAAAGTAGTAGCAAACAGAATCCAACAACACATTAAAAGGATCATACACCGTGAACAAGGGGGATTTTTCCAGGGATGCAAGGATTCTTCAGTATATGCAAATCAATCAATGTGATACACCATATTAACAAATTGGAGAATAAAAACCATATGATCATCTCAATAGATGCAGAAAAAGCTTTTGACAAAATTCAACACCCATTTATGATAAAAACTCTCCAGAAAGTGGGCATAGAGGGAATCTACCTAAACATAATAAAGGCCATATACGACAAACCCACAGCAAACATCATTCTCAACGGTGAAAAACTGAAAGCATTTCCTCTAAGATCGGGAACAAGACAAGGATGTCCACTGTCGCCACTATTATTCAACATAGTTTTGGAGCTGGAGGAATCAGACTCCCTGACTTCAGACTATACTACAAAGCTACAGAAATCAAGACAATATGGTACTGGAACAAAAACAGAAATATAGATCAATGGAACAGGACAGAAAGCCCAGAGATAAACCCACGCACCTATGGTCAACTAATCTGTGACAAAGGAGGCAAGGGTATACAATGGAGAAAAGACAGTCTCTTCAATAAGTGGTGCTGGGAAAACTGGAGAGCTATATGTAAAAGAATGAAATTAGAACACATCCTAACACCATACACAAAAATAAATTCAAAATGTATTAGAGACCTAAATGTAGGACCAGACACTATAAAACTCTCAGAGGCAAACATAGGAAGAACACTCTTTGACCTAAATCACAGCAAGATCTTTTTTGACCCACCTCCCAGAGTAATGGAAATAAAAACAAAAATAAATAAATGGGACCTAATGAAACTTAAAAGCTTTTGCAAAGCAAAGGAAGCTACAAACAGGAAGAAAAGACAACCCTCACAATGGGAGAAAGTATCTGCAAACAAATCAACAGACAAAGGATTAATCTCCAAAATATATAAACAGCTCATGCAGGTCAATATTAAAAAGACAAACAACCCAATCCAAAAATAGGCAGAAGACCTAAATAGATATTTCTCTGAAGAAGACATACAGATAGGCAAGAAGCACATGAAAAGCTGCTCAACATCACTAATTAGTAGAGAAATGCAAATCAAAACTACAGTGAGGTATCACCTCACACCAGTAAGAATGGGCATCATCAGAAAATCTATAAACAACAAATGCTGGAGAGGGTGTGGAGAAAAGGGAACCCTCTTGCACTGTTGGTGGGAAAGTACATTGATACAGCCAATATGGAGAAGAGTAGGGAGGTTCCTTAAAAAACTAAAAACGGAATTACCATATGACCCAGCAATCCCACTACTGGGCATATACCCAGAGAAAACCATAATTCAGAAAGACACATGTACCACATGTTCATCGCAGCTCTATTTATAATAGTTAGGTCATGGAAGCAACCTAAATGCCTATCGACAGATGAATGGATAAAGATGTGGTATATATATACAATGAATATTACTCAGCCATAAAAAGGAACGAAATTGGGTCATTTGTAGAGACGTGGATGGATCTAGAGGCTGTCATAGAGTGAAGTAAGTCAGGAAGAGAAAAACAAATATCGTGTATTAATGCATATATTTGGAACCTAGAAAAATGGTACAGATGAACTGGTTTGCAAGGCAGAAACAGAAACACAGATGTAGAGAACATATGGACACCAAGGGGGGAAAGTGGTGGTGGTGGGGTGGGGGTGGGGGTGGGATGAATTGGGAGATTGGGATTGACATGTATACCCTAATATGTATAAAATGGATAACTAATAAGGACTTGCTGTATAAAAATGAATAAAATTCAAAAAAAAAAGAATTGTGACATTCCTAATGTGACAAAATTTGAGAATTTGACAGAGAAAGATGACTGCAACACGATTAGTGAGCAGTTAGTAGCTGTCACGGTCTGTGCTGGGAAGGCATGTGCCCAGCACACTCAGAGCTGGTAGGAGTGGCCCGAGTCCCACAGGAAGACCCTGCCCCACAGCTGGCTGGCCCAGACTCTCTGCCCAGGATGTGGAATACGACCAGGATTACAGTTCAATCTGACTGGCCTCTTGAAAACAGAGTTACTGTGGGAGTTTCATCCCACTTCATCGACTGGAAAGACGAGAAAGCTGGTGTGCAGAGCAGAAGCAGCAAAGAACACTCGGAAAAGACTACATGGGCTTCAGGAACCAAGACCCAACAGCATCTCTGACTTACACCTTCAAACACACACAATCCCTCTTTTTGGCTTAAGATATTGCAACCCAGAGTTCTAATGAATGCACCTATTACATGTTTTCAAGCCAAAAAAAAATCACATGACTACTTTAGGAAGATTGACGGGCAGCATGAGAGAAGGGACCAAAAGCAGAGAAAATGGAGTTTAGAATAATGATCCGGGCAACAGAAAATGATGGCGGAGAGACAATGGAAACAGAAGAAGGGGGCAGGTACTGTGACAGCTACTAACTGCTCACTAATTGTGATGCAGTCATCTTTCTCTGTCAAATTCTCAGAGGAGGTAAGGGAGGGAGAACATGAACACTCTGGTCCCTTCTCTGAGTTCCATTATATCCTCCTGGTGGCCAGGTAGTTTGATAAGGATAGGGTTTCTCTTCTCCCATAAAAGACGGATATACTCCTACGCACTTTTTTTCCCATCTGTTTAGAATTAACTCTTGAAGGGTTTATTTAAAAATGTTTCCAATATTTTATTGTAAAAACTTCCAAACATAGCAAACTTTAAGGAATTTTGTGGATACTCATACTCCCACACACCCAGCTCGAGATCACATCACTGACATTTTGCTAATACTTGCTTCATCACATATCCAGCCATGTCCGTCCCTCTACCCAACCATTAATCCCTCTTACTGTTGGTGCCATTCAAAGTAAAATGCAGACAAGAGAGCATTTCCCCCTAAACAATTTGGTGGCAGTATCATCAACCAGAGTTCAATATTTGCCTAGTTTTCTTTTAATGTACAATTTAAATACAGTGAAACACAGCTTAGATGTACTTTCACCGAGTTTTGGCACACACCTGTACAAGCCAAACGCTGATCAAGATGTAGAATGCTACCATCATTCCAGAACAAGCCCTCGGGCCCCCTTCCCAGCCCAGCCCTGTCCCCATACCTCTACCCTCAGCCCAGAAAAACTACTGCTTTTCATCCTAGGTAGTTTGGCTTGGGCTGTGTCCAACTCTCCCTGAGGCACCGCAGTGCATTCCAGGCCGAGGTCCTCAGGTCAGTCTGAGGGATGAAATGCGGCCCCTCAGCATTCCTTCCCAGCCCACGAATGGCACGCGCTGTGCCCTTTCAGCGCTGGCGATAAGCAAGCCCTGCATTCGCCTGGCCCCAACATCTGTGAAGATGATCATTTGGAAAATGACTGGGACTAAAAACAAAAAAGCCACACAGCCTTCCATAAAACTAATATGCAAATCTAAATTTAAAAGAAAAAAAACAAACAACTATTAACAAAAGCTGGACTGGCTAGCAAAACTGGATTCTTCTAAAAGAAAGCCAAAAGCTTACTGTGTATATTTCCATATGGTTATACACTTCATATCCTTAAACTGCTAAAGGCAGACGGTGTAATAGGAGGTTTAAAAACGAAAGAATTTAAAAGAACCTGGGCCTGAACCACAAAAGAGACCAAGATGTCTGTGTTTTTAAAGATACAGAACCATCACTCTAACAAATTACTTTCCTGTTCAATATATAAATGACATTTCACCACTTATTTTATATTACCAGTGGCCAGCTTGGTTGTCAACATTCTCCTGTGTAAGCCCTTGGACGATCCCTGGTTTCACTGGAGCCCACGGCACAAACAGGGTCTTGCGTCTCCCATCCCCATCTAATATTTTTAAGGGCGAGAGAGTGTATGTGTGTTTGGGGGAGGTTGCTGGAAGGGTCAACGTGGAAGGCTGTGTCACTACAGGCCCTGTCCCTGCAGTGGTCCTGCCCCAGGGCGGGCTCCACCAATGCTCTAGAGCCCAGGGGGGCACAAGCACAGCTGAGGAGCCTCTCCTCCTGTTGAGCAACGTTGACCACAACCATTGGAGGGGCTGGGAAATCAGGCTGGAGTCCAGGCTCCCTCTGCCCCTCGACTCACCTTCCAGGACAGGAGGTGACACGAAGGCAGGCGAGCCAGGAGTCTGTTATCAACGGGAGCCACCTCTCCCCACAGTCCTGTTTCACACTGGATGGAAAATGCCCCACTCTTCCCCTCCCCTGCCCTCCGGTCCCTCCCCGACCCTCACCTGGAAACCAAGGAACAAGTAAAACCCGGAGAGAGAGACAGCCGAGTCATCCCAAGTCCAAGAGCTGGTTAACAAATGTGGAAAACAGGACTGGAGTCTGCGAGCCTGTAGAGCCAGAACTGCTAAATACTTGGGAGTTTAATACAAGTATCAAAGAACTGGCCAGGGAGGGGGGAGTGGGGCAGCAGTGAGGGCTTATAAAGTTCCAGGGATGGCTCAGAGTCAGCTCTGCCGCACAGGAGGCTGGACCTGGCCGACAGCAGGGGAAGGGCAAGCAGAGCAGGGCTATGGAGAGGGAGAGGGCCACGGGCAGGAAAGGGCAGAGGAGGGAGGAACTTCCCAACCACCACAAGTCACAGGTCTCAATCTAGTAAACGCTAAACTGGCGAATGAGGAACAAAATCCTACTTGTACACACCATCACAGCCAGGCCAGCGTGCTTATCCTCTCTGGGAGGAAAAGCGAAGGCTTCTCTCTTCCATGGTTTAACTGAACTCAGATCCCTTCCAGCCACAAAGTAACAGAATCATCATTTTACACATCCCCACAAAAGCAAAGAGGCAGTGATATTTAATTCCAGGGACTAAAAAAACCTTTTCCCTTTACTCACCCTGTAGGGCTCCTACCCTATTTTATTTTTCGTCACAGGATTTTATCTCCTCCTGAAATTCCAAATCTTTATTTGGTTATTGGTTTCCCACCCACCCACCAACCAATCGACCACCCACAGACACACACACACTGACTAAATGAAAGTAATTATTCCATGTTATATCCACCACAGCAAATACAGTATTGTAAATTGTGCTTTAATTTCTGCAATCGGATATGATGCAGTGAAATACAAGTATAAACTCTCATTGTACATCCAGAAAATAAAAAGCACATTTATACAGATTTAGCCCAACAGCTTATTCCCTTTTTTAAAAAACGTTTTGAATGTAATTAAAGCTAATTTATCTTCAGTGTAAAAACTTGGAGGTATAAACAAACTCAAGATATTACATACAGGAAGTTAATGTACATTTCCAAACGTGCACAGTGCAGCATTTCAGACAAAGTAAATGGTCTCATTTCAGCTTTTACTGGTAAGCATAATCCACATCTCAATCTTGAATAAAAACGTCACAATATCTAAACCCACTGAGAATCCTGTACACAAATACGGCTTTATAGAAATCTGATTTCAAATATAAATACATAAACTGTCATGACCTTACGTGTTACAACAGCTTATTTTTCTATCGTAATTTTATAAAAAAAAAAATCATAGAAAAATATTTCAATGCACATTCAACCACTATGACAGGGGCCGTGACCTTGTGCCTTTAAACCATACCTTATGGAGTGTAAAGCATCACACCAGGCATTTTTGGAATGAAAATTACTAAGATCTTAAGACTGAAGAGGCTACTGTATAAATATTCCCATTATAATATGGTAACAAAACTAGTTAGCTCCATAGTGTACCTGGGAGGCAGTGGGGCAGACAAGGGAGGTTAGTGCTAGTTTAAGAAGGCCCACAGAACGTACAAGAAGGTAGCCAACGAACTAGGGTCATTTTAAAATCCCCACTGCAAGCCCAACACTGACCTTACTCGTGAGACTCTTAAGGCAACCAAGACTGGGCATGTGTTTGGCCCCAGATGCATGAATCCTACCCTCCCCTCAATCTCCACTGTCATGGTGCGGGGAGGACTGCAAAGCAATTTCTTGTGTGTACAAAAGACGATTCAGTGCAAACCGAGAAACTCCTCTTTGTCAATAGTTTCAAAATTTCTTATTGCCCTTAAGCAACTGAAAGTTTTTCTAAACAGACAATATTCAAATTGGGATCTACACTGGAGAACGAATGGATATAAAAGGCAAACTTTCGATAGGAAACATTCTAATGCGAGATAATTTCTTTCCCCTTCCTTTTGTGGAATTGAACAGGGTTCCATGGAGAATGAAAAAACTGGTCCTTACAAAGTGTACTTTCCTGCATTTAAAAAATATATATCATTTAGACAGCAGATCCAGGAAGGTTACCAGGCATAGTCAAGTTTCTTCTATGGCTTTTTAAATCGCTGAGGTACTATGTGATCACCATCACTTCTGATATTTCTGCTTGACCGCTTCCCTATGAAAGCTACGCTCAACAGCGATCCTACTCATCAGTCTATAAGGTAACAGAATCTGGGGAAACCGTCCTGAGGACGGCGGGCACAGACGCTTGACGCCCCGGCGTGCTATTAGGAAAAGGCAAAGCAACTGCTTTCAAACACTGCACGCCTCCAGAAAAGTGGAAGCTCTTCTGGGCAAACCAAAGGGAGTCCCCCAGTTTGCCCAAAAGGTTTAGCAGCAAGATCCCGGGACCACGTGCACCAAGGTGGGCAGCGTGCAGGGGCAGTGGCGAGTGGTACAGAGCAGGCGGGGGACCCGGGGCTGCCGGCCCCCGAGCCAGTCCCCCGTCCCACATAAAGTGACACAGCCTGAGGATGCTCGGAAACATCAGGATGGTGACACGCGTGGCAAGAGGACGCAGAAAGGAAAGACGCTAAGGTTTGGAAGTGAAGGCCATACATCTAAACGCCTCTGTTTGAATCTCTCAACTTGCCACACACACATCAGGTAAAGTTGGACTTGTTCCAAGCCGAGATGGGCTAGAGAGACACTTACTACTCCCGACGACTGGATAAATCACGCTGGCACAGCAAAGATCTGAAGACAGTATGGAGTCCAAGCACATCTTACCAAGGCCCTTTCTAAGTAGTAAACCAGCTACCGCAGGGTCTGTATGATACTAATGCAGAAGACACTGGCCACAGTTGTATTATGGGTCAAGCAGTAACTCCTTTCCACTAATAATACTAGAGCTATGGTTTTAATTGCATAGTCTTTCAGAATCATGGGGGTTGGAGAGGGAAATGAGGACCAGCTCTTTTCCTGAAGGCCCAGGCTTCCTCCCAGCAGTCAGCTTCAGCGTGACAGCCCGATGCAGACAGCAGACGTGTCTGGCTCCTGCCTCAGCCTGTGACACGCCTCTCTTACCTCCACTGAGCAGACCAGTCACACATCCCCTAGATCCACAAACTCATCTTCTCGCTTGGCCAAGTCTTCTTCATCTCCCAGAGCTTTCCACCCGCTGGTGGGCAGGACTGGCTTGGAGGAATGGCGCTGCAGCAGCGCAAAAGGGAACAAGGAGGACAGGCGGGCCGAGGTCCTCAGCAGCGAGGCGGCCTCTGCCTGGAGGGCCTCCTGGCTGTGGTGTCTCTCCTCGATTTTCTCCTGTAGGCGCTGGACTTCCTCCATCGTCTCCAAGAGTTTGCTCAGGGTGGCCACTCTGCCACCACCCAGGATTTGGGCCTCTGGAATCCACCGCAAGTAGCGCTGGGCCCACACTTTGATCTCTGGCCCCTCGATGTGAGGCAGCAGTAGCCCGTGGTAGTTGGGGGGCTTGCTGCGCCAGCTGTCGTAGAACTCTCGGAAGTTGTCCTGCAGCTCCTCAGAGGAATTAATCAGTTTGCTAATTCTCTTGCCCAGAAGGTTTTTAATTAAATGATCTGTTTCTTCCCTGAAAAATCCTCTTTTGGGAGATGATTTAGATTGGGTGAGTGGCAAAGAAAGTTGTCGTTGATGCTTTGAGAGAAAACACAAATAAAAATCTCTGGTTAGCTGGACAGCACGGTGACAGCTGCTCCCATCAAGGCAGAATCCTGCTTTAACAGAAGTCATGAGATATCAGAACTGCCCCGTGAACGTAAGTTCATTGCAACGCTATCACACGCAGAGAGAAAGCAGCGGCGGGCAGGGGTTTCTTGTTTATGCCACAATGCACGTGTCAGGTGCACACTGGGTGTATAAACAAATGGGTGAAACCAGGTGCGGGGCGTTAAGTACTTGTGAAGGACAAGCTTAAGTTAAGATAGGCTGATGATGATTTAGGGGAGTTTGGGGATGAGGCCTATTCATTTTTGAAAGGAGCAATATGTTTCTTCTTTGAGAAATTTACAGTGTTCGCTTTCACAATAGTCTGAACACCACCTGTGAGGAAGTGCTGCCGACAACCTGAAGAGCCTGTCACTCCACTGAAATAATGTGTAGGCTTAACTTGTAGGCTACTGGGCATCCAGTGGGAGGTCAAGCCTAAGTCAAAAAGATTCTGGACAGAGACAGACGGGAGCAAAAGAAACCTGAGGACTGGCTAAGCAGGCTGGATGTGCCTCTCTGATGAGCTGCACGGAGCAGAAAACGTGAGAGCATTTACACTTTTGCCCTCGTCGGTAACTCCACCTGCAGCCAAAGCAACGTGTTGCGTTTGGGGATGCACTGCGAAAGGGCTGTGAAGATGGTCAAGACAGTTACGAGGGACCCCTGGTGCCCAAAGGAGAAGGTAAAAAGCTGAGGAGAAGCTGTTTCTCTCCAGCTCTTCTGCCCCTGAGGTATCCATTTGAAATCAGAATAGATAGAAGTTTCATTCTGGGGCTAGCCTCCTAACTCTCTAACATGCTCCTGCCAGTGGTTCTTCCTTATAAAAAATATTTCCTTATTATGGAATGTAGAACAACAATAAAAATACAAAGTAGAAAGCAAAACCATTCACAATACCCCAAGTCAGAGATGACCAGGATTTTTGACTTTCCATCTGGGGGCAGGAGAGCCGAAGGCCAGGAGTCGGGGGCCGGCCTCTTCTCTCCAGTGATCCAGGTGAGTCAGGGATCAGGGGAAGCAGGTGGAACCTAACAGCCACAGAGTGTTCACTGCCTACCGGGTTCTGTGCTCAGCGCTTAACGTGCAACCACTTACCCAGTTCTCAAAGTCACTATTACTGCCCCCATTTTACAGATGAGAAAACTAAGGCACAGAGGTTAAGTAACTGCAAAGGCCCCAGCTACCAAGTGCCAGACGTGGTTTCACGACCACAGTCTGGCTCCAGAGCCTGGACTCTTAACAGAGCTCTCCTTGTCTTGCAAGCCCCTCTCTGAAGCCCTAAGTGAACGGAGCGTTCCAGACAGGCCAGGTGTGAACAGCACTGTGCCCCCAGAGCCTGGTCAAGGCCTAGGGCTGAGGCTGGGACCCCACACCTGAGTGGACCCCGTGGTCACGAGTGGTAATTCCCAGGGCAGTGCATCGTGCTGGCCGGCCACGGCTCTTTGGTCTCTACAGAACTACTCCAAGGTCACCTGTCCACTCAACAAGAGGCCCCGAGCCTGACGCCCAGATGCCTCACCAAACGGCTTCACAGGTCCTCGTTGGCCCAGCGCCAGCTCTGCATTAGCTAGTACAAGCCGAGATGCCCCAACCCTGCAGCTTAAGTCTCTCCCACTGGCCAGCTCCTGGAACCTAGGTCCTCTGCTCCCATCTACAAGAAGGGACACTTAGAACAACGGGGCCTGGGCAGAGAAATGGACTCTAGTCTTACCGAGTGGAGCTTTTATTTTCTCCCTTCCGTCTCTGAGTCTCTGAGGGCCTGGAGCAGCTCTGCAATCCTGACCAGGCGGGAAGTGTGTGTGCGGCCACCAGGGGGCACAGCACGCTGACAAAAACTGACCTCCGGCCAAACTGCTCTGGAGCGCAGGGCAGTTCTGGCCCAACAGACAGGAAAGAGGTTGAGCCAGGAGGGCAAACACCCAGCCTGGGCTTGAGGACCCTTGAAGGGCGAAGCATCAGCTCTAAGTTATCCAGCAGCTGTGCCTTCTGCGAGTGCTGGCTTTGGCTCACCTGGGTCCCCAAGCCCCTTTAGAACGGAGCCAGCTCCCACAGCAGGACGGGCTGGGCTCCCAGGAGCCCCGTGGGATGGCGGGATCAGAAGGATGGCGGTGGAGAAGGCAGTGACGCGCACCGACTTGTGACTGGCCACCACTGGCCACCCCGCTCTCCCTTTCATGGGGTCAGGGGGCTGGCAGGGGGTCCAGGTCAGGAGACTGAACGGGAAATGCCATGTAAATCACGCATCACCCAGGGAGCGTCGGGGTTAATAACTAGTAAGGTCAGGAACAAATATCTAAAGGGAGGCCCAAATAATTTGATGCCTGTCGTTTTCAGCCCAGGTCTGCAAACAACAGCCCGCGGGCCCAATCTGGCCTGGTGCCTGCTTTTGTAAATACTGGAACACAGCCAGGCCTGTCTGCTTACGGGGCGTCTGTGGCTGTTTTCGAGCTCCAACAGCATGCGGGAAGTTGTGCCAGAGACTTTGTGGCCCCTGACAGAACACGTTAGTCGCAAACACCATTGTTAGCGTGAAGAGAGGCCTGGCTATTAAAGATGTGAACCGGTACAGATGGCACAGTAGAGCCCACACCGTGATCGCCATCCCCTCTACTCTACCAACCGCACGCGGGCAGGGGCGAGATGCTCGACTCCACGCAGCAGCCCCGGCGACACTCAGCTAATGGCTACGTCTCATCAGGACAGACGCTGGCCTGCTGAAGGCAAAGGATTCTCGGGGGCCCTGACAATCTGCCCGTCACGATCTCGACTGCAGACTGTGTCCGTGTATCTCTCATCCTTACAGACATGGGGATCTCTGCGCAGACGAAGGGGGTTAGACATGTGCACATCTTACTTTGAAATGCGTTCCTTTCCGCTGGCCTTTGTCCAGTTTTGGCTTTTCCACGTAAAGAGGGTTTTTGAGCAACGTCTGGGCTTTGGGTTCGAACTGCACAGACCAGTCCCACACGGTGAGGAGATTCAAAGGCTTGCTTTGTGCACCCTGGCCTTCCCGGCCCTGCCAAAACAAGCACAGGTCACGGCGCTTCCAGCGGGGCTGAGGAAAGCAAACACGGCGCTGGAGACGGGCCCCAGGAAGGCACGCCCCGCCTGCCCTGAGAGCCAGCCTTCCAGGGGCTGCTCACTGCGCTAACAGCTCCGCGTGGGGAGGGGCAGGACGCGCTGCTCCCAGCGGGCCGCATGCCAGCCGCGGTCTCCCAGGACAGCACCCTTGTGAGGTCACTCCTAGTTTTCCAATTCACCTTTGGGGAAACTGAGGCTCAGAAAATGGAAGTGACCGCCTGAGGTCACGAAGCTGGTGAGCAGCGAGACTGTGTGAGTGGAGCCTGGTAAAATCCCACTGGAGGGCCAGCTCCAGCAAACCCCGAGGCCCCCAGAGGGCCGGTCAGAGCACCGATGGCGCAGACTTAAGGCCCTGGGAGCGCGGCCTCAAGGGAGACTAAAGACGTTTAAGACGGAAAGTGAAAGCCTAGCTTCCCTGCTCCGCCACAGCTCTCTTCAGAGTCACTCCAGGCATCGGGCGAGTGGAAGAGCAGGCATCTGACCTGTTCACAAAGACAACTTTTAATCTGCTTCATTCCTGGCTCTGACACTTGCTCCCGGCTCCAATATTTACCATGTGACCCGGGGCGAGTTACTCACTGTCTCAGTGCCTCAGCTCCTCAGGGATAATAATAATTCAGACCCACAGGGTGCTTGACGATTAAATATCAATACCCGGAAAGCACTCAGAACAGGGCCCAGCATATAATCACTGTTACAAAATGATCATTTTTATCATCAATCTTCTTGCACCCTACCTGTGAGACATGGCTTCTTCAATACACAGGTTCCTAAGAGGGACTCTTACCATGTTTGTATCTTTCTGATGAGGCGAATTGAAGAAGAAGGTGCTAAAGATAGGTATGTACAGGCTATCTGACAAAACGGTCAGGTACGTCTCCGTGAACTCAAACGCTGGGGGATGCTGGTGCACCAGCTGCCAGACACAGTCTAAGAAGAGCAGGAACACGGGAACCTACGTGAAAACGAGATACACGTGACTGAGGGGCACCGGCGGTCCTGGGTTCGGGGCAGCCACCTCGACAGCTGGGGAATAACCTCTCCCGGGCACTATATTCTCTGGGAAACACATTCCAGGCGATTCACATTCTCAACTCCATCCCATTACCAGCGATAAATATGGTCAACTGAAACCACACACCCGTGGATTAACATCAGGACTTGGCAGGACCTCTCTGCGTGAAAGACATTCCTGAGATGATGTAAAAATCTCCTTGTCAATCAGCACTGACAGAGGAGCACTTGCAACTGATCCTGGTAACAGGGAACACTAGCTCTGAACCTCAACAAATGAAATGCTGTTCCCCACAGAAGAATTCCACTCTTCTCATTAGTAGCACTGTGTTACAAAGAAATACTACTCAATTACTTCAAATACTGTGGATACTCCCTTCTCCACACCCCTGACAATGAGGGCGCAGAAGAGAAAGAGGACGGGAGAGAAGGCAGAAGCAGCAAAAATGAGTTTCTAACGTTTTTCACAAATGCACTTTTTTAAGCGATGGCCTCTTTTATTAGCTTCAGAGGCAAGCCCTCTAATAGCAGAGATGAGAGTTTTCGAGGGTGCCTTGTCATCCCCAACTGCTCCTCGTCCAATCACCAGTGACCCTGTCAGGTGGACAGGACAGGCCACATCACAGTCTCTCCCTTCCCGAGCTTGGCCAAGGTCTCACACACAGCTCCTGAGAGGCGGGAGCTGGGAAGCCAGCTCTTTTTTTTTTTTTTTTGCAGTACGCGGGCCTCTCACTGCTGCGGCCTCTCCCGTTGCGGAGCACAGGCTCCGGACGCGCAGGCTCAGCGGCCATGGCTCACGGGCCCAGCCGCTCCGGGCATGTGGGATCTTCCCGGACTGGGGCACGAACCCGTGTCCCCTGCATCAGGCAGGCAGACTCTCAACCACTGCACCACCAGGGAAGCCCGGAAGCCAGCTCTTGAATCAAAGTCCAGTGCCGTGTCAATTACATCACAAAGCAGACCACCCAGTTTTCTATCAAAACTCCAGTATGTCAGTGTTGAGATGAAAAGAAAGGTCTACATGGGCAACTTTATTTCACACCTCATTTTATGTTCAAGAGCATACTTAAATAGAGCGTAAAATGTTTGGACCTCATTGTACAGTCAGGGAAATGGGCTCACAAAGTACGGGTGACTCCTCCCAACACTGGGTAAACAGACCTGATCTGCTCTCGGGCTCTTGCTCCACTAGACACGGTGCCTGTCAGTCCCCCTTTTCTCAAGATATACAAACTATACGAGATATACAAAAGCACACTCTTCCCCACACAGTATCAGCTCTTTCTGCCCGTCATGTTATTTGAGTCCCATTAACCTTTCAAATTAGTATCTCAGAAACGCAAGGTCCCTTTCAAGACTGAAAGATGGTGATGTCCATTCAGCCCAATGGGACACGGATGAGTACAGAACTGTCCTGAAAGAAACTGCAGGCCTAGTGAGAGGGGGCTGGGTCTCCCAGGACACACCAAGCCCTTATGGGCAAGAGCCACGTCTCTGTTTCCACAGCCACTGTGTCAAGCTGTCCAGCACCGCAGACAGACGTGCTTATTACCTGGGGTAAGAAAAACCACCAGTCGCCCTGCTAGCATACGTTACCTCTGCAGGTGATCTAATTAAAGTTCACCTGTTTTCATTTTTCTTTCCACAGTCGTTAATAATGCAGCCAAAGGAGTTTGCACCGCTGTAACCTAGACAAGTACACCCCAACCTGGGGGGCTCATTTTCACTAACTGAACTGTAACACTAACTCTCCAGTGCTTGAATTCGGAGGCCCAGACCTGCAGCTACCATGGCGAAGGCCTTGGTACTGGATAGCATTCACATAACCCTGTGCTTTATTTTGAAAGGGTTTACTGCAAGGAAAATTTACTTTGCGTTATTATGTATTTTCTGTAGGAAACTTGTACCCTAAATGTTCATTTTTTTTTTGCAAAGACTAAATTAACAGAAACTGTGGGAGTCTCTCTCACTGAGTTCATTTTTATTTAAGTTTTACAAATCAGTATTACTTCCACCATGAAATATAATAGCCCCCTGGGGTACACAATTTAGAAGAGAAGACTCTGAACACACCTGTTAATAAACACCCCTCTCCCCTGGGAAGAGTTTCAATAGTGTTTCAAGCATTGAAAGGCATCTAGCAGTGCACTGACCTCAGCCTTCCTGACAAGCCCCTAAAAGGCGAGCACTTTGCAGGCAGGAGCCCTCGGTCGGAAGACAGATGAATGAAGAGACGGGGCTCTGCTTCCCCATGGCTGCCGGGTCTGTGATGGGGACACTCACCTCCTCCTTGTCACTCTGACGTAGATGGTTGCAGCGGTCCAGGAAGCAGTGTCCGCCCACGATCCACTCCTTCTGGACAAGGCTCTGGAAACCGAACCTGGTTCGACAGTGGGGGTCCATCATCACTTGCACCAGAGAGGAAACGAGGCAGCAGAGGTCGGAAGCGTTCTCCTCTGGGGTGGAGGGAGGCCCAGCAGCAGCGTGGAGAGGAAGGAGGGTACCAAGTGTTAAAGAGCTGCAGAGGGCTCGCACAGGCACAGGTAACAGCAGGGGCCTCAACACCAGCGCCTCCCACTGACGGTCAAGCGCTAATTCTCCAAAGGCCAGGGCCAGTGGGGAAAAAACGGTAATGTTTTCAGATTGAGAGACAAATAGCTTCTAGCCTGGCTGGCACTGGTTCCAGCACACACTGGCACTAAAGATGGATTGGTTACTGATGAATAAATGCAGCATGGCAAACCCACTGTCAGAATGCGGGGTCCAAATGTGCTACACGATGAGGGCACAATCAGATACATCATGGCACTCGCTGGGCTCCACAGACCAAGTTCAAAACCCTTCCAGCTGGTGTGTCAGGGTCTCCATCACTGAACTCATTGTTCCAAGGCAAAACTGCTTCTCAGCCACCTTTCCTCCACTACCTCTGCTTCGGAGAAAGGGTAGCATTCCTGGATTGCACCAAAATGCTCTGATTCTCAGCTCTACGGCTCTTTCCATTTCTGTCTGGGAGCACAGAGGGGCCCGCTTCTTTCTGCCTAGCCTAGAGGAGAAACTCTCCACAGTAAGTATAAGCCATGTGCCCACCCCTGGGGTGCACGGTACAAAACCACACGATGAAAATTCTGCTCACATCCCGGTTCACCATAAATGACTCACAGCAAATAAAAACATACATCTACATCCGTGCATTTGTCTTAGTTTTAAGGTCCTAAAAGTCAAGGTCTACAGCCCTGTGGTTTCTACTTTACACAAGAAGTGCAACTCAAGGTGCTATTTTAAAATGTCCACGAGGACAATGGTGCTGGTAGCCATGGGTTTAGAGAAACTTCAGAACGAATTCTACGTAGGGAGGTGTTTGCACTGTTAAACTCTCCTCCTGAACCCCGGGTCACGAAGCACTACAGAGCCACGCTTACACTGTGCTCCTACTTCTCCTCCAGGAAACAAGCCTAAACAATGGGAACACATGGGTTCAGAAGAAGCAGATTTTTATATTTGTCTTTCTTGTGCTATCACCTTCCAAAACAAGTTTCATTTTTTAAGAGAATCTTCCTTCTTGCGTATGAAGGGTGTTAACAGTACACATGCGAGTCCTAGGAAGAGCAGCTAGAGAATGAGACTTCAGAGGTACAACTCAGCAGTCCTTCGGGGAGTGAGGAGAGCTCAGCCTCACCCGCTAAAGATCCCCATTTCATTCTACGCAACTCTGGGATTGGTGCAGTCTGGCCCTGGGTACTTGCACCTCTCAGCCCCCCAATCTTCATCCCTCCTTTTCACCAGTTACTCAGTACTCTGTTCTGCCGTTGTTAATTAGATCTTTTTCAATAACACCCTTAGGCCTGCTCTCTCAAACTTCTAGAAGGCAGAGGCATAGAGCTCTGTACATGGGAGGTGCTCAGTGCATGTATTAAAATTTAAGTCAGAAGGTACAGAAATCACAGGTGGACACATTTCCAGTCTGCTCACAGAAGCTAAATTCTAGCAGTCATGGAGAGTGTCAGAAAAATGATAAAAGCCTGAGGGGATGAAAGCATGGGACAGTCTACTTAATGTAAAGCATGGGGCTATAAGAAACTTTAAATATTCAAAACAGCAGATAATATTTTAGCTCAGATCTAACCAATTCCACCAACAATCTTTGTGGCATGAGGTTTACACTTCTTTTACACATTCTGGGTGTGTATATCCTGTCCACATGTACAGGAAGTTAAGTCCACGGAAGAAAAGGGAATCGCGGTCCACACCAATCGTGGTGGCAACTGCACGAAGTTGTCAGACACAAAGATGTAAAAATAACAATTAAACCATCCATGGGTCTCTTCATACAAAAACGATCATCCAAAGATTTTAACTTTGAGTTAATATAAAACAAAACCTCAAAATATGAGGAAATGTGAGCTTTGGTAAAGATACCAAACAATTCCTTCTTGGGCTGCGAATAGGTCTGCCGAGTTCCAAGTGAAAGAATTTATTTTTAAACTATAACAATGAACTCCAAAGCAGAGCATTCCAAGGTCAGGGTAAAAAGAATGGAAGGATTTCTACACCAGCTCCCTCCTTCTACAAGACAATTCCACTTACATAAATCTCTATATACAGAAACAGAATCCCAAGTAAAGGAAAAAGGAAACCACCCTTTGTGCTTTAAATATATTACCTAAAAGAAGAACGTTCATGTTTTGCGCTTCTAGACATTCTATAATCTCTATTGCTTTTTTCAGGCAGCGTCTACATAGGAGAGAGGCAAGAAAAACAGGTATTAGTTCCTGAGCTTAGTATCATGAACAATAAGAAATTTAGAGGCATCTGACATGATCTTCAGTTTTCTATCTCATTTACTGTTTCATGCTGAAGATCTCCAAAAAGAAACAAATTATCATTCATGCTATTCAGATACTACAAGACACTCATCTGCTTATTAGAAACTTAAAATTTTCAGAAGGGATTTCCAAAATGGATGTAAAAATGTTGCTACGTGATTCCTAAACTAGCAATACTTATTGCAAATTCGTATCTGAGTGTGTTGGTGAGTCCCAGTAAGACCCACATCTGGAGGCTGTGCTGCAGGTCCATTTTGTTAACTCAAGGTCATGGGCTAAATGTGTTGGTGTGGCTGGAAAGGCCTAGTGTGCCCTGAAACCCCTTTGTCTCTCTCGACGCAGCTGCGTTTGAGACTGTTGCCGCTGCCAGCAGCTCTGCCTTCTGCACTGGTAACCCTGCAGCAGTGGCGCCTCCCTGGGCTCTTCACCGGCTTAGGGACACTCACCTCTACCCACCCCATGGAAGGAAAGGTCCTTTTATTTTATAACATTCATCACAATACTTGCAATTATATATTCAAATTAAGGACATGCAGCAGGCTCCTCAAAACCTATTTGTTAAAAAGTTTTTGGAGGCCTGAGGCTCCTTTGCACAAACTCCCAGGCAGATGTGAGAGAGGATGCCGAGCTAGGTGCAAGGGAGGAGTCTTCTCTTCGGAGCTGTTGTCTCCCCTGCTCTCACCCCGTCATCATTTCTGTTTTGCGCCTCCCTTTGCCCTCTCCTCTACTTAAGGGCAACAGACAGAAGCTATTCAAAATGGGAAGTAGGAAAGGGAATAAAATTCTGTTTTCTCAGAATCTCTACTTAACTCCGAAATGAAAAATAACTAATTGGCATTAATGACAGTAAAAAAAAAATTTTAATAGGTAAGAGACATATAAGATACAGAATTCTTCTAAAAAGGTATTCAGTAAAAAACTCAGCATCCGGGTAATTCCCTGGAGGTCTAGTGGTTAGGACTCCGCACTTTCACTGCAAGGGTGTGGGTTCCATCCCTGGTCTCGGCCAAAAACAAAAACAAACCCAGAAACTCAGCATCCCTCCCCTTCTCAATCCCCAGATTCCTCCCTGGGGGTGAGCGCTGCTGCTCAATTAGAAAGCTGGGTTGCCACGTCCCCTTTTTTGTAGGCTTCCCATCCCTAGTCTATAGTCTAGGGAGCAGATCTCTGTATGGACAGGTAGCATGTCTGTAAATTCTTATCAGATGTGCACAGAAATAATAAATAATGAATGTAAAAGCCAGCTGAGCCCTGAACAGAATATGTGATCTAAGAATATTTAACCGTGAAATAGAAAACAGTTAAATTATTTGTCAGGTTGCTTTACTACTTTTTTAAAATTTCTGGCTGCCTTGGGTCTTCATTGCTGAGCGTGGGCTTTCTCCAATTGCGGTGAGCGGGGGCTACTCTTTGTTGTGGTGCGCGGGCTTCTCACTGCAGTGGCTTCTCTTGTTGCAGAGCACAGGCTCTAGGCGCGCGGGCTTCAGTAGTTGTGGCTCGTGGGCTCTAGAGTGCAGGCTCAGTAGTTGTGGCGCATGAGCTTAGTTGCTCCGCGGCATGTGGGATCTTCTCGAACCCGTGTCCCCTGCATTGGCAGGTGGATTCTTAACCACTGTGCCACCAGGGAAGTCCTGCTCTACTACTTTGGCTTAGAGAACTGTGTAATTCATGAGCAAAACAACGCCTTGAAATACCTGATTATGTCAAGCCAGCTGCTACTTTCCAGCAGGGAAAACCATTTTATATCTGTGTCCCAAAATTCGGTACTATTATCTGAAAAAAGGAAAAAGAGTAAAGAAGTCAGGCACTGTTTGCTGCTGTGCCTCTGCTGTAAAACCTGTGCTGTTCAGAGGTGCTGCCCCAGACTAGGCTGAGAATCCAGCATTTCAAACCTTCAGCTGAAATTGTTTTTGAACTGTAAACCCCTGGAATGGTGTGGTAGTCAAAAATAGACTTTCATTGCTCAAGTAAAAAGTGCCCTACAATCTGTATACTAAGCCACAGTCCACCCTGTAACTCAACAAGGAGAGTAACATGCTTTAGGCAGACAAGAGTCGACATCCAGGCTGCTGCTCTTAGAAGAGGAAGATGCAACAGGCCACGTCCTAATGCCAAGGAGGCCTGAGGGAAGAGCTAGCTTCTGCTGGAATCCTAAACACACACGTTTACCTTGCACGCCAGACACAATCCCCCCAACCCACCTTGATACAGAAGCCCTGGATTTTACAGAAGTCTACTGCATGTCAGAGTTGCAAACTCAAATCACTGAGAAGGCAGATACCCCTGCAAAGTACTGGATGGTGAAAACAGAAGCGGAGAATCACAGTCCTGGATCAACTAGTGCAATTTCTTACTTCTCCGCCAGGTGCCTGCTTTTTATAAACCTATTTTATAACACACAGCACAGTGTGTTCTAATTAGAGGTACACACTTGTTTCCCTTGGTGTCATATTCATCTTTATCTCCAATGCCTAGCATAGTTAGTGTGTATAATGGAAATTCAACAAATGTTGACTGACTGAATGAATAAATCCTAAATCAGACCACTAGGCTAAAAAGTCAAAGTTAGGAAAAGCTACCTATAAGTGTGACAAATCTCAGAGGGTAAACACTCATTCAAGAGTGAAGAGAATCAACAGGTGACTGACTTTGATTAAATCTGATTCAAGTTCTGAACTGTTCACACTGGGCAGCCTGGGCAGGGAAGTGGTGGTGGCTAGGATGGGCATATTTCATTTTCTACTTTGCACATTTCAGATTAACTGAATGTTTTTTACACTGTAAAAAATATATATATATATGCTCAATTGGAAAAAAAATAAAATATTTCCACTTGGTGAGGGAGGAGTCCATTTAATAAGCCACTAAGGAAAACAAACAGACGATTCACTTTACAAAATAGCCGGTGAATACAGGTACTGCACAGTTCTACAACTTTTAAGGGAGAAGCTCAACGCTCACCACTGGGGAAGGAAGAGAGGAGGACGGTGGCTCTGTGTTCACTGCCCTGAGAAGGCGCAGTGGGGCAAGAGCCTGGAGCAAAATGGCGGCAGCAAGTGTACCGAGGGCAGCTGGCCCCGTGGTGACTGGCCCCTCCGCTCCGTGACACCAGCCCTCACGGCTGGGAACCTCTGTGTACAGCCATGAGGAACCCAGGGGAATGGCACCGACTTTCACCTGATCCACGCGGCATGTCTTTCCCCATCTGACAGAAAGTTTTTGCTCGGCATTCTTCTCACCTATCAGAAACAGCTGTTTAAATTTAGAGTAGGCCGTCTGGATTTCCTGCAGGGATAGGAAGTTGCTTGACAGATCTTCAGTTTTAACAATTTCATAGGGTGGCCTGTGGATGGTCTTATAAATTCTAGGTAACAAAAAGTAACAAGAGATTAGAAGAGCAGGCATGAGTTAGAAAGAGTTCGTTTTTCCTGAGCACTTCCTGGGTGCCCAGGTCTGTGTGAAGAGCTCCCACTGAATCCTCCCCAAAGAGGCAACTACTGCCTGCTGCCGCTCCCAGCCAGCAGAGGTGGGGATGCAGGAACAAGGGGCAGAGCCACCCGGCCCAAGATTATGAAGTTTATCACCTGGAAGAGCCAGGATTTGAACCAAGGCAATTTAACTCCAAAGTCTACTCCTTTTCTGTTTTTAAATTCATCCAGCTTAGTTTTTTTTAAACTTTTAATTTTGAAAATTTTCAAACATGCAGAAAAGCAGAAAAGCATAACACAGTGACATATACCTTGACCTAGATTTGACAGCTGTCAACATTACAGAAATCATGCCACTTCCCCCAAATGCTGCATCGTGCACCTCTAAAAACAATGCAGCTGAGGTGCTTCATGATTATGTTACACTCACTCCTTTCAAATTAAAGACGACCACTCTAAACTGTATCCCCAGCATGAAGTGCTTTATCAGCAGGTAAACTGAAATGGACCAACTACCAAGAACTGTTCCCTGCTTCTCGGAAGACAAAAACTGAGCTAACTAAACGATAACAAAATGTACAACAGTACCGACCCATCCAAGAAGTTCTTTTGGATTTGTAAAACGCCATCATCCTGTTCTTTGGGCAGTGCTGACATTTTCAAAAGGGCACATCCGCTGTGGCAGGACCAACACCATATCTGCAAAGGGGAATAAAGGTTTTCCAGATGTAACGTAAACCACCTAACAGAGGACAGGTAAGCTTAGCATTTGAATTCATACAGGGAAATGTACACCTTCAATATGAAATAGCTGAATATATTCAACTTTGTTATGCCTAGGAATAAATGTGTTATACTCATAATGAAAAAGGCTGATTTAGTCTTAAAGACAACAACAACAGAAACTCAGGTCTAGGTGGTCACACTCAGACTCGCTTATAGCCTAACATTACCTTTTGACTTGGCTTTAGTGCTGGGAACCTGGATGATGATGATAAAAACAACAACATCATCATCATCATTATTAGGATTATTAGGATAGAAACGATCACTGGAGTGCAGCTCATTATCTCAGGATTTTACATGAATTAAGTCATTTAATTCTCACAGTCACACTCTGAGACAGGTATAAGTATTATCCCCACTAACGACAAGAAACTGAGGCTTGGAGAGACCGAATAACTTCCCCAAGGTGCACAGACAGTGCAGCAGTGACTTCTCAAGGCCCTGCTCCACTTGGATGGCCAAAAGGGGGCAGCTCCCACCGTTAGAGAAAGTCCACACAAGAAAGCATGGGAAGTTGGTTATTCAACATACATTGGTAAGAGACTTGTACATGCAAGGCACTGAATTAGGTTGTGAGAGGATGGAAAGAGGGCTAAGGTACTTCGTCTACCTTCAAGGTGCTTATATCCTAAAAGGGGAAATAAATTTGCAAATATAATAGGAAGTAGAATGTGGCAAACCACAGGAGAAGGGGATTTCAATGAACAACAAAGGGACGGCAACAGAGAAAGAAATCATATGAATGCCCGTAAGTGACTGATTCAAGTGTTTAGGCATTTTTCTGGATACAGTGGGAGTTTCATTTGTTTGCTCTGCTGTATAGGAACACAAGGAGATTAGAACTGACTAGGGGGCAAAGTAACCTGCCAGGAGAGCCTGTAATGGAGAAGAGGGGAAGATTGGTTGGGGCCGGGGAGCACGGCTGTGGATTTTGTGCCCCGTATAAAGGTCTGGTTAAGGGTTCAACGGTGGCGAAAGCCCAGCACTGCTCTGCTGACCAAGCCTTCGGGCCCTGGCTCAAAGGCAGACCAGGAGGATTTCAGCTGCCCAGAGAGGTCCCCTCTTGCCAGTCATCTGCACCGTAGAGACCACACACTGGCGTGCCAGCAGCATCCTGGGCTGGAGATCAGAGATCAGCAAACCCAGGCGATATTCTGCACTACGCTTAGAAAGTCAGAAAGAGGAACCGGTTTGGGGTTTCAGGGGAAGATGATGAATCAGTATTGGGTATGCTGGGTGCCTAGTGCCCACAGGACATCTGTGTGAAGATACTGAGGAGACTCCCAAGATGAGGATTATGACTTAGGAGAAGAAGGCAGGACTGCAGCTCTGGACACAGGAGCTGCCTGCCAGCTTCAGTGGAAGAGACGTGAGCCCACCCCGGAGCGAGGCCACAGGGACGCAGAACTGCTTCAGGAGCTGCCCAAAGAGCACCGACTCTGTAAGATCCTAACAAGACGGAAGTGTTGGAACAGTGAGACAAATCAGCGGGCCCCTTGCTTCCCTCTTACCCCCTTTTCCAACGTCACGCCCAGGCACTCCTGCCCCCCGGTGGGTGCAGCTCACTCTGAGATGGGGGGGACACACTCTTATCCATGACTCGTGACACGTTCTAGGAAGTTAAGTGTTCTTAAGCCTTTTTATCTCCTCTCCTGGGGCAGAAAGAATCTGCTCTTGGTGACATTCAACCACAGCTCATTTCCTATTTGGGGCTCAACTGTCACCTCCCAGCTGAGGCACAAAGGGACAATTCCCTTACATTCGCTGTTTGAAACAGTAAATAGAAAACAAGCAAAATTCTTGGTCCGAGAGAGACTTCTCACAGGAATTTAGCAAAAGACATATGTCTTCTCCTATTGTAATATGTACAATTTCTGTCTGAGAAAGAGCCACAGGGTTCTTAGTAAGAATGACTTGACAACACACAAGAATCAATGTGATAATCCTGTTTATTTGGTAGATCATTTTTTTTCATTATTCATTATTTGGTAGATCTTTTTTTTTTGGTCTTTTTTAAATTGAAGTATAGCTGATGTACCATATAAGTTACAGGTGTACGATATAGTGAGTCACAATTTTTAAAGCTTATACTCCATTTATAGTTACTATAAAACGTTGGCTATATTACCCATGGTGTTCAATATACCCTTGCAGCTTACTTTATACCTAATAGCTTGTACCTTACTTGGTACATCTTAAGGTGTCTCTCTTAATAGAGCCAAAGAGCTTTAGGGGAGCCTCTACAATTGGAGGCTAGAAAGCAGCGTAAGAAAGAAGGAAAGGAACCACTAAGGAGGTAAGAGGACCAAGACAGCATCGTGTTTCCAAAGCCAAGATAGGAATTTAAAAGGCAAAAAAGGCGGGGGGGGGGGGTTCACCCAGAACTACAGTGACTGACGGTGTGGAGAACGGGGGCCACCCAGGCTCAGTGACTCTGAGCGTCAACAGCAGAGTGGGGGCAGGCAGAAGCCCTGCTGCAAGAGGAAAGGGGGTAGAGGCAAGCAGAGAGAATCGGTACAGTCCTGAAGTACAGGCAGTGCAGGCAAGGAGAACAAGCCCGCGCTCAACTGTTAAGGAAGGGCTTCTTCAGGTGAGGGAGACTTGAGAATGCCTTCAAGAGAGCAGAATCTCCGGAGATACACGAGGAAGGGGCAGAGTGACGGAAGACAAATCCAGGGCAGAGGAGATCAAGAGCCTGGGCAGAGGTCTGGGTCGGAGATGAAGGAGCACAGAGAGACCACAGGAGGAGGAGGGAGGTCTTGTCGCTCGCTCTCCAAGACCCCTCGGGACTAAGGGAAAGGTGGTCGATGACAGTAAGAGAGGGTGGGATCGCCAACTTAAAGAGAATGAAAAAATGGCTACCCTGGCCCCAGGGAAGAACGACGCAGGAACCAGAGGGAGTCACTGACAGGCTGCTGAGCAGAACAGGGGCCCAAGTGAAGCAAGGTAACAGTTTTCACGTATCCCATTAAAACGCTCTGCTGTTTGGTCTGAACAATCTGTAGCAATGTTCACTAGCCCCGCAGCAAAAGCATAAATACTCAGGACTGGAGTACAGCAGAGGGTCCAGGAGGCCACAGTCTCTAGAATGGCAGCAAGGGCATGACTGAAATCACAAATGATGCAGGTCTTCCCCGAACAGGAGTTAAGTGGAGGCAGGAAAGACCAGACTAGATGAAAAGTCAGGGTGAAAAAGCAGAGATACGGAAATGTTCTCAGACTAGCGATAACGGCTGTACAACGTTGTGAACATATTCACTGTCACCAGTGGTAAATTTTACGTGATGTGTATTGAGAGCTGTGCTCCCTGAGTGAATGTGTAAACTCCATTTTGTGTAGTATTTTTCCACTGTCCATGCATCACAAGCTCCACTACGACTTTCAGGACACATCATTATGGCTGATCTAATAAAATGAGAATGCCTTCCTACAGTTTCTATCAAAGTTCTGTTGCGGACTCCTCAGGACAGGTCTTCTCAGGACAGTTTCTACTTCTCAGCCCCAAGGCCTGGCTAGAACAGAGAGTAGTGAAATTTCATATAATGCTGGATGGAGAAGCAGCCTATTCCCAAGTGTGTGGACAATTCATCTTGGTTTCTTCCCACAGAGCATACCCCTTCTCCTAGAGTCATCTATGAAAGGTTGACGGATGAAGACCCTCATGTTCATTCTTCTAAAACATTCTCAAAATGTTGTCTACAGATCCCAAGACCCTCCCTTACAGGTGGTCTGAGAATATTACTAAGATATAATTTGTCTTTTTCACTGTGTTGACATTGGCACTGATAGTGTTACAACTGCTGGTGCCTTGGTACCGACCAAGGTATTGCTACCAACAGCACTGGTCGCCACTGTATTCTTCACTGCCACAAACTTGAAGAAAAATAATTGTTTCACTTCAGAATGTCCATAATGAAGAACTAAACATTATGAATTATATTAATCTTGATCACTACATTTAATATTTAATACTAATATTTTTTATATTCTGTGTGATGGAGTGGAAACAAAGCATGGAAGTGTTTGTCTCAGGGAAAAGCACCTATGAGACTGACTCGAGAGCTGAGCTACCTGCTGTATTCTTGTAACTGAAAGAGTGAATGACAGACAAACTACGGGTGTTCAGACTTTGGTATCTGGCAGACATTCATTCTTTAGGGGAAAAAAACCCAAAAAAGAAGAATGAAGTGAGCCTATCCCCTTAAGGAAAACAACTGACAATTTGTTGCCAATGATAAAAGTTGAACTTTCAAGCAAAAATTAGAATTTTGTAAAACAAGTCTCTGCCTTTTTAGCTGGACAAATTCCCAATATTTAAAGACTTTCCTGATGAGACAGGGATGATATTAACAAACGTGATTTTTATCTAAGAAAGCATGTCAATATTTGGATGACCTGGGACTTCCCTGGTGGCGCAGTGGTTAAGAATCTGCCTGCCAATGCAGGGGACACGGGTTCGAGCCCTGGTCCGGGAAGATCCCACATGCCGCGGAGCAACTAAGCCCGTGTGCCACAACTACTGAGCCTGTGCTCTAGAGCCCGTGAGCCACAACAACTGAGCCCACATACCACAACTACTGAAGCCCGCGCGCCTAGAGCCCGTGCTCAGCAACAAGAGAAGCCACTGCAATGAGAAGCCTGCGCGCTCTAACAAAGAGTAGCCCCCGCTCACCGCAACTAGAGAAAGCCCGTGCGCAGCAACGAAGACCCAACGCAGCCAAAAATAAAAATAAATAAATTTATTTTTTTAAAAAAATTTGTATGACCTGTATAACCTAGTGAGCTAATACTTTCTAAACGACCAATGTATTATGTTTTTAAATCATGCATGTTTTAAGACCCATTCAAAGTACAAGACAGACCAATGGATTTTAATTTAGCAGTGAATGAAAAGTTCATTGACTATGTTTTCAGATTCCTTATTGCAATTAATCTTTATGAAACCACCACTTAGCAATTTTTCGGTATACTGTCAAAGAATAATATTTTCATATTCTCTGAAAAGGCTATTAAATACTCCTCCCTTTCCCAAATACACATCCGTGTGAGGCTGGATTTTCTTCATGTACTTCAACCACACCCTAATATACCACAACAGACTGAAGGAAGTAAGAAGATGTGAGAATGTAGCTGTCTTCTATTTTCAAAAATGTAAAACAGTACTATTCTATTTTTTTGGTTTGGACAATATAGTTATTTTTCACAGAAATTTTTATGTTAACATGTAATGAGTTTTTTACTAAAATAAACATTAAGCAGTTTTTCAGTTTTAATCTCTAATATGGCAAATATCAACAGATACAACCACATAAACAAAAACTCTTTGAGACCCTCAATGCTTTTTAAGAGTGTAAAGAGTCCTGAGACCAGAAAGTTTGAGAACCACTGCTCTAAATCAAAGGTGGCACACTGGTGGCACGTGAACCAACTCTGGCCCAAAGACATGCTTTTTAAACATGTGAATCAGTTGTGAACAGCTGCACACATTTAGAGATCGGGAAAACTCACATAAAAATCCACGTCTCTGATTTCTCCTGCGAAGTCTGGACATCTGGCAAGACCAGGCCCGTATTCCCACATGGCACAAACGGGCCGGCAGAGAAGAGCAGCCAGCCCTTCATCCAGGCAGAGGGTCTCTGCTTCATTGCAAGGACCACACTCATTACCCACCTGGCCTGCATACACTTCTGGGCATGTGACCCCTGCTTAGACATGTCACCTCCCATTACAGGAGTGACCTTTTTGGTGAACCAGCCATGTGCATAGCACAGCATTTGTCTGTAATTCTCATTCTGTACTCAATTCCCTGCAGGCTTGGCAACTCCCAACTGCCAATCAGAAACTGGAATAACTGCCAGGGTCTTGCTTTCTCTGATCAGTGACACACTAAATATGGCTCCCATCCCAGTCTATTCTGTGAAAACTAAGCAAGCTCTGCATGTTGTCTCTGGGAGGAAACTCGGCCATGCCCATTCAAGATTAATTGGTGTGGGCCAAGAGGAACCTTAAACTCTACTACCCTTACGGGTCGGCTCAGCCTCAAAACAATTTAGGTGTTAAATTAGGCTGGCTTTCAACACCAGACTGGCCTGTAATCCCCCAAAAGCTCTTTAAAGATGTCTCTGCTAAGAACTCCAGTGCATCTGTGAAAACTTTAGAACTCTGACCCCAGGAACCTCATTATCAAAGAGGCTCCTCTAGGGAGTCCCTAAGATATTTTTAGATTGCTCTTGGACTGAGGACAAACTCTTTAATACCAAAGCCAAGGGCTTTAAGTAGGATAATCTGCCAGGATGGGCCAATGAGCAAGCCATGCATTTAGGGTTTCCAGATGCACTTACTGGTATGCCATGACCATGGAAGCGTGGCACGTCCTCCTCAGGAAGAGGGGTGGGGACAACAAAGTATGCTGGCAACCTAGAAGAAAGAGATGTCATCGGTTTTAGTGCTGGAGTTAATTCATTAAATATGAAAGCTCAACGTCAATGAACACAGGAAGTTAAGCAGAGTGTCATGACATGGACCACATTTCCCTCTTAAGAAGAACCAGTGCAGATGAACCGTCTCTGTCGAAATCAATCAGGAATCTAAATCCTAGCTCTGCCTCTGATTCTGTGTAACCCTAGGTAAGTTGCCCCACCTCTCTGGGTCTGTTTCCTCATGAATAAAATCACCATGGCAATGTACTCATCAAAATCCAGACCGTAGGAAACTAACTATCAGTCAAGTGGCCTGGTTTCTTCAAATAAACTGCAAGAAAAAGCTAATAGTGTGAGACTCTATAGATTAAGAAGTTTAAGAAACCTATCAGTTTTCAAGATATCAATCTCATCGAATCTTTTTTTTTTGGCTGCGTTGGGTCTTCGTTGCTGCACGTGGGCTTTCTCTACTTGTGGCGAGCAAGGGGTACTCTTCGTTGCAGTGGGCAGGCTTCTTATTGTGGTGGCTTCTCTTGTTGTGGAGCACAGGCTCCAGGCACGCAGCCTTCAGTAGCTGCGGCACATGGGCCCTAGAGCACGCGGGCTTCAGTAGTTACAGCGCATGGGCTCAGTAGTTGTGGCTCGCGGGCTCTAGAGCACAGGCTCAGCAGTTGTGGCACACGGGCTTAGTTGCTCCACGACATGTGGGACCTTTCCAGACCAGGATTGAACTCGTGTCCCCTGCATTGGCAGGTGGATTCTTAACCACTGAGCCATCAGGGAAGTCCCTCACTGAATCTTGATTAATGATAAAACAGATAAAACGATGAAAAATAAATTGTTTTGAGAATTTATAAAACAATGGGAAAAATCTCAACACTTGACTGGGTACTGAATGATATTAAGGAATCAAATGTTAAATGTGAAAGGTGTGATAATGCTTTTATGTTTATAAAAAGAGTCCTTCATCCTTAGAGATGTAAAACTTAAATATTTACGAATGAAATGTGATGAGCTCTAGGATTTATTTCAAAATAGTTGGGCAGGATGGGGGAGGGGGAGGGTTGGAGTAGGTAGAGGCACAGAGACTAGCCATGAGTTAGTAACTGTTGAAGCTGGGTGACGGGTTAAAGGAATTCATCAAATTCTCTTTTCTTTTATACTGCTTGAAATTTTCCACTTAAAAAAAAAAATCTTAAAGGTAATTAAAAGGAACAAAGCTCCCATAATATTGTGATGTAAAACCAGGTTTGGGAACAACTGGTCAAGGCTAAGATACCTCAGACCATTAAAACGTAGAAGAATTATTTGGCTTTAGAGGTTCCGAAGTGCTTGGAATATTTTCTTTCACGTCCGCTTGAGTGGGTGGGCTTACTATCCCTTCTTCAGGTGCTGTCACTGAAGCAAAAACCTCTTCACAGATCAATGACTCTCAAACTCAGGCTGCCTGTTAAAATCACACAGGAAGATTTAAAAATTCCCAGTGTCCAGGCTCCACCACAGAACTATGAAATATCAGAGGTGTCAAAGCTCTCCAGGTGTGTAATCAGGATGACAGCTGTTGTTCTAGAAGGTCCTGCTAGTCAAAGTGTACAGCAGCATTACCGGGACACTTAGAAGGAGAGCAGCCCCGGCCTACAGGAGCAGAATCTGCACTTTCACAAGCTCCCCAGGGGACTGGGCTGCACAGTCAACCATGAGAAGCAGCGCCTTAGATGGCAACTTACAAACAGACAAGTGTTTCCCAGCCCTCACAGGAGAGTCGCCCGTGGGCTTTGTGTAAACCAGATTCTCAGCTCCTTCCCCAGAGGCTCATTCGACAAAGTTGGGATGGGGCCACACTGCTTTAAAAAATTTCCATGACTTCCTCTACTAGTGTGGTTGAACATTTCACAAGTTAATTGTGCCTCATAAACAGTGTTTCACCAACGGGGAAAAAAATGTCAGAACCCAGTGTACTAGCGTGTGTACCATGCAGTCACTGAAGAAAGGAGGCTGCAAAGAGAGGGACAGCTCTGCACCAGTGGGGAGGTTTGTGATGTCCCCTCCTGTCCCAGTGAACTCAAGGTGGTTCTACGGAGGCTCTGCTGGGAGACTCCCGATGTCTACAAGCAACTGACCCTCCCACCTGGGACAGCACTCATTTTAGTCACCAGGAGGAGTTTTGAATACAAAGTAAACAGCCTCTCCACATATAAGCTGACCTTATTCAAGGAAGGTTGTATGATCCTCTTAGGCGCCACCTCAGTTAGGGTGAGGGAACCCCCAGAGCGACACCACCAGAGCAGCAGTGTCTTCCTGTGGCTGCATCAATTCCTAGGTTCCCCTGTGTTACACAGTCCCGACAGGGCTGAGGACCTTCTTATACCTTCACAGGGAGGTGGCATGAAGAAAGCCTTTTCAGGAGAAGGCAAAGTAGACACTCAGTTTCTTATTCTTATCCAAACTGGCCGGGGTCTTCTCTTACCACTGGGGCTTTCATTAATTTATTCACTGTTCCCAATTTATTGAGTGGGTCTTATAAGTCAGGCACTATACTTGGTACTGAGGATATAAAGATGAACCAAAACAGTGTCCTTGATTCCCCAGGACTGATGGGCTGCAGAAACAAACATTAACCAAATGGTGATACAGATAAGAATAAACTCACGATCGGAGGAGGTGCTAAGGAGAGAGGCACACAGTGCAATGAAAGCTCTCACGGGAGACCTCATCTAGTCTTGGGAAGACTCCCTAAAAGAGACACCTGGGCAGAGATCTGACCGATGAAGTGGAGGTAACTCATTAGTAAAACTGGATGCAAAAGGAGCATCCTAGACAGACCGCACAGGCAAGGCCCACAGGAGGGACTCAGGGTGGCTGGAGGGGTACACGCAAAGCTGGAGAGTTAGGCATGAGGCAAGCCATGAAGGGCCTGTTCGAAGTTTTATCCTCTCTACCATGAACAGCAAGGAGCCAATGAAGCAGGGGAAGAATGGATGCCGCGGGCCAGAGTGGGTGGGGGAGACCATGCAGGCAGCTACCACAGTGCCAGGTAAGAAACAAAGCACAGCTTTTCCTGTATCACCCCTGTGGGGCAGAAGCGCAGGGGCGAGTGCATGGCTGGGGCAGTCCAGGGGGACTGAGTCTGCACCGAGTGCTCTGAGCAGCAAAATCTCGCTGAGGCTCCATTCTCCCCCCTGACCACTAATTAGAACCCCCTGACACCCCACTCCACCCACCTTCTCTACCTGGTATATTTCTGATGTGCTGACACCTATGCAAATACCAATGAATTTAATCAGTATGTGGCAGGATCCTGGGAATGGGCATGCCTTCTATCAGTGTCAACATCACATTACAAAATATCACCTCCTAGGAGCAGGGCTTTCTGACCTCCTCCTGACTGAGCGCTTGTTCTCCCTTTCCAAGCTTTGTGACTATAAAGAGGGGAGGAGGGGCAGCGTGGTTATGGGGGGTGTGATCCGACACCTGCCCTGCAGGCTCCTCCCCACTGTCACCCTAGTTTGTGCTGTAACGAGAGGGCTAACCTTATAAGTGCCTGAGACTGATCAAAATCAGAACTGATCTACTGGGGCTTCCCTGGTGGCGCAGTGGTTGAGAGTCCGCCTGCCGATGCAGGGGACATGGGTTCGTGCCCCGGTCCGGGAGGATCCCACATGCTGCGGAGCGGCTGGGCCCGTGAGCCATGGCCACTGGGCCTGCGCGTCCAGAGCCTGTGCTCCGCAACGGGAGAGGCCGCAACAGTGAGAGGGCCGCGTACCGCAAAAAAAACAAAAAAAACCCAAAAAAACCCCAAAAAACTGATCTACTGAAAAGGCCCCTCGGAACCGTAAGTACAAAATGCTCTAGGAAAATACTAATTTTCTGAAACTGTCAGCAGGGTGTTGAGGATTATGTTCCAAAACAGTAAGATTCAAGTTTCAAAAAAAGGATCACACAGAGTCATCCTTTAAAAATGTAGGTGAGATCACATCACGCCTCTGCTCAAACTCCTCCGCACTGCACTATAAATTCTGAAACCCTCCCTGCCCATCAGCACCCAGCCGGCCGTCTCCTCCCTGATCACACCTCCTACTGCTCTGTCCCCTGCTCACTCCTCTCCAACCCCTGGGCTCCTCGCTGTTCCTCACACAAGCCAAACAAGATTCCACCTCAGGGCCTTTGCACCTGCTGTTCCCTCTGCCTGACCAACCCTCCTGCCAACATCTCCAGCACGCCCCAGTCCCTGGCCTGATCTATTTTTCTCCATAGCACTTATTACCTCTTAATACACTATAATTACTCACTTATTCTATCATCATTTTCCTCCTCTAGAACGAAAGCTTCATGAGGGCAGGGATTTTTAGGCTCTATCTTCAGTAGCCAGGACACTGTCAGGCACATAGGAGACCCTCAGAAATGTTTATTGAGGGACTTCCCTGGTGGCGCAGTGGTTAGGAATCTGCCTGCCAAAGCAGGGGACACGGATTCGAGCCCTGGTCCAGGAAGATCCCACCTGCCGCGGAGCAACTAAGCCTGTGCGCCACAACTGCTGAGCCTGTGCTCTGGAGCCCGTGAGCCACAACTACTGAGCCCGCGCGCCTAGAGCCCGTGCTCCACAACAAGAGAAGCCACTGCAATGAGAAGCCCGCGCACCGTGACAAAGAGTGGCCCCCGCTCACCGCAACTAGAGGGGGCCCGTGCGTAGCAACGAGGACCCAATGCGGCCAAAAATAAATAAATTTATATTAAAAAAATGTTTATTGAATGAATAAATAAAACGCTTGATAAAAGGAAAGCAAATATGATATAAATTCAGAAATGCCTCTAAAAGTTATACATTTAGATTACAGATATAATAATGGGAAGGAAAAGACAAATTCACTTCTGAATGTTTTAAGGGATACTTTAAGAGTTTCTTAAAAAAGCACAGTATCAATGTGGAGAAAGTGGAACCCTCATAACGTTGCTGATGGGAGTGTAAAAATGGTTCAGTGGCTATGGAAAACAGTCTGACAGTTCCTCAAAAGGTTAAACGCAGAGTTACTATATGACCCACCAATTCCACCCCTAGGAATATACCCAGGAGAACTGAAAATACATGTCCATATGAAACCTTGTATACTAATGTTTGTAGCAGCATATTCATAGTAGCCAAAACGTGAAAAGAAGCCAGTGTCCATCAACTGATGAATGGATAAATAAAATATGGTATACCCATATCATGGGATATTATTCAGCAGTAATAAAACAATGAAATCCTGATACATGCTAAACATGCATGAGCCTTGACAACATTATGTTAAGTGAACAAAGCCAGGCACAAAGACCACGTATTATATGGTTCCATTTATGTGAAATGCCAAGAACAGGCAAATCTATAGAGACAGAAAGTAGTTAGTGGCTGTCTAGGGCTGGGGCAGTGGGGAGCGGGGGAATGGGGAGTGACTACTAAGGGGTAAGGGGTTATTTGGGGGAGGACGAAGATATTCTAAAATTGACCGCAGTGATGGTTGCACAACCCTGTGTCTGTGCTAAAAAACACTGCACACTTCAAACAGGCGAATTGTATGGCATGTGAATTGAATCTCAACAAAGCTGTTCAAGAAGCAAAGCACAACACTGAGAGCTTACCTTTCACAGACTTTATAGCCTTCATTGACACTCACTGCTTTGTACTTCATGTTGCCTTTGGTCCGCTCCAGCTCCCAACACCAGTCCTGAAGTGTGTCAAACATTACGGCATGGTTCTTGGGGTCAGTAGCTAACAAAACAAATTGAGAAAGACAGTAAAATCTTGTCGGGAAGCCCTGGTATTTTAATGGTGTGAAAGTGGCTCCTCGGGCCCCAACTTCCTCCACTAAGCCCATTTTTATCCCCACAGAATGAACTCACTGCTTCATCCTAACCTGGTTCCTTTTTTCTGTCATTCATCCAAAATTATGAGTGAGGCTCTGTCTTTTGTGCTGGGCGAAAGCATCCATTCCGTGCAAAAGTAATTTATAGCTCCATTTTCAGTCATCTGACCATGAGATAATTTATATAACATAAAAAGATCCTGTGCAGCACTAAAAGACAGGCTTGGCACAAATGCTAAAATAATAAAATATTTTTAGCCCTACCAATGTGTGCATAAGATGGCAAACCCATTTGCACAGCATGCCAGATTGCTGAGTGTGAAGCCTCCTTCAGTGTGAAGACGCACTGCCCAGAAGAGGCGTTTTCAGTGTGACACCTGGTTTCTGAGGGCTAGAAACAAATCAGACAGCTATGGTGAAGGTCAGGGCCTGCAAGCCAAGGGCCACATCACAGTGACGGGGACTTCTGTCCCTAACCTTGCCGCTACCTGCTAGGAGGAAGTGCCCAGGAGCACTACTCTTGCAGCCCAGCAGGTGTGTCCTTGGTCCTCTCCCAAGTCACAGAACAGCTTGATGGGGGTGACGGGTGCCAAACACCCTTGGTTATTTTTTTTTTTATTTGTGGTACGCGGGCCTCTCAGTGTTGTGGCCTCTCCCATTGCGGAGCACAGGCTCCGGACGCGCAGGCTCAGCGGCCATGGCTCATGGGCCCAGCTGCTCCGCGGCATGTGGGATCCTCCCGGACCGGGGCACGAACCCATGTCCCCTGCATCGGCAGACGGACTCTCAACCACTGCGCCACCAGGGAAGCCCAACCCCTGGGTATTTACACAAATCAGTTCATTCAAGCCTGTGCACATCTTAAAAAAACAAGCCTTGGGACCTCCCTGGTGGTCCAGTGGTAAAGAATCCACTTTCCAATGCAGGGGACATGGGTTTGATCCCTGGTCGGGAAACTGAGATCCCACATGCCACGGGGCAACTAAGCCCGCGCGCCACAACTACTGAGCTCGCACGCCTCAACGAGAGAGGCCACGTGCCACAAACTACAGAGCCCACACGCTCTGGAGCCTGCGTGCCACAACTAGAGAGAGAAAACCTGCGTGCCACAACTAGAGAGAAGCCCGTGTGCTGCAACGAAGACCTGACACAGCCAAAAAAATAAACAAATTTTTAAAATAAACAAAAATATCAAAAAAAAAATCAAGCCTTCCTGGAAAAACAAAGTGTTTAATAAAACTCCCACCTAATCCTTTTAATACAAACAGATCATAGTACAAAGGATGATAAGACAAATAATGATTAAAAAACAACAGTTAAGGGGCTTCCCTGGTGGCGCAGTGGTTGAGAGCCCGCCTGCCGATGCAGAAGACGCGGGTTCGTGCCCCAGTCCGGGAAGATCCCACGTGCCGCGGAGCGGCTGGGCCCGTGAGCCATGGCCACTGAGCCTGTGTGTCTGGAGCCTGTGCTCCGCAACCGGAGAGGCCACAACAGTGAGAGGCCCGCGTACCACAAAACAACAACAACAACAGTTAAGCTTACATAGCACTTAGTACACCAGGCACTATCCTGAGCATATTACATATAATAACTCAATCCTCACAACTCTACAGGGTAGGTAATATTATTTCCTCCATTTTACAGATATGGCACAGAAAGGTCAATTAATTTGCCCAAGGTCACAGAGCTAGGCGATGGCAGAAATGGAATTCAAACCCAGGCAGCAGTAAAGGAAATTTCCATAAAGTAATAAATGCAAATATTAATAAATTCCCCCATGGACATAAGTAGTAACAATACTCCTAGGACCTTTTAGCCAAAGTACATTTGTGAATTATTAAGCCTCAGTAAAATGAAAGATGTTCAGACTGCAAAGCACCCACTTCTAGAAACCCCTACTCAATCAAAAAGCAAATTGATCAACTCGCATCTATCAGTTATAACCTTTACTCATCAAAAAAAATGGAGGGTGGAAGGAGAAAAGAAGGCTAGAATTCAGATAGAATAGAAGATGCTATATATCCTGGGCTTTCTGGCACAAAAAGCCACCACAAGGTAATGAGCTCAGTAGTTGTGGCGCGCGGGCTTAGTTGCCCCGCAGCATGTGGGATCTTACTGCCAGGGTCAGTCAAGGTAAGGGTTTCGGCACACAGATCAGCACATGCTGGGAAGCCGAGACACCGTCCTGTGCTGGGTCCAGACCAAGAATCAGGATATAAGGAAGTGGCAGAATTCCTAAAAATACAGTATGATTTTCAAATGTAGACCCAATAAATGTTTATGTAAATTACAGCAATCAACAAAGAAGTCATATTTTGTATATCTCGTATTGCAACAAGCTGTTGTCAGCCAGCACCCAGCTAATCAGCACTTATACATATGGCTACAGTGAAAAGACCATTCACAAAGATGAACTTACTGAATTAAGGAACAAATTTTGTGTTGGCCTGATAGTAGTGCTAAGTATACTTTACATCAGTGGAGCTCTCTGAGCATAATCTGTCCTGAGTAAGCAGTTCCACTCTCAATTAACCCTCATTTAATGACTGCGCCCTGTGTGCCATGCATTTAACAATTTGTAATTTTCACAACACTTCAAGGGAAGCATTAACAACACTATTTTTTGAAATGAGAAAACAGAGGCCCAAGAGTTAAGTGCCATCCCCAGGATCACACAGCTACTAGGCAGCTGGACGAGAATTTGAACTCAGGTGGGACAGACCTGGAAATTCACACCTTTTCTACTAGACCACCATAGTCCCCCAAATGCAAGCTACTCTCTCAGATATCTACATCTCTGCACACGCCAGTCCTGCTGCCTCAAATACTCCTGTGTGCCTACCGGCCACTCCACATCCTTCACCAGCAGTTCAGGACCAGCCTTCGTCCTCTGACAGCCCTCCCTCCCCCAGCGTGGTCGTTCCCTCCCACCACAGGACACATCACTCTGTTTGACTTGAAGCTCTTAGAGGGCAGGGATTTAGTCCTGTTCATATCCCCAGGGTGCGTGACCCACAGCAAGCGTTCGATAAACATTTACCAAATGAGCAGTTAGTGACAAAGCAACTCTGCATTCCAGAAAGCATGATATATGCAGTTAAACGAACACGCCACCTCCCCGATGAAAGGCACATGGCACTCAGGATCGGTAAACATCAACTTCACGTTAAGAGTAATGGGCAGATAGGAAGGTAATGCACACACGATAAATATAATTAACACTGTTGTACGTTATACACAAAAGCTGTTAGAGTAAATCCTAAGAGTTCTCATCACAAGGAAAAAAATTTTTTCTATTTCTTTAATATTATATTTATATGAGATGATGGATGTTCACTAAACTTCCTGTGGCCATCATTTCAAGATGTATGTAAATCGAATGATTATGCTGTACACCTTACACTTATACAGTAATGTGTCAATTATATCTCAATAAAACGGGAAGAAAAAAATAAAAATACTGTTAATAATTTGGAATTAAAAAAAAAGAGGAATGGACAGAGCAAGTGGACAGATGGAGGAGGAGAGATCCAGAGAAGGAAGAAGACAGACATCTGTGGAAACACTGTACAAAGCTAGGCATTATTAATAGCTAATTCAGATGACCACAGTTTCTTACTTAAAAGACTGCTCTCTTTTTCAGGGAATCGAATGGAAAACATTTGGAATTTTAAGTTTTCTAACCAAACTACTTTTCTGATGTGCTCTCTTAGGTACAACTGTTCCATTCCCCATCCCCCAAACATTTGCTATAAGGCATGTTCTGGTTGTTTAAAAACTTTCTAGAATGCAAGACATTTTTTAGGGTCTCATGAAATGAAACCAAGTGTATTAAAGTGAAAAACAGAATCCAGGGGCAGACAGAGTGATTTTAAACTTGTCTCAGTTTTGCTTCTCTATAGCCTCACATTCCCAATCATAATATATTGATTTTCTTTCATAAGCAACAAACAAATAATCCCTCACAAAAAGCAAACAAACCTAAAAGATAAGTTAAAGAAACAAACGTCACAGGAAAGAAATAGAAACCTTCTTTTAAAAGAAATCTGAATGACTCACCCAAGCAAGAGGCGACCCATTGCTAGAGAAGAGGGGAACAAAACCCATGGATGGGTTTTCTCCCAGAAGTTGCAGGTAGGAACTGGAAGGGGCCTGCCTACCTGCGGATGGAAGCTTACCTGTGTGGTTTTGTGCTGCAGTCGCGTAGGAAAACAGAAACAATCGTTTCAGCAGTTTAGGGGCCTGGGTATGATGGATTATGCCACTGACAATCTGGAAAAGAACCAAGCGATGGATACAGTCATGCTTTTGGCAGATAAACACTGAGAGACAAGACCCAAGTTGTCTAGGTCTCCGTAATGCTAATGGGCTCCGATGGGCAGCATGCTAACTAACTCTCATTGAGGTCTGTATCTGTGATGTGATCTCTTGAAATAATGCCAAGTAAACAGAACGCTAACCATTTTGTCAGGTTTCTAAGAGCTTTGAGTTTCTAGGGCAATTTTTAAAACACAGTCTAATTTCTCAAAAACAAAGCACTAAAAAAACTTAAGTCCCATTTGCAGATACTCCAAAAATCTGACATGTCAAAGATATATAGCTGACCAGATAATAACCAAGATGCTTAGCTATTCTGTTCTACTTGTTGTGGCCTTAAGGATCTTCTTCTAGAAGATAAGGCAATCAATCCCTCATGCTTTTTGTTTGAAGTTCCAAACAAAAGTATGTTCGGATAGATGACTAAAATCATCATTCAAAATAAAGTTTCTGGCTTCTCAGGGAATTTTCCAAGTCTACACCACTCTTTTTCCTGCTCAGAACAGATACTGGAGTCATGTTTATTATTCTAACTGATCTACCGCACTACCTGAAAGAAAACTAAGAGTAAACCTGAAAAGAAGGCTTAACTCACTGCAGCCAAAGACAACAGATAAACTGGTCTCTCCCTAGATTTCCCCCGATGTATCTACCATGACAATGGCAAGTCTGAGACCCTCAATATCTTAAGAGAAATCTTGGAAGCTACAATAACCATTGTGACCAGTTTGCCCAGTTACACGTCTCAATTTGCTGCAGCAACCTGATTAAGTAAGGGACCAAAAGCACAGGCTCATTTGGTGACTCACTTTGCCCATGACCGTGTACCTCCCCCTCCTTCCACACGTAACCACGACCTCCCAGATGTCAACTCCTTCATGCCGGGAGCTGGGGGTCACTGCTGCTGCCTTCTGGAAAGGCTGTCAGAGGTGGGGAAAGGGGGTTGCTTCTAGCTGCTCCATCCTCCCCTTCCCCTGACGGCCTTCTGATCCTGGTTTACCACCTCCCACCCTCTGCAGGCTCTGGGAATGAACACATTATGAACTGAAGGATTAAATGCAGCCATGTGCCAAGATAATATAGTCCTGCTCTACCAAATTCTCTCTCAATTCTAATCAAATCACATGCGATTATAACCAATGTCAACTTTACAGAATGAAAGGCTCCCCTCAACCTTCGTGCAATGGAAGCAAGAACTGAAGTGGGGAAAACCTGATGGGAAATAAAACCTAAAAACACATGCGACTAGTTACCCTTTTGACTTCCTCTTCTTTTGTGTACCTCAGACAAAAGTGGAATACCCGGAGGTCTTTGCAGTGGATGATGAGTTTCTCAGGGTATTTCTTCAGCTGTCCAAAGAGAGTCTTCTTTTTCTCATCAAACACTACACATCAACAATGAAATCAAGAAGGGAAATCATGTTATAAGACAACAATTAAATGCTAAAGAAGCAAGGTAGACTATTAACTTCCAAGGGCGCCTCTCAAAAGTGAGAGGAAAGGCACCAGCTTCTAAGTAACTGTCAGCAGGGCCCAGTCCCATCCAGCAGGGGCCCTGTTCTCTGGAACAGCCAGGGTTCCTCACTCCTCCCCAGGAAGCACAGACCCAAATGGACTGGCCACTGTTGGCAGAACTGACTCCTGCAGAAAACCCAGCTCTGAAAGCTGAGATTACGAAAGATGGGAGATCACTAGGGATCTGCTTTTGGGACAGTCAACTCCCAGGTTTATAGCTAGGGCCCCTCCTGACACCCTCCTCCCTTTCCCAGAGTTTGCACCACGCAGCACCTGTTGGTGCTGGGAACACCATAAACGGCTACTGAATGATTTCTGACAAAGCCCTGACTACAAAAACAGAGAAGTGGAGCCCAGAGAGGCTTTGTTTAGTCAGAAGAAAAGACACCCGAGGCTTTGTTTAGTCAGAAGAAAAGACACCGAGTGTGGTATGACAGACCTTTATCAGGTGAGCCTTTAAAGTGAGATCTGCACAGCTAACACTGACATATGATCAATATCTATCATGTAATAGCACCGTGGAGTATTAGAAAGAACAGGTTCCATGTTCAAGTCCAAGCTCCTCCAGCTAAGCGACCCCAAATAAGCCACTTCGCATCTCAATTTTATCATCCATAAAACTGATTTAAATAAGATAAATATGAAGAAATTTCAGTAAACTATAAAGGACCAAAAAAAAAAAAAAAACTCATCATTAACAGCTATACTTTCAAAGGCTGGCAACACCCCAGGGGAAAACATACTCACCTCCATAAATCTGATCAACACAGTGGAGGGTAATGTCATTTTCTCCTATAACCTTATTCTTAAACTGCGTTTCCTAAAAAATTCAAAAGGAAACAACTGTGATTCCTTGCTATGCACTGTGACATTTACAGGTAAAGCAAATCACCATCCTCCACGTGCATATAAAGAAAAATGGGGAGTGGGTGGGGGAAATGGATGAAGGTGGTCAAAAGGTACAAATTCAATTATAAAACAAGTCCTGGAGATGTAATGTACAGCATGGTGACTAGAGTTAATAATACTGCATTGTACATTTGAAAGTTGCTAAGAGGGTAGATCTTAAAAGTTCTCATCACAAGAAAAAAATTGTTTAACTATGTGATGTGATGGATGTTAACTAAACATATTGTGATGATCATTTCACAATATTTACATACACCAAATTCATCACGTTGTACATCTTAAACTAATACAACGTTAAATGTCAATTATATCTCAGTAAAGCTAGAAAAAATAAATGAAAAGGTATACATCCTACACAAACAAACAGGGAAATGTAGTCACATCCCTAGGAAAGGGACGATGGAGTGAAGTGTGTGAGAAATGCTGCGCAACACTTGTCTTCAAACCCAGGCAGGACATGCCATTGCCGGCTGCTCCCAGGCCAACCCACCAGGCCGCATGCACAACACCCTGAGAGATGCTGGCAGGTGGTGCATAGGTTCAGATTTCTCCACACAAATGTAGACAGGTGAGTGACAGAGCTACGAGAAGGCAGGAAGAAAACCCCATGAGATTCAAGCTCTGTAAATGCTGCCTCTGTACAGGACTAGGAACCAGGCTGCTACAGCAACAGCTGCACAGAAGCCCACGTTGTCAGGTGGCAGGGTGCTGGCGTGGCCGGGCCAGCCGGTTCCCATTACCACCAGCGCACCCTGAGGGGTGCGGGTGTTCCCTCCTCACTCCACTGCTCACTCTTCCTAAGGAGGACCAGTCTTACAAGCACAGAGCAAACACGAAGTAAACCCAAACTCAGTGCTGCATTCAGCACCAGTGTCACAACTGAATTCAGTTCCTAAATTTGAGGAAGAGTCCAGTATAGAGAAAACATGGGGAACTAGTATATTTGGGGAGATGTGATTCCCATGAGTGAGAGGTACTGTGCTGAAATACAGAAGAAAATTAAAAGCTGACGGCGTCAACCTACGAGGTCAAACGCAAGCCAGCGTGACGTGAGGCACTGGTGGGAAACTGCAGGGTGGTCCTCCCGCCGAAAGGAGATCCCAAAGGAGAGAGAGCAGACTAGTGGTGAGCAAGACTCTGGCCTTTGTGTTTACGTGCGTTAGGGGTGAGTTATTGAGAAGCTGGGAGAAAAGACAATGGGGCCACCAATGCAGTGCTCCCACAAACTCAACCAAGTGCAGCTCACACATACATCATTATCCAATGCAGATTCGTCATCGCCCAAGAAAGCAATCTTGAAGTCTGTGCAGACAAGCCTCCCATAGATTCCACGCTGACAGGAGTCTTCCTGGACACACTTCAGTACTGTGCTGGCTTCACAGAGCAGCTGTTCACCTGATCAAAACCAAAACAAGTCCTCCTTAGAGTCCTCAGGCAACATGCAGAACGCAAACAGTACAAGCTTCCCGGCTCTATTCCTGTAAGACAAACACACACTACAACACAGCACACGGGAGCTGCAAAACCTAGGGGAGAGGATGAAGCAGAGTGGGGACTGCGGAGAAGTGAAATCACAATGACTCAGGTACACTTCTACATGGGGCACTTCTCTATCTTCTCACTGTGAATAATGGACGTGTCCAAACAGGTAGAAATGATCTCGGCTACACTTACAAACTCAGATCTTAGTGCTTTCATCACCTGGACCCAAGCAGAAGTTCTGGAGAAGCGGTACCCAAGTGAGCAAAGCCAGAAGGGCTGGCCAGTGAGCTCTGGCACGTAGCTCTGGAGCCCCCCTTCCTGTGAGGGTGGGCCATTCCTCACCCCGGAACTGCGGAAAGAGGGCGGGTGCCTCCCTGGCCCGGGGCCCTAAGGCAGCTTCCTCAGGCACAGAGGGTGCAGCACGACTGCACTCATTCTGGCTCCACGGACAAGGATGGGAGGAAAAGGGAGGTCAGAGGTTTATGGGAAAAAAACCTGTTTCCTCTCTTTCTTAGTTGAGAGTATTTCCTCTCAGTGTGTCACCTTTCCTGCTCTATCTGCAGACGCCCAGCAGCATGAGAGCTGTATTTCCTGGTGATAGAGAGTACTTCTCACTATAGTCAAAAAGATGAGGATTTAGGGATAGGCAGGAAGTGGAGAGGCTCATGAGGGCTGGATGCCTGCGTAAGGGCAGGAAAAAAAGACGGATACAGGGGAAATGAAAAACTAAGTGTAAAATTAAAAAAAAAAAAAAGAAGACTAAGTGTAAATACTTTGTGACAAGAAGGAAAAAGGAATTTTCTTCTCATCCAACAGGTAACCATCTTCTCCTTAGAATCTCCCTCTGGATACTTCCTTCAATGTCTTTAAATTTACCATTTGGCTCAAAATTCATTTATTCTAACTTTGAATATGAAAACAAAGAAGAATTCCAGACACTGAGATTATCAGGGGACACATATTATATTTAACCTTGTTTTTTTTCTCTCTTCCAAGGGGTTAATTACAATGGAAATACAAGAAGATGGCTCTGTCACCAGGTCAGCCTCTATAGAGACCACCGGGCTTGAAGAAAACAGTGAAGTCAGGGCCTCATTAGGGTTTAAAATAGTCCCAGAAAAAGTGCTTCAGCTGAATCCGAGGTAGAAGACACGTGAGCAAGGCTTCCTGTGCTTTCAACTCCTGGTGTAAAACAATTTTAATGGTGAGCCTCTCCCAAGACCAGGCAAGCCATATGGGTCCATGGTCAGGCAATGGAGACCAGAAGTTGGCACACAGGGGCTAAAACGACATCCAGGAGAGGCTCTGCAAGCATGGCGACCTGCACCACACTTGTCAGTTTGTACGTTCAAAGTCTCAGGTCATGGGAGGCACGAGCTGGAAAAGATCACAATCTAGTCTAGGAAACCTGGGCTGCACACCTAGAAGAGGCCGTCAGGAATCCAGGGGAATGGAGAATGTACATAACACTAAGCTGAAGACAAAAGTAAATTTCAGAATCTACAATATAACCCAAGAAGAGGAAATACAATAGGATATATGGATTGAGGTTTAGGCCATTATTATAGGGAAAAGCCTTTGAAACTTAAAAACATTTTTTTAAAAAGTCAGAGATTCTGATATGTTTACCAAATAAGGTGGATCAGTCAGAAACTTGTACATATTCATATCCTCTCAATAAAATGGAATAAAATTAAAAGAACCAGAATGAGGACTCAATTGTTTTGGGAAATGTATCTAAAAATACTTATGAAAAAAGCTATTTGGGACTGGAAAAAAGAAAGTAGCAAAACAATCGAACGCACAACTCACTGGATAGCCCCATATATGGAGGCTACACCACCAAGAAGTTTGTTTCTGAATTCAGAAATGATTAAAACTTGGCTTAAGCTACAGAGTCACTCTCCTCCATCAGAAAGAGAGAAAGAGAGAGAGAAAGAAAGAGAGAGGGAAGAGAGAGAGAGAGGGAAGAGAGAGAGAAAGAGAGAAAGAGAAAGAGAGAAAGAAAGAAAGAAAGAAAGAAAGAAAGAAAGAAAGAAAGAAAGAAAGAAAGAAAGAAGGAAAGAAAGAAAGAAAGAAAGAAAGGAAGAAAGAGAGAGAGAAAGAAAGAAAGAAAGAGAGAGAGAAAGAAAGAAAGAAAGGAAGGAAGGAAGGAAGGAAGGAGGGAGGGAGGGAGGGAGAAAGGAAGGAAGAAATCCAACCAATCCAGGCTCCTTGGTGATGACCGAAGAGCAAAGCCCTGGCAGCCCCAGCGTTTGATTAAACCCCAGCAGGGGTTGGGTGTAGGGATCTGCAGGGGACCAGGATCTTCCTGACAGGGGACCAGAATACTGGATGGGGCCAAGTAAGGCACCCTGAAAAAAGACCTCATTTGCTTACAAAAGAGGTGAGAATTTCCCATGTTTATTTTCATCAGCTATGGGGAAGGGGAAACAAAAATTCTTTGTAGCTGTTGGAATACTCAGTCCCAGGTGCGCAGTTACTGAACTAAAGACATTGATATTTTTGTCCAACTCATTACTGTCACACACTGTCTGGATGAAAACAAAGGAGTTTATATATAGTGCTACTAGGGATGACACAATTTATCACTGGCTTTGAATTGCACATGAGGTAAGATGCTAAGATGACTGTTACCTGGCAACAAGTGAAGAGTTACTTCCTTCTCTGTTACTTCCTTTTCATTTGTGTGAATTTCCTAAAAGAGAAGAGAAAGGGGTAATATTTTTGTTTATTTAAGGGCTCAAAATGAATAACATAAAGCCACACTTTCATAATACACACTAGAACATCATATTCACTCAGGAGCTTTTTGTTTATGTGAAAAGCTAAGTTTTGTTTTGTTTTTTAATTGAAGTATAGGTGATTTTTACAGTGTTGTGTTAAGTTTTTTTTTTAAGTATTTTTAACTAAAGGAAGTCAGAAAATTTCAACAAGTTGGTTCAATGTATTACACTAATTATTTAGAATTGACAACTATCAGTTGTCCCAAGTGGAGGGACAGGGATGGGCACTCCCCATATAAAGGAACAAAAGTCACAGAGCAAAGGAAAGCAGCTTAAGCAGAGTCAGAAAGAGAATAGAAGACAGTCCACAGAATGATTCCCCTCTTTCTCCAGTGAGAATCAAGGATCAAAAACAAAAGAAGATTGTTGTGTGCTTTTGAGAGAAAATGAACCTGCGTAAAGGGCTTGAAGGTAAGAACAGGAAACTACTGGACTGGCCAAAAGGTTTGTTCGGTTTTTTTCTAGAAGATGGCTCTAGTAGCGCTTAGTTGTCTTTAACTTCATTTGAAATAATTCTGCTAGATTGTATGTGACAGCTGTCTTATCAGCGTGCATTTAAAAAGACTTACCAAAATTGGTGAATTTTTGTGTAGCCATTTTAATATTGAAGATGGAAGAAAAAAGCAACATTTTCAGCATATTATGCTTTATTATTTCAAGAAAGGTAAAAATGCAACTGAAATGCAAAAAAAGATTTGTGCAGTGTATGGAGAAGGTGCTGTGACTGATCAAACGTGTCAAAAGTGGTTTGTGAAGTTTCGTGCTGGAAATTTCTTGCTGGACGATGCTCCATGGTCAGGTAGACCAGTTGAAGTTGACAGCGATCAAACTAAGACATTAATTGAAAACAATCAATGTTATACCACGCGGGAGATAGCCAACATACTCAAAATACCCAAATCAAGCGTTGAAAATCATTTGCACCAGCTTGGTTATGTTAATCACTTTGATTGTGTGGGTTCCACGTAAGTTAAGCGGAAAAATACCTTCTTGACCGTATTTCTGCATGCGATTCTCTACTTAAATGTAATGAAAATGTTCTGTTTTTAAAACAAATTGTGACGGGCGATGAAAAGTGGATACTGTACAATAATGTGGAACTGAAGAGATCGTGGGGTAAGCAAAATGAACCACCACCAACCACACCAAAGGCTGGTCTTCAACCAAAGAAGGTGATGTTGGGACTTCCCTGGTGGTGCAGTCGTTAAGAATCCGCCTGCCAATGCAGGGTACACGGGTTCCAGCCTTGGTCCGGGAAGATCCCACAGGCCGCAGAGCAACTAAGCCCGTGCGTCACAACTACTGAGCCTGTGCTCCATGAGCCCGCGCACCTAGACCCTGTGCTCCACAACAAGAGAAGCCACCGCAGTGAGAAGCCCGCGCACCGCAACAAAGAGTAGCCCCCGCTCACCGCAACTAGAGAAAGCCCGCACGCAGCAATGAAGACCCAATGCAGCCAAAAATAAAAATAATAATAGTAATTTAAAAAAACAACAAAGAAGGTGATGTGTATATGGTGGAACTGGAAGGGAGTCCTTTATGATGAGCTCCTTCTGGAAAACCAAACAATTAATTCCAACAAGTACTGCTCCCAGTTAGATCAACTGAAAGCAGCACTTGATGAAAAGCGTCCAGAATTACTCAACAGAAAACACATCATCTTCCATCAGGATAACGCAAGACTGCATGTTTCTTTGATGACCAGGCAAAAACTGTTACAGCTTGGCTGGGAAGTTCTGATTCATCTGCCGTATTCACCAGACACTGCACCTTCGAATGTCCACTTATTTTGGTCTTTATAAAATTCTCTTAGTGGAAAAAATTTCAATTCCCTGGAAGACTGTAAAAGGCAACTGGAACAGTTCTTTGCTCAAAAAGATAAAAGGTTTTGGGAAGATGGAATTATGAAGTTGCCTGAAAAATGGCAGAAGGTAGTGGAACAAAGGGTGAATATGTTATTCAATAAAGTTCTTTGTGAAAATGAAAAATAAGTCTTTTAGTTTTACTTAAAAACCAAAGGCACTTTTTGGCCAACCCAATATGAATGTATCAAGTCAATAGTGAGCCATCTACTCTGCAGCATACCAGGGCTCAGTAAAGGAGGCCGGGAACATATTTCCTCATTCTAAGTTACCTAAAACCATACGGCAGTGCAATGGGATGCAATCACTTCTAATAAGGAATCAAGGCCAGGTTCTGTGTCACTGTTTCTCAATAAAAATATCTTCAAATGCTTCTATGCTGGGTTCAGTGTTTATCAGATATTCAAAGATAATTAGCAATGCTTAATGAATTAATGGACCAAAACAACAATCACAAATGGCTGTTAACTTTAAGACGTTCAACAGGGGTTACATCTTTATGTAGATTTTCGTTACTTTCATAAACAAATTTATCCCCATACTAGAATATTCATGTTATACATTCTTCTGTTAGCACCTATATTATTTTTTAAGTACCCATGTGCATGCTTATCTCCCTCTCTAGGACAGTGTTTCTCCAACTAGGGCTTGTATCTATTAGTGGGTTGTAAATCAATTTCATGGGTCAAAATCAAATTTTTCCATAATAAGAATAAAAAATATCATAAAGTAAAAAACTGGAAAAAGAATGACTGTTAACATAACAAAAAGAGAGGCATGTTGGGCCCCCTCATCAACCTACCACACCATCTATGAAGAATTCTTGCCAAAATATCTGATCTCAATCTGCTTGAGCTGCTATATCAACCTACCAATTTACAGGTTGAATACCGGGACAGAGAAACATGTTAAATGGGGATGCAACCAATCAAATCCTGACTGTGGGAAATTCTACAACACACAACCAATGCATGCAACCAATCAAATCCTGGGGATGCAACCAATCAAATGCAACCAATGATGCAACCAATCAAATCCTGACTGTGGGAAATTCTACAACACACAACCAGCTCTGTCAACAAATAAAAATGGAATATTTTTGGTCTGTTTTGGGTAGAAGTGTCTGGTTGGCATGAGTTTTCTGAATTTGTTGATTCAGGCTGAAGCAGGGCACTAGAAGAAACCTGGGTACGTCTGAGGCAGGGAGAGCCCAGACAGCCCGTCCTGAGGCTGAGGAACAAGAGCAAAGTCACGGTGTCTTCACAGAACCTGTTTTGCGTGTGGTCTGTTTTGGAGACGACCGTGATTTCCACCCCAGGAGATGCCAATCAATCAAGCCTCTCTGAGGCAGCGTTCTCAAAGCTGTGGAGCGGCAGGTCATCTGGGGAGCCTGCAGACACTCAGGCCCCAACACAAGCCTGAGCAATCAGAGTGCGGGGCATGCAGCTCAGCCTCCGGTTTTGTAGAAGTTCCCCAGATGACCCTGATGCATTGCTCTAGGTTACACGAGAGGGACTGTTTTTGCATATGTAAATGCTATGAGTGTTTTGGTAACTCAGAAATTCTCATTGAGAGTTTTCATCATCTGTCATTGACAAAGAACTGAATTAAAGCACAAGTATTTTTGACAGGTTTATCATCTTTCTCTGAGGAAAGCAAAGCTATTCATTAAATTCAATCAGCTGTTAGAAAACTCTAGCAATCATCTTTAGCGCTTGGAACTGAAGCCAGCACGGAGAAGACTACCCTATTGTTACGTCCGAGGAAGTATCATCTTCCGATAATAAAGATGTTATACTACCCCAAACTACCTACATACATCAATTCTTGAAATGGTTAGTGATATTCTTTGTTTACATTCCATAAACAAGACAGTTAGGAGACATCTTTTAGAACTCTGTCCTACCCCAAACGCCCCTTCCCCAGACAACTGTCCCCTGTGCCCCACCTCCAGGAGAGAGTCACTGCCTCCCCATTACCTGCGTGGGCTAACAGACAGCAGTACCAGCAAACGGCTAATCGTTTTATCTCCCCATTAATTTGGCTGAAGGGCCAAGAGAAGCTAATCAAACTGGCTGCTTCAACTACAGACCTGCAGATTTGGCCACAAATATGGAGCCACAGAGAAAGCTGTTCTGCAAAGAATGAGACACGTGAAGAAGATACGTGGAGATAAAAGCCCAACCCAGACACACAAGCAGTCACAGCCTGGACTCCATGGCTTTCCAGGCTCTAGCGAGGCCCACCCTCGCCTCTGGCCCACAGTTCCATGAACCACACCTGTATCTTTATAAATGGATCCCCTCGTTAGCAAAAACTACCTACAGTGGTTCTGCTGATTGTCACCAAGGGCATCAACTTAGACCAACTGCACTAACAACTGAAAAACCACAGATGACAGAATCACGTCATGCAGCATGTCAACGTGCAATATATCCGGGGCCGCAGGATTAGGAATCAATGTCAGAGCCACCAATCTCACGAGTAAGACTGGCAGGGGAGAAGGGAAGCGGGAGCTGCACTGCCTGCTTCGTGAGCCTGAGTATTCGCGCCCAGGAAGGAGGCAGGGTCCCTGGTGGCCTTCCCTCACTAGAAATGGCAAAGGAAGACTCCCACAGACCTGCTCTCCATTCTAAAACACTGTCACAACATGGCATGTTCTCAAAGGGATGAAAATGAATCCACCAGAAGCATTTCCTGGGAGAGAAAAAAGAAAATGACTGGAGACATTTTCCCCACTCACCCTCGTCTTTGTAAAATGCCCCAGAAGCTTAGTACACATTTTTCATTTTAAAAGTAGGGACTCCTCTTCTCTAGAATGATGTTAAATACGTTCTGATGTTGGCAACAAGCTGCTGACCAAAAATTGATCTGTGAAAAGGGAAAACCCACCAAGCAGCTAAGTCATGGAGGAGTCACATATCTCATGAAGCATGTGGGAATTTCAACACCGGCTAGGGGGACAGAAAAACCACCAAGATTCCTAACAGTGCTCGACTTCCTACTAAAGCTGCCACTATTCATCAGACTTCCTTCAGCTGCAGAGAGGGAAAGGAGAGGTCAGAATAATGCAGTAAGATATACACCGCTGCTGACAAGCCAGCCTCCAAAAATAATCTAACCACCCAGTGCATGTGAGCCCCTGCCTCGAATGCCATGAAACAGATCACAAGACTTTACTTATCCAAAACACAGACCGTGCAGCAACCTCATCTATTTGGAACACTGCTGAAAATCACAAAGTGAAAAAGACTTCTGAGCAGTAAAGACAGGTGTGTCCAAGTTTGGGCACAGCAATCAAAGCCCTCCCCAAGCTGTCAGTCCCAGCTTCCACTTCGACCAGATGCTTTTAACTATAATGATAAGAGCCAGCATTTATTAAGCTCTATGATGTGCCAGGTAAGTATACTTCATTAGTACCTCATTAATCCTCACAACTCTAGGACTGGCGTTATCTCCATTTTACAGGTGAAGAAACTGAGGCTTAAAGAGGTTCAAGAACTTCCCTTTTATAGGAAAATAAGTCACTAACCAAGGGTTCGGCCCAAGCCCTGACTAACTCCAGAGCCCACATTCCTCGCTGCTGTGTCCTAGTTCCAATAAACATGGTCTCCAGTTTCCTACCACAAAAGAAAAAAAGTCATCACAGCCATTGCGTATAACAGAAAACCAGTCTCCTGTTACAAAACTGATTAGAACAAATCAGAAAAATTCCCTTAAGAAAACTGTACTCCACTGTACAAGGATTTGCCTCATACAGGACAAAAGCATGTGAAAGCTAACACCAGCTACACTCCTGAGAATCTGCTGAGAAGCTGCAAAGCAGCCTGGTCGTTTCCATTCCACTGGTTCTCAAAAACTAGTTTCTTACCAAGTTCACATTCAGAATGCGCACATCTCGAAAGTGTGATGGACCTAGGGCCCCTCAGCAAAGGCACAAAAAGGGAAGGGCCCTGCCAGATGATCACTGACCTTGAGAAGAATGGAGCGGGGGTCTCTACAATGAAGCTCTCGTAGGCCAAAATGCTTATAAATGTTCACATCAACCCTTCACTGCTTACAAGGGCTCTGAGTCAAAAACTGAAGTTGTTATTCTCGGTTTAATTTTATCCAGCCAGAAGGGCAAATTCCAAGAGGCAACATAACATCCCTAAAGGTTCCAAAACACAATTTCCTTCTATCACATCTGGCACCAAGTGCTAAAAAGACATAACACAACATTTTATTTCCTCCAAGTCGCTCCATTGGTCTAAAATGGACACTTAATACTCTGTTTTTTCCACTAAAACAGAAAATCTGAGGGGAGAAATTCATTTGCATCTACATATTAGGTGGGAATCCATGTGTATCTTAGAACAAAATTTCCCTTTTTTTAAAGCAGAGAGTTGTATTTTTAACACAGCCTAGTACTGACAATTTAAGTTTTGTCTTTCCCCTGGCTTCTCCAAACTTCTCTCTGTGCATGTACTGAAAACAAATAATACAGACTTGAGACCACAGTCCAAACCCAGCTCTGGTACCTACAGACATGAACTTGGGCTTGCCATTTAACCTGAGCTTTGGTTTCCTCCTGTGTGAATGGAAACAATACCACCTCAGTATGAGGATATGAAGAGAAACAGGTGTAAACACCTGGCATACATATTCAGTAAATGGGAGTTGTTACAATTGTTGGACCCAGCAGAATCTATGCTTCTTGATTCCTTTCTTTTTTTCTCCTCCTTTCTTTTGATGACTAAACAAAGAATTCCAACATACTACTTAAGAGTTGCAATGATTCAAGACTCTGAGTACAATAATTTCTGCTTCTCTCTCAATCCTGTTTCCCACATGAAACTAAATTGACACCACTCAGGAGGCTTCTCAATTCTTTTTTTTTTATTGTGGATCAGAAACTCCTGCAATTCACAACATCCAGGTTGGTCCTAATTCCATTAGACTTGGACTGCACAGTAATACCTGAAGTCGTAGAAAAAGAAACGGCACTTTTCTGTTAATAGGATTTGTTTTCTACAATGACTTAGGTCCTGTCCTTTGCTGTCTTTTCTTCTGCAATAGAAAGTACTTTGAACCCACTATAAGACCAAAACAGTAGGGCTTCCCTGGTGGCGCAGTGGTTGAGAGTCCGCCTGCTGATGCAGGGGACACGGGTTCGTGCCCCGGTCCGGGAAGATCCCACATGTCGTGGAGCGGCTGGGCCCGTGAGCCATGGCCACTGGGCCTGCGCGTCCGGAGCCTGTGCTCCGCAATGGGAGAGGCCACAACAGTGAGAGGCCTGCATAACGCAAAAAAAAAAAAAAAAAAAAAAAGACCAAAAGAGTAAACTAATGGCTTTCTTAAGAGAACACCGCATCTGAGGAAGGGACTGCTCAGGCATGCCGGCAAAAGGTAAGCTTTCCCGACTGCTGAATTTATTCAAAGTAGATTAAGCTGGGAATTCCCTGACGGTCCAGTGGTTAAGACTCAGAGCTTTCACTGCCATAGGCCTGGGTAAGACTCAGAGCTTTCACTGCCATAGGCCTGGGTTCAATCCCTGGTCGGGGAGCTAAGATCCCACAAGCTGCGGGGCGTGGCCAGAAAAACAACCAAACAAAGTAGATTACGCTACTGAAAGATGGCAACAAATTGTGAATAAAAACCTATACAAGCACTTGCGCACTGGAAGAAAGGAGCCATGCTGCAGGCAATCATCACTAATATCTAACCTGTCTCTGGTTAACACTTCAAAACAAGTATAAATGTTCACTATCAATTCTTACAAGATAATCAACTCAGGAAAAAAAATAAGCACCATTGCCACTACCATCAACCATCCTCCACTCCCCAAATCAAAACATACACCAGTCCTGAGAAGAGAAATAACCTAGAGGACTCCAGTAAGTCAGGGTATGCAAAGAGGAATCATAAAGAAACCCTCCCCTCAAAAAATGTGAATTTTTTCCTTTACTTTGGGAAGCGGCCTGTATGGGTGGTAGAGAGAAGGTAGGGAGCACAGAATGGAGAGTACTCATCAGCTATGTCCCACAGTTCCTTTGCCTCCGTATTTTTACAGTAGCTTTTTGAACTCCACAAGAAAAACACAGAAAGAACAAATACGGAGATAATATTTCAAAGTTTTTGTTGTTGATCCGGGGAGAACGAGCATAGTTGAATGGAGAAGAGGGGAAAGGGTTAACAGTAAGGTACAGCCCACGTCTGGATGCACTGAATCTGGACATGGATCTTTTTTTTTTTTTTTTTTTGCGGTACACGGACCTCTCACTATTGTGGCCTCTCCCGTTGCGGAGCACAGGCTCCGGAGACGCACGCTCAGCGGCCATGGCTCACGGGCCCAGCCGCTCCGCGGCATGTGGGATCTTCCTGGACCGGGGCACGAATCCGCGTCCCCTGCATCGGCAGGCGTACTCTCAACCACTGCGCCACCAGGGAAGCCCTGGACATGGATCTTAAAGTGGGTTACAGGACATGATGAGATTCCCACGTGCATGTCCTACTCCTGACCATGCTGAGTTCTCAATGTGTATAAGCTGTTGTCTTCATTGGCAAATTTACTGGATGAGTGATTAAAACGCTGTCCAACCTGACCTTTACAATTGGATGAGTAAATACAATCTCTTCGTCCGCCTGCCGATGCAGGGGACACGGGTTCGCGCCCCGGTCCGGGAAGACCCCACATGCCGCGGAGCGGCTGGGCCCGTGAGCCATGGCCACTGAGCCTGCGCGTCCGGAGCCTGTGCTCCGCAACAGGGGAGGCCACAACAGTGAGAGGCCCGCGTACCGCAAAAAATAAATAAATAAATACAATCTCTTCCTTACTGACATCACAGATGACTACATCATGACTCAGGGGTCGCTTACAGACTGCAGAAATCACAAGTGTCCATGCTATGAATGCCAAAGTGGCTACTTTCAAGGGCCAACGCTTACTGAGGCTGAGAGGTGAATAATGATGACACAGTTCTAGAGCCTTTGGGGCAGGCATCGTTGAAAGGGCTTTATACTTATCAACTCAGTTAATTCTCATAGCAAGCCTTGGAGTAGGGCTCTTATAGCCACTGTTACCTCCAACTCTGCAGACAAAGCAGACACCCGGCTAGAATGTGGTGGAAGCAGAGGTCAAACCTGGTAGCTGGCTCAGCCTGTGTTCTTACATGATGCCACACTACCTCTTCTGTGGAACAAAGAAAAAAAGGAAAACAGGACAGAAAGACCAGTGAATGTATCTGCTATACCCACCTGAAACCAGGTCAAAGCAAGCATCAATAAAAGAGCCCAGGGAAAGCCTAAAATTGTTTTGGAGAGGCAAACAGAGGCTGAAAGGACAGAAGCAAAAAAACAAAATACATGTACCCCCCAGGAGTAATGGCCGCTACGTGGGAAAGAACTCGGGGGCTTCCTCAACACCAGCTGAGAGTTCACCTCCTATGACTCACTCCACTGGGTCCTCCAAGGCCTTAGTCTCTGGGTGTCACCCCAACCAACCCGCGAGAGTTCAGCAGGAATCTTCGATGTACCACACTCCAGGGAAGGCTCCAACCGCAAATAACACTGCTATGTACAGTCTGGGCTACCCGGTGCTTCCCCCTTCAAGAGCATGTCATCCTAAGAGCCCCCCTTACACCTCCTTCTCCTTCACCCCAGTACCCAGTCCTTCACCACCAAATCCAATCAGTAAGACCCATTACATATGCCCACAACCCATGCTCCTCTCTCACCTCCACAGCACCACCCTGGTCCAAGCTACCATCATCTCCCACCCGGACCACTGCAACAGCTTTGCACCTGCTCGACCTGCATCTGCCTCTTTCTTATGCATTCTCCACCTAAAGTGGCAGTGCTCCTTTCACAGCACGGTCTGCTCTGGATTACTGGTGGCAGGAGGGCAACAACCTGATAAAGCCTGCAAGGAGGCCCTGCACAGCCTGGTCCCCACCTCCTTGTCCGCCCTGCTCTCCCACCAACCTCCTCCTCAGTCTGCATGTTGGCCACACTGGTCTTCCTTCAGCCTCTCGTACCTGCCAAGCCCCTTCCTATCTGAAGTCCAGGTTCCTTCTGCTTGGAATGCGTCTCCTTTCCCTCCTTGCCCTGTGAATTTTAAGTATCCATTGGACCTCAGGACAAGGGTCATTTCCTCTGGGGAGCCCTCTCTGTTTCCACGTTCTTACAGCCCTGTGTATCTCTCCCTCCTAGCACTTGTCATAACTGCAATTTCACATTTATTTATGTAATTATTTAAGTCTATCTCCCCACCAATCTATAAACTCTTTGAGGGCAGGTCCTCTGTCTGGTTTTTTGCTTGCCATATTGTCCCAGAATCCAATACAGGCCTTGCAAACAGTAAGTGCTCAGAAGATTTCGTTGAGTAATTTAATTAATAATGGCTTTAGGTAATGAGAGGTTTTTAAAAACACTCCAGCAGGAACCAGAGAGACACATGGGAGGGAGATTAAGAGACAATATCTAGGCTTGGGCTTTGACGTGGGTGGCATCACCAAATGCTCTCATCATACTGTAAAGAACATTCCATTAAAGGCTGTCATGTACGTGGTATTAATCCAGAAAGACTAGAAGTCATGAAGCCTGTCCAGTAAGAACTGCAGGAGAGCAGGTGCTGTGGATGGGCCTGGCATCATCCCAGGATCTCCCAGGAAATTCAACCAGCGTCCAGGGACAGCTGCCTCTGCACCAGCCCTGTTCTCTGGAGCAGCGGGAGCTTCTGAAACTGTCACCTGGTTTCGGGGAAGGGCCCGGAGTCCCCCTTAACCCTTTGCTCCTTCTATCCCACTACCCTTCAACTCTGATCCTCCCTGCCCAGCTGCCTCATCAGCAAATGGTCACAACTGTACTTCCAGAGCTGTGACACGTGGGACAAAAGTCCTTACTGACCCCAATTAAGTATCATGCTCAATGTGTAAGAAAAGAGGGCTAGAAAAGTACAGTTCTTTAACAATCAAGCAGAACGGGTTCCACTAGTTATGCTGACAGACTTTTCCCTGCAAGAGGCCTGAAAAGGAACTCATTTGAAAATGATGCAAATTTTCAACAACTGGGGCGTTAAACACCATCCCTGTGGTTTGTGCAGCGCCTCTTGCTACTCCATCTGAGTGTGGACAAAGCTTGCTATTATGGCACAAAAGAACAGCAGAGACGGCTGGCACTGGTCAAAGAACGTCCAAGTCTTCAAAACTAGGGTATCTCAGTGGCCTGAATTCAGTTAGAACAGCGGCATGAACATAAGTGGAGGGTAGTTCTGCCAGAGTGCGAGGATCAAGGTTGGGGTTTGGGGGTTAATTCCTATTTCAACATTTACCCCAATGCTATGGCTACTTTTTTATGTTTGTTTCTTTTAGCTTAAAAAGAGGATAAAGGGCATGAACAGCAAGTCTTCCAGTTTCCGCACATTTTACCCCACAGGTCGAAAGGACCTACGTCTGTTCCTGCTGCCGCGGTGAGTATCAACAATTCCCAGGACACGCAGCTGCCACTGCCCTCACATCTAAGAAACTCGCCCCGTGCGGAGCCAGGAGCACTCTTATTCTGGCCACGTCTGTGCCAGACGAGACGTGAGAACTGCCACCCATTCTCCAGCAAGCCTGTGGCCCAAAGGAGACACACCCACTGCGACCCACCTCATACAGGTGGCCCAGCAATTACGAGGTGTCCATCTGATCTCCTCTCAGAACTACGTCTCTGAGAAGGCGTGGCCCAAAGCACAGGGTTCCCGTGAGCCTGGGCAGCGAAACCAGTGAGTCAACACTCGAGCTGTATGTCTGGTTACTCAGAGGTGCAAGATGACCCACTGCCAATAGATACCAATTCATTTCAACAGCTCCTGAGTGACCTACCTACCAAATGCCCCGTGTAAAAAGATGAAGAACTGACTTCTGCCCTTAAGATGTTCAGACAGACAAAAAAATAATAACTGGAAAACTGGGTATTCAGTGCAATGAACATTAGACACCTGCAGAAGGTTATCTCTACGCATCATCTCACTTAATCCTTACAACTCTTAACTGCCGTTACTGTTCCCATTTTAGAGATGGGGAAAATGAGGTTGACCAAGGTTAAGTGAAGCGAGACTTGAGCCTGGGTTTGCCTGTCTAGAGCCATGCCCTTCACTACAATAAGCCTGCTCCTGTCCGCCGACCACATCCTCGCCAAGGACACCGTTTCCTCTCCCCGGCCTTTCAGACACTCTTTCACTGACCGAACTGTCATTTCTTAGGCACCTGCTGTACCAGCACAGCAAAAGCAGATGTGAACACAAGGCACAGCCCTGACCTCCTCAGAGTACATGGGAGTCTGACCACAGCACAAGCAACAGTAATGACTCGTGTACGCTGCTACGCTGTGCAGGAGGCCACAACAGCAACACAGCAGACACACCTAACCGCATTCGGAGGGGGTCAGCAAAGACTGCTACCCTCAGGAAGTGTCATTTAGAGCCCTGAAAATCAGCAGAAATGCGTCTGGGCCAAACGACCGACACTCTGGCTGGCTGCTCTTCCTCATCTCCTTTCTGGGCAGGGTCCACAGGACCTCTGTTCCTTGGGGCAGCTCTCCCACAACATATGCTGACAACCCTCCTCCCTTCAAATGTATCTTTACTCCAGATCTCTCTTCAGAGCTCCAGATCTGGACCCCAAACAGCCTCCTGGCCTCATGTACTGTAATGTCCCTCAGATCCTCCAAATTCACATTTCTAAGTCAGCTCATCATTTTCCCCCGCCCCTCGCCGAACCTGCTGTCCTCTGGACTCTGGCCCTACCGTACACCCAGCAGTCATTCTCAGCTATCCCCTGCCTCTCATGATCCTGTCTGCTCTGCTTCCTTAATGGTTCCAGAGTCCGTCCACGCCCGTCCTTCCCTGCTGCTGCTCTTCCTTCCAGCCGCCAGCACGCACCTTGCGCACCCCCACGATCAGGGTCTTGCTCCCGCCATCCAGCCCCCTGCGCAGCCGCTGGACCCCACAGTCCGCTCTCCCCTGTCCCGCCCACCCAATTCGTCCAGTCCACTGTCCACATAGTTCAAGTCCTCTGCAAAGCTTTCTTGGGCCTTCCCTGGTGGTCCAGCAGTTAAGACTCTGCACTCCCAGTGCAGGGGGCTCAGGTTCAATCCCTGGTCAGGGAACTAGATCCTGAATGCCACAACTAAGAGCCCACATGCCATAACTAAAAGATCCCGTGTGCCGCAACTAAGAGCCAGCTAAATAAATAAATAAATAAGTAGGGCTTCCCTGGTGGCGCAGTGATTAAGAATTCGCCTGCCAATGCCAGGGACACAGGTTCGAGCCCTGGTCCAGGAAGACCCCACATGCCACGGAGCAACTAAGCATGTGCACCACAACTGCTGAGCCTGCGCTCTAGAGCCCACGAGCCACAGCTACTGAGCCCGTGCGCCTAGAGCCCATGCTCCGCAACAAAGAGAAGCCACGGCAATGAGAAGCCCGCGCACCAAAACAAAGAGTAGCCCCCGCTCACCGCAACTAGAGAAAGTCCACGCGCAGCACCAAGACCCAACGCAGCCAAAAATAAATAAATTAAATAAATAAAAATTACTACCTAAGTATGTGATTAGTGGCAGGTATTACTGACCTTTCCCACACCTCTCCGTTAGCTGGCTTCCTGAAACACATTCTAGTCTCATGAATAGGGCAGGGGCACGTTCAAAGACAGACTTTAAATTGGAAGCCTTATCACTGAGGATAGAGACTAGAGACTAAGTGAATCTATCTACTGTCCTGGTCCAGGAAGCTAGAGAAATCAAAATAAGATTTGTTCCCTGGAGCTGATTCCCAGGGCTGCTGGTTCCCCACTCCTGGCCAGGGGGCTCCGCTCCCTTCCGAGCCAGCCTTATCAGGTACCAGCTTTGCCACTGACCACAGCTCCACTCTACTAACCTTACACTGCCTTGGCAGTTGGATACAAGCAACGACTACTCTGACAATAAAGCACGTCAGCAGCACCTGAAGCCAGGGGAGCAGACATGCAGTAAGAGGCAAACTAACGATCTCTGTCTGGACTCAAGGTTCCAAGACCACAGATGCGGGGCAGGGTTGGGACCTAGTCCTTAAGGACTCTGCTGTTTACTCATCATGCAAATTAGTTCTCAGCCACAATACATGTTCACTCCACAGGGCGAGCTGGGAACGCTCAAGAGCACTTCAGACTAAGCATCTGTTATCCGCAAAAATATACGTCTAACTTAAACACGGAAATATATAATTTGCTGGAGGTTTTCCTATGTCATGTTTCACATGTTCTACGTCATTTATTTTGACAACAGTCCTGTAAGGAATTCTCATCCCCACTTTACAGATAAGGCTACTGAAGCTCCAAGAGGGTAAATAATGTGCCTGGACTCACAGGGCTAAACAGGTGATGAAGCCAGAACTCAGGACTTCTGACACCAAGTTCAGTCCTGATTCTTAAACTGTGTTTTGTAAAAGCTTTATTAAGACATAACTCGGGCTTCCCTGGTGGCGCAGTGGTTGAGAGTCCGCCTGCTGATGCAGGGGACATGGATTCCTGCCCCGGTCCGGGAAGATCCCACGTGCCGCAGAGCGGCTGGGCCCGTGAGCCTTGGCCGCTGAGCCCATGCGTCCGGAGCCTGTGCTCCGCAACAGGAGAGGCCACAGCAGTGAGAGGCCTGCGTACTGCAAAAAAAAAAATTATATATATATATACACACCATCAAGTGTCCCTTCAACTGTAACAAGTCTCCAGGACAGGGAAATAGGCAACAACCTCAGACAGCACCCTCACCCCAAGAGCTAAGCAATACTTACTCATCCTTGTAAAAAATAAAATACAGTATGTGTGTGTGAAAAAAAAAACTTACTCATGTGTCATTCTAAGTCCTTTCTCTCACATTTAGATTTGCTGCTTTTTTCCCCTACCTCAGACTTTTTCTTTTTGAAGGAAGAAAGTAACTGCTCACCAAGATCCAAACTAAAGCCCTCACCTGTTTTGACAGCTCATCATTTACTGAACAGCAGTGAAAGGATTACTCGTGCTTCTTAGCAAGGATCACTCTTACCAGGCATTCCCCAGGCCTTTAAATAATCCAAACACTTTAGCACATTCTCCCTAGTAAGAACCTCAGGCTAGAGAGTAAATGGTAAGACCCATCGCAGCAGTGTAAGCCTCAGAACCCACAGATCTGACCGCAACAAAAAGCTGGCTTAATTCCAACAGAGAGGGTCTGCTCGCTTGTTGGAACGGAAGCTGCCTAAGGAAGCAAAGAGCAGCTGGAGACACACCATGGGGAACAGCTGGGCTTCAGGTGTCCACACAGGTCACCAGTTTACCAAACTAAGCGCCACAGTGACAGCGAAAAGGGGTATTTTTAGGCAAAGCATCTCAGGCCAAAGCAGACTCTTGGGGCACAAAGACCAAGGGTAGAGTCAGCAAGCACACTGAAGTTCCTCACCTAGTTCTCAACCTCAACTCCCCCAAATCACTCTGCAGGAGAAATAAAAACGACCTCTGAGTAAATGGAGTCCACAGTCATGTATTTTGTTTTTGTTTCTTTGTACTTCTTTGTAGGACATACCACAATCAGTGCCCACTCTCCTCCATCCACCACTCCAGCCAGAATGCTAGCTCCTTGTAAACTCATCTCTGCATCATTGTCTGGTAAACTGCATCATGGACTTTAACTCTTTGTTCTTTCCTGTAGCCAGGCCCTTGGTCATGTGACTTTGCAGGGACTTGTTTTGGTTAACATTTGCCATCTTCAATGACAGGGATGTAAACAAAAATTAAAAGTGATATATTTGGAATTTATAACCCTAGGTAAGTATAAAAGAAAATTAAATAAATGTTCAAATGTTGTATTCTAAAAACAAACAAACAAAAAATGACCTCTGAGTGAAGCTCCCACCAGCTACCCTCTGAGGCCCTCTCCAGGGACGGCCCTGGGCCACAGTCCATTCAGCCCTCTCTGAAGCCAGCCTGAGCTCCGCAAGGCCACACTGAGTGGCCAGCACTACAGCCCTGCCCTCAAGGAGCTTACAGCTCTGTTGGGGAAATACGAGCCACAGACATAGAACAATTATACACAAAGGAGTAGAGAATAAACACTCAAATGGCATCACCAAAACCCAGAGCTATAGACAGCCTGTATCACGGCTAAAAGGAGGACGGCAGCTAGTTACGAGCAAAGCCTTGAGAACGCAAAGAGGCTGAAGTAACAAGAGCCTTCGGTACTGCCTGGTCTGGGGCTTTTCACACTGTACCTCTCATACTCTCTCTCTTCTGGTCTTTCTCTATTTTGGGGTTTCCTTTATGATTTCATTTGAAATAGCAGTTCTCCACAGGGGCTGAAGGAAGAGATCATGGTTAACAGAAAGAACACAGGTCCCTGCTGCAGGTCCCCGCTCCCACCCTGACACACACACACCCCTCCCCACCCCTGGGGCCTGTCTCAACCTCCAGAGCAGCACGTGGTACAGTGCGTTTTGAAAAAGTTGTTCAAGAACCACGCTGTTTAAAAAAAAAAGTTCCTTGCACAAAATATGTTTAAAAACACTTGCCTATGGGCTTCCCTGGTGGCGCAGTGGTTGGGAGTCCGCCTGCCGATGCAGAGGACACGGGTTCGTGTCCCGGTCCGGGAAGATCCCACATGCCGCGGAGCAGCTGGGCCCGGGAGCCATGGCCGCTGAGCCTGCGCGTCCGGAGCCTGTGCTCCGCAACGGGAGAGGCCACAACAGGGAGAGGCCCGTGTACCGCCAAAAAAAAAAAAAAAAAAAAAAAACACTTGCCTAATCCAACTCTATAAATCAGGAAATGAGACCCAAAGAGGTTGAAGGGGCTCCCTCAGGGACACACAGAAGAGAAACAGCCAGAGCCCAGGGCTCCCAAATCCAAGCTACTTATCTTTCAACAAACCAGAAGCAGTCAGAACCTGGGGTTAGCCTGGAAAGTGCGTTAAGATTTGGACCAGTGGAAGGGGCAGGGGGCATGGAGGACTCTTAACAGGAAAATGACACGTGAAGGCTGCATCCAAAAGGAGCCTGGCCATGATGGGAGGAGTGTCTCGGGGAGGGGGATGCAGAAGGGAGCAGTGGCAGGTGGAGAGACCAGGTAAGCAGCTGTGGTCGGTGGTCCCGGGCATGAGAGGAGATGCTAGCAGGAAGAGTGGCAATGGAAATGAAGACAGACCACCACAGAGGCCCCTCTCAAAGGGCACCCTGGGGACTGCAACTGGTTTGGACCACACGTGACTGGGGAAGGAGGGGGCCACTGGCAGCAGCTAGGAAGGTGGGAAGTGGAGCTGAACTGGAGTTTCAGGCCCAGGACCTAGCATGCTGCCCAAACCCCAGGTCCTCCTGGAAGCCCTTGAGACAAGGGAAGATACTGTTACAGGAGGACAGAGAGGGAATCCATGAAACAACTCACTGGAAAAGAAATCGGTGCCGGAGGGGAAATGGAAAGGGTGCCCACTGTGGGTATGGCAGGGTCCAATCAGAGGGACAGCACCCCTGGCTCCAGACACAAGCCTCTGAGAGTGCAAGCAAAGAGCAATGCTCGAAGGGAACGTAGGCCAAGTCTTGCCATTATCGGGACCTGCTCTGGTGGCCCAAGAAACAAACACATGAATGAAGACACACAGCTGCAGCTTCTGGGGTGAAGAGTAACGCAACTACAGCAGCTAACATTTCATAAGTGTTTAGTACGTGCCGAGTTGTGCTGACTTAGCAGCTCTCCACGGATTGTCTCACTTAAGACTAATGTCACTTGTATGGGTTAGATACTATTACTTTCATTCCCATCTCACAGGTCAGGAAACTGAGGCTCAGAGAAGTTACATATCCAGCTTAAATCCATACAGCAAGGGGCAAAGCTCTAATTCCAAAGCCATGCTGCTAACCCGCATATCACACTGAAAGTGAAGAGGGCAGCGCTGGAATGTGCACAAGCGCTAGAGGAAAGGTGTCAGGGAGCAGTCATGGGGCTGTCAGAGTCTTATCACTGAAGCTAACCGATGGGACCAACAGCAGCTGCAGAAACACATGGCGCTGCCTTCTGTGCCTCCCCTCCTGGTCCCCCTCCAGAGCTGCTATGTAAATACCAGGTCAGCCGAGTAGCTGGCAGGGAGCTAAAAGCCTTGGGGCAGTAGCTTTTCCATCGTCTTGGAGCAAGAGGAACTGGGGCAAATGAGAAGCTGCCTACAGGCTCACCGAGAGCCAGACGGACGCGCAAAGCAGCATCCGCAGAAAGTGGGGAACAACAGGCGTGTCCCAGTGGTGCCCCTGGATTCTACTCTTCAGGACCTGCCTCACTTGCACCTCCGCGGGCACCTTATACAAGGGGAGAGGACAGATGGTCTGACCACCTGGTCCCCACGCACCTGTAAGCCTTTCAAGTTGTGCCTCCTACCTGCCCACTGCACCCTCCCCCACCTCCCCAGAGCGGAGCCCACGTCAACGCTGCCCTTTCCAAGTCCCACGCAACCTTCCAATGAGGCCAGATGCTGCGGAGAGGCAGCAGTGGGCCCTCCTCCGTGCCCGAGAGCGTCGTGTGCTCCCGCTCAGCAACAGGCAGCACCTACCTCTGCACGTCACGGCCATCTGTCGACCTGCCATCTCTCCAGCAGAATGTCAGCCTCCGGAGTGCACAGACTGCCGATTTTATTTTTCACGCCTAATTCTAACACGGTGCTTAGCAAATGGTAGTGACACACTCAGTAATTCTTCTGATTCAAGTTCTTGTTAATAATAATAAAAGCACCTAGCAGTTGTTGAGTATCTGCCACGTATCACATCCCAAGCTGGGTGTACATGGTATTTCTTCTCATGCTCAAAATAAGCCTGCCGGGAAGATGGGCACCCAGCGTCACAGGTGAGGAAAGGGAAGCTTGGAGAGGTGAAGTCACACTGGGAAGTGGGTCTCAAGGAATTAAAGCAAAACACGAATTCAATTTTATGTATGGAGAAAAGGTAGGAACACAGTGAGATTTTTCATCTAAAAAACTGGGATCATTCCCTTCAAATGTATTCTCAGAAGTCTTAAAAAACTCTCTCAGCAAAAACTAAAGGAAAAAAACCCCAGCAGCTCAGGACCACTGCCTAAAACAGGGGTTGGCAATCTGTCACAAGGGAAAGGTAGACTTCAAAATATTTCACCACTGTGGCCGGCGCTTTCATACACAGGCCCTGCTTTTCTCGTGGCTCAAGCCATTCTCTCCCCCCAAAGCAAACAAGTGACGGTTTAGATGCCACCTCTGAAAGGCTGCCCACCAGCCAGGTCTCCAAGGAATGACGAAGGGGCACAGGAGGGAAAAGCGTTTACATATGTAATCAAAACAGCACAGTCTGGCAACTGCCTTTGATGTAGGTAAAGAGAATTATTACTCCCAGAGGTAATTTGATTTTATTTACTCGTATCTTAAGTAAGTCATTGACCAGATGTGATGGACAAAGTCTGGCCTATGATAGAGAGGCTCAGAAATGAGGGAAGAGAAAAAAATAAGTCCACAGAAAGAATCTAGCAAAATGTCAAAGGCCAAATGTTAACAATGAAAAAAGTCAACTGCTAAATGTTCTCATTAGGTTTGGAATTTAAAACATAATCAAATCATTCTCAAATGTATAAAAGAACAGAGAGAAGAAGAAAAGAAACTTTCGGAGATAGTGAAAAATACTCTAAGGAAGAGCTACCACCGTGAACTTTCCCGGCATGATACCATGGCAACAACCGCAAAAACTAAATATTCCACTGTCATTAATACCTTAGCTGGGAAAGATCCTGTATTCTAAGATTGACGATTAAGTACTTTCTGAAACCATCCAGATGGCTTCTGAGTAACAGTAACAATGAAAGCCCACATCTCCTGAAGGCTCCCCAGGCGCCAAGCTCTCCGCTGAGGGCTTTGTGTGCACAGTCACAGTGCAGACTCATAAATGTTCACATACGCCTATCAGGTAAGATGGGTATTATTATTCCCACTGTTCGGGTAGAAATACGACCAAGGCTTAAAGGACTGGCCTCACACACAGCTAGCTAGGGAGAGCAAAGACAAGTGCTTGCTCTCCTTGGAGGGTGACACCCCAGGTATGCAGAGGGGATTAAGGAAAGGGGGAAGCCCTGCGGCCCTTCCGGTTCTCGGTTCTCCGGCAGCTTCGCTCCCTCCTGGAGTCCCTCTCCCATTTCCACCTCCTCTCTTCTGCCTTCCAAAGCAGCAGAATATTCGAGGTTAGCAGAATTATTCCAGTTCAATCCTACCTCCTAATCTAACTCAAGGAGTTTAGTAAGTGATTCATTAAACTGCAAACGCACTGTTCTCCAAATAAAGCACATAAGAAGTCACAAGCTTAACTTGATGAGAAACTGAGGGAGGCTTCCTGCTGGAAAAACGACTCGACGTTTCTGCTCTGCTGACGCGAATCAGCGGTACCACCTTCAAACACAACCACCGCAGGGCAGGCTATCAATTTTTACACATATTATGAGTGCAACCATATAAGACACAAAGCCTAGACAACTAAAAAATGGAAATAACTGCTTTGGTTAGGGTAGCACAATTACGGGTAGCTTTATTTTTCTAACTTCCAAAGTCTGCAACATTGTCTTTATCATAAAAATAAGGTATACATCTCTTATAGTGATAAAAAAATTTTCTGACCCCCTAAAATTGAGTTCTCTCTAAAGCACGCTGTGACATAGAATGGCTTCCCGTGGAAGCAGTCAAAGGATATCAAATATTCTGTTGAGGATGTTCAGAGAAGGATCTAGAACTTTAAATTTCTAAGCATGCGTTCCCCACAGCCTAAGATTTTGACAGCAGTGCTGGTTTTAGCTTCAGAGACGGAAGCAGGGCGCAGAGAGAGGCTGGCTAAGACGGGGGCTGTCTGTGTGGCAGCTGCTTGATGGGCTGCAGGAAGTGTTGCTTGACAATAGCCTCATGACATCTTTGGTGCTCTATCTGCAGAAGCTGTGTGGTGTTGGATGGGACCCAGGGAGATGCCGCAGGAAGCACATGCAGGAGAGAAAAAGCGGAAGATTTGGACAGATCGTCAGGCTCAAGCCACAGCTAAGAAAGTGGTCATTTTAGGAAGAACTTTGAATGTCCTTTAATGGCCTGTTAAATCACTATAGATGACCTCTAAGCTGAAGGAGAAAATTCTGCCATTAAAAAATTAGTTTGGAATGGAGAAAAAGTTATACAGTCTTAAAGTAATGGGTCTAGATTTTGCTTTAAAAGGTATTTTTATGGCTAGGACTGAGGAAGGAGGTCTGTTTTAGGCTAAGCCAATCTCCTCTCGTCATCGATCCATCAAAGTCATCAAAATTAGCGGTCCAATACCAGAGGGTTCCACCAAAAAATCATCTCAATCATTTCATCTGTTTTGGATCCCCAACATCTTAGAATAGTGCCTGGTACTAGTAGGTGCTGAATAAATATCTGTTGAACAAATTAACCGTATCGCCAACGAGCCCCATATCTGCTCACAGTCCCCTGGTGGAGAACCTAAAAAAGCCAAGAAAGAAACCGCTGCTAGAGAACACGAATGAGAAAGCACTCCAGCGTGCAAACACCAGGCATGCCTACAAGCATGTTTCACTAATGATATCCCTGCACTCACAAATAGAGGGATAAGAGCATGGCCCTGGAGTCAGAAGGCCCTGGTTTACATTCTGGCAGCAATCTTCGCCAGCTGTGACCCTGAGTAAGGTGCTTAACCTCTCTGGGTCTCACTTTCCACATCTAGACACAAAAAAGGGAGGTAATGGTAGTATCTGCCACATAAGACAGATGAAGATGAAATGAGATAAGCAGTTTCTGGGACACAGAAGTGCCTAATGAATACCAGTGAATTCTTGGTTTGTTTATTTTGATATATACCTGCAGTCCTATCTCTGGGAAGAATTCAGGATCATGGGTTCACTTCTCCCCACCAAAAGAAATGGCCTTAAATGAGGAAGAGGCAATCGAATGCATTCTTTTTCCTGAGGGATCAATAAGAAGGAAAAAAAATCGGCTCTTAAATCTGGGTTTTTTGGACACTTCTCAATCTTCATGTCTCTTCTTGCCTTTTCTCCCACATCTATATAAAACCTTTCCTGAACTGCTGTGGGTCTGGCTTAGCCACAGGCACTGCTGGACTCCAGAGACAGCTCTTAACTGTGTTCTACAATAACACTGTACCCCGGGCAGGGCAATTAACCCCGCTGGGCCTCATTCACATCGACATAACAGAGGAAGAGTTCAGGGGTGGAGTGGATCATCTTTAAATTCTCTTCCAAGTCTGAAAATCCACAACTAAGTAATTGATAACTATTATTAGTGCATTCAAGTCAAGCACTGACCTAAACTCAACTAGAAAGTACATCTTAACCATATTTGGAATACCACACAAACACGGGCAGAAGTACAGCAAACTCTAAAAGCTGAATTTTTCCTGGTCTTAGTTTCAGAGAACAACACACAAGTACCCTGAGGCTTTTATTTGGCTCCCTTATCACAATGGAACCGGCTCTTATTAAATCAGAACTTTCTCTTAGGATCACCTAAGGGTCCTTTATTTACAAGCTGCCAGGTACAGACACTAAGCATTTCTAACCACTATGAATTACCAAACCCGTGCTTACAATTTCCAGGTAACTGAGCAGAAAACTGACAGTCTTAAAGAATCAGAATTGTCATTCGGCAGCAGAGAAGGTGACTAACTAGAAAACCATTTAAAAACCACACTACTGGGGTTTCCCTGGTGGCGCAGTGGTTAGGAGTCCGCCTGCCAATGCAGGGGACATGGGTTCGAGCCCCAGTCCGGGAAGATCCCACATGCCACAGAGCAACTGGGCCTGTGCACCACAACTACTGAGCCTGCGCTCTAGGGCCTGCGAGCCACAACTACTGAGTCCACACGTCACAACTGCTGAGGCCCGCACGCCTAGAGCCCATGCTCCGCAACAAACGAGGCCACCGCAATGAGAAGCCTGCACACCGCAACGAAGAGCAGCCCCCGCTCACTGCAACTAAAGAAAGCCTGTGCACAGCAACAAAGACCCAACACAGCCAAAATAAACAAACAAACAAATAAATACATTTATAAAAAAAAAAAACCACAATACTTTCTTGGGCTCTTCGCGCTACCTAACATCTCCCCATCACACTGTCTGTCTCTGTTGAGGAAAAGGGGTCTAATTTAAAATGAAGTTATAGGTTAACAATGGGCATAGAAAGACATTTACAATATACATTTCTGGTGAAATGGGCAGATTACAAAATAATGTGATCAGCAATATTAGTCCCGTTTTGGTAAAAAACATATGCATACATCTACACACGTATCTGACAGGATACATTCCAAGTCGTTAATAAGCTTATACTTTTTCTGTAAAAAATTTGTTTGCTTATTTATATTGTCCTATTTTTCTACAATGACCACTTCGACTTCTGAAATAATAATAATTCAAACAGGTGTTTTATTTAATAAGAAAAGTGGATCTGGCACCCAAACTATAACCAAACACCGCCCTGAAGCAGAGCTCAGCATCCAGGGTTCCCCTGAACAGAGGCACCTTGTGTCTAAGGCTAAGCTGGGGTGGAGGTGTTGAGATGTTTTTAAGTACCAGCCATCGGGTACCACCAAGATAGGCCCAGCTCTCTCCCTCCTGTTCACCTCAGCCTCCAGAACCATCAGCTTCCCATTTACGCAATTTACTGATCTGCAACCCTCTGGGCAGAGTTCACAAAACATGACCAAAGATCCTAAATTACAGTTCAGGATTTTAACTTTCACATTCACTGATTTAGGAGAATCAATGACAGAAGAGCCAAGTTACTGTGGCAGAGATCCAGTTTTAACAGGTGAAGTTAACTCCCACCCCTCATTTTAGGCTGTCCAATGCCAATCCTTTCTGATCACAAGACAAAAAAAATAAGCCATCATGTTTATAAGCATCATCTTCAAATACTTTATCCAGTTAAGCCTTCTGCTTTTAATAGAAAGTGCTGGCTCTTGATAGCCTCTCTGGCATACAGAATGCAGCTGTTGATAAATCTTCTAAGATCTGATCAGCCTAGAACAAGTCCATCACCAGGCACAGGTATCATAAGGCACTTTGCACCGTGAAGGCGTGAAGGGTGTTCTGGAAGCTTAGTGATCTACCAGCAAAAAGGTGTGTGAGAAATCGCGACTTCCCAGCTAACAAAAACAAAGAGCATACAAAGAAGACAGTGATCGGAAAACACACGTGACAAGCAGTAAAGATGAGGGCAGTGTGAGGGAAAGGAATAGAAACAGCAGAATGACAGTCTTCAGAAAAGTGTTCTGAAGGATTCCTCCTCCCGAGTCAAGAGAAGGTTACCAGACCCAGTGCTCTCAGAGGCACATAGGCTATACCTTGAAGCTGCTCACATGCATCTCCCATAACGTAATAGCTAGCAAAAGCTATACTGTACTTAACAGCAAATTGCCTCCTTACTCCCTCAATCCCTTATCTTCTAAAAACCATCCATGATTTAGGTCAGAGCCTTATCCTGTCACAAAATATTTTTTGAGACAGATTTCAACAAAGAAGCATAGTGTCTACACAGCACTATTTTCTTGCAAGAAAACAAAACTGCCAACTATACGGATCTGAAAAATGTGACCACTTCAGGCTTATTTTGGGGCTGAACCACTCCCCTTCCCTAATTATCCCTCAAAGGAAACATATCAGGAGCTGTGGGCAAAGAGGGTAAACATGTCTAATTACAACATGTGCTCTTGGTGGATAAAAAATTTGAACATTCTTGAACTCTGGCCACATTTCAGAAGACCTTCCACTTGTAGTTTAGTCTCCCTAAAGAGGAAAGGTTAAAAGATCAGTTGTGTTTCAACCAGGTCTCCATCAAAAAAGACACAAAGAGAAACTGACCACATTTCTTACCCTCCATACTACAGGAGAGCCTGCTGAATATGCAAGATGACCCTGACTCCTTATCAAGCACTTACAGAGGAAGTGGTTTTTATTTAAAAATCAGGACTAAAAATAAGACCCATTTCAAGAGTACTCTCCACTGGAAAAAAAGACACACATTTGAATTTAAAGATATATATGCAAAGGCTTCAGGCCACAGGTGGTCTTAGAGAAGCGGTCCTTGATCAAGCCCTCTCACCCACAGCCCACCTGCCTTTGCTCTACAGAGGTGTGAAGACAGCCGAAGAGTTTGCTGATGCTTCTGCACATTGCTGTTTAAAGTGCTGAGAGAGGAGCAGGAAAAAACCTTCAGAAATCCAAAATGAAAATGCATCTAATTAGGCATTTGGATTGGGAGCTATAGCTCAAGAAGCTCTCAGCAAGGCCTACAGGTTGTAACCTCTCTCACCTCCTCTCCTAGGACTCTCCCCCTCCTCCCCTGGATTCTGCAGGGCTGGTTTCCGTGATGGCCCTCCAACACTCCAGACTCTTCCCTCAGATCCCAAGCATCCTTCAAAGCTTTGCTCAAATGCCACTGCGCAAGGAGAAGGAGGTCTTTTCTTTTCCCATGATGCTTTCAACTTCTAAGATACCATATAATTTACTTATACCTATTTTATTCATTGTTTACCCCTCTCTCCCTCAGATAAGCTCCGGGAGAACGGGGATCTTTGTTTTGTTCATTGATGTATACCCCCAAGCAGTTTTAGAACAGTGCCTGGCACTGAGTAGGAGCTCAAAAAATATTTTCTGAATGAATGAATGAACTTGACAGTAAAACTCCAGGAGGAAAGCAGCCGGGGAGTCGAAAGGGTGATGGTGAGGGGGTGAAATAAAAAGGGGAAAAAGCGACAGAGGGGAATTTACAAGGAAGAGGTAGAGGCTGACTGAGGCCGGGACCGACCCACACTTTCTCCCTGCAGTGCTGACGGGAAGCGAGAGGCAGTGCACGGTATCCCGCCAGCGGGATCAAATAGCACTCTTAGAAGCAAGCAGCTGAGATAAGCAAGCTCTACAGACTCACTGAGAAATTCCAAGGGCAGGGCAGACCCGCCCGGACTGCAGGCTCTGGGCAGGTCCCCAAGGGGGTCCAGACGTCCCTGCTCTTCCCCTCTCTCGGTGCCCCAAACCCAGCTCCCCTCCACTGTAGCCACGAGCGTGCCGGGCCGCAGTACCTTCCCGGCTCGGGCCCCTTCACCTGGTCGCCAGCAAGCCGGGCCCTGCACTCGAGCACCTGCCTGCCCGCGTCAGGGATCCTCAGCCGGGCCCGCCGGGAAGCCCAGCGCGCCCCTGGGGGCCTCACTCCGCTCGGCTTCCCTCCGGCACCCGGGCAGGAAGCGCCCGCGGCTCTTCCTGCGACGGGTAAGGGGCTGCAGGCGCCCCTCGCCCCTGCCGCTCCAGTAAGACGCCCCGCCCGCGCGGCGCCCCCTTACCTCGGGGCGTACGTACGACACGAAGGAGGGCTTGGGCGCCTTGGTGCCGCCGCCACCGCCGACTACACCTTTCCCCAGCATACCGCCGCCCTGGGAAGCAGCGACGCGCGGGATCAGAGGCGGCCGCTCGCAGCGGCCACCAGCACTGGCGGCCGGGGCTCCGCCCATCCCCAGGGCAGCGGCGGCCGCGGCACCGCCCGCATCCGGCTCCGCCGCTGACACCGCTCGCCCCGCCCAGGCACGCGGGCCCCACCCACTCCGCGCGCAGGCCCAAGCAGTCGGGAACCCGCGGCCGGAGGCCACGCCTCCTCCGCTGGCGACAGGCCGGTCTGCCTGGCGGCTACTAGCCTTCCGAGATAGGCTCCATTCCACCGTTTGCGGCAAAGCCCGCCCCCATGCGTTCTCTGATTGGCCAGAAGCCTCTGCCGGCCGAGCCCCACGTCAAGTCCCTTCTTGAATGAACCTGGACAGATATTTCTTCTGACCAATCCAGAGAGCGTTCTCTCCGGACTCCCCGGCGATTGGATAGCAAAAATGTCGCCGCCGCCAAGTGATCCTGCAGTCACTAAGTTGTGAGCATTGGTTCACTGCCGTCGTTCTCGTCTTTTTCCTTGCCGTTTTGGAATAAAACTTCCGAAAGTGTAGTGTATCGAATCTCACCGATTGAATGAGTGAGTTTCAAACCCCCATCAATGATGTTCGGGCTTACTGTTTTAAGTGCAGACAAAAATGAGACAAACCAAGTGCTAGGCACTTAGGAATGGGTTTGAATGATCATAAAAGGCCTTGTCGACCTCATTTTCTGAAACTTTTTTGTTTTTAATCTTTCCGTTTCTAACAGAATATCAAAAGGCCTTAAGAGATTTCTTTTATTCACCCTCCCAAGTTATCGATAAAACCCTCATTTTTAGTGAAGATTGCAAAGAAAATTCATTTAAATTCGACATTTGGTACGAAGCATTATGTTAGACACAGATGAATAAAACAGTTTCAGCTCTCAAGAAACTCAGTCTAGTGGAAAAAACTAATAATAAATATTTGCAGTTAACTTTCTCCGTGTCAGACCCTGGTAAGCATTAGTCTCGTCAATGGCTAATGCCCTTTACCCTCTTCATCTCCATGACCGCCCCCTCCCCCCTCCCGCGCACCAAAGCCAGGCCAAATAAACATAAAATCTGAGTGAAAACGAATGTGGTTACTTTTTTTTCATCTCTCAAGCTTTCATATATTTATTTTAATAGATCTTTATTGGAGTATAATTGCTTCACAATACCGTGTTAGTTTCTGTTGCACAACAAAGCGAATCAGCCATATGCATACACATGTCTCCATATCCCCGAATGTGCTTACTTTTGAAAACATAGGTCAGGACAAGTCCTGTGGTCTCATTTCAACCTGATTGCCATCCTTCAGCCTATCCAGTACAGCATGGCTGGAGCTACCAGAGTTGCACTATCCCAGTCCTCAAGAAGAGCAGAAGCAAGTAATTTGCCCTGGTCTCGCAACAGGTCACTGACAGAGCTGGGATTCCAGCCCAGGTGTGTCTGATTCCTAAGCCCAAGATCCGAACATTATTATAATTACACAAATTAGGAAGGAGCACGATAAAAGAGCGGTCAATTCTATTTAGGAAGGCTAAGTCAGGCTTCATGAAGAAAGACGCTCCTTAGGGAGGTGTCCGGAATGAAGTTATTTGTGGGGACTAATAGTAGCACTTTATATTTCACAGCAGTTTTTACTTTTCAAAGTGAAACGGCAGGGCAGATTTTTACAGTCTGAACAAATCTTTACATTCTGACTTTTCAGTTTTCCATGATCTTGCACTGACCATAGTCAGTACGTTGGCGTGGGTGCCTGTGGCCAGGGCTTGCTTCCTGGACATGCAACTAGTGCAGTCACACAGGCCCGCAGCTAGAAGGGCTTGGGGCTTAATGCTCTGCGGTCGCGGCCTTCAAATTCTGAATCATTTTATCTTCAAATTTGTGTTTTTTAAGTGAGGTGTGATGGTACGATGGAACAAGCCCAGGGGTCTTGAAGCCTCAGCTCCTGCACAGTCCTCTTGGGTGCCCACCCTGTCCTGGCACCCTGGCCCTCCCCAGCCAAACCTAAGTCTCCTGCTTACCTCTGTCGGGGCGGCAACCTGGCCTCATCATCAGAGGGGGAGTAGTGAGCGGGAGGTCTTGGGTTCTGCCATCGCCATCCACCCCTCCCGCCCACGGGTGCCTGGACACGGACAAGGAGATGATCAGGGTCAGGCACAGCCCCCCAACCCCTTCCCATGTCTCTGGGTGGGGTAAGCAGGCATCCCTGCCCTAGGTTGGCAGCTCCATAACTATGCCCTTTATTATTTGTGTTCTTGGGCAAGTTACTTCATCCCTCTGTGCCTGTGATTCTGTCTGGGATGATAATAACAACAATAATAACTATGTCAATGTGGCTGAGGACTATTATGAAGATTAAACGAGGTAATCCAGGCGATGCCTGGTAGGCAGCAAGAACTAAACAGCTGCTGGCTGACAGTACAATCCCACCAAGGAAGACATAATTTACCCCCTTTCCAGGACTGTAGAAGGAGAAGAAAAGTGACTTCTGATGATGCTCTGCGGCACCTTGTTAAACAAAGGAGTTTTGTTTGTGTCCTTGTTTGTTTTTGTTTTTAACCTCTGGCCCAATCCTTGGACTAGAGATAATGGCTTTTATTTTTAATCCACCACATCAAATTTTCCTGAAATCATCCTGCGGTGTAATAATGACTTTATCCTGCTCTTCAGCATCCAATGGCTCTGCAACGTGACGACTCTGGAAACTTGATGCAGCCACTGCGTCCATACAGTTTCAGAAATCACAGCCAGCAAGTGAGGAACGGTGTTAGAGATGGAGGGTGGGGCTTCCCTGGTGGCGCAGTGGTTGAGAGTCCGCCTGCCGATGCAGGGGACACAGGTTCGTGCCCCGGTCCGGAAAGATCCCACATGCCGCGGAGCGGCTGGGCCCGTGAGCCATGGCCGCTGAGCCTGTGCGTCCGGAACCTGTGCTCCGCTACGGGAGAGGCCACAACGGTGAGAGGCCCGCGTACCGCAAAAAAAAAAAAAAAAAAAAAAAGAAGAAGATGGAGGGTGGCTGCTGCTTCCGGGGGTGGGGGCGTTTTCTGCTCACTGATGAAAACCCGCACTTTCTTTAAGGAGCAGGAAGCGGGTGAGGACAGAGAATAAGCTAACATCCGTTTCCATCTCGCTCTTAAGGTTCTCCAGCTATCAGCATATTTTTCACTCGATCTTTAGGGTGTGGATCAAATCTCCTTGGGAGAGTCCCTCCCAACTGACTGAAAAATCCCTGTCATGCTGAGGTCAAATAATTCTCCATCTATTAATAACCGCAGATGGTGGCCCCTAGACCTTCAAATATTTTAATTTACACATATTAGTTTAAGGTCACTCCTTTCTCCTAATGCTGCCCTGAGCTCTCTTGGAGAATTATAAATAGGAACAAATCTTAGCTCACAAAGAAATGAGTGCCAGACCAAAGACAGTGCCGTTGCTTCCCACAAACTGAAGCCAAGTGTGTACTCCCACAAGGGGGGAACATTCTTCCTCCGGCAGGTAGTTAAGCCTGGATATTTGCATTTCCTTCTCCTGGGAGTCACTTGAAGCAGCCTACGTGTGTGTGTTATTCATCTTTATCTGATAGGTACCAGGAACATAGTAGGGATTCAATAAATATTTGCACCTGAGTGAAAGGGTATTTGCTGAAAAGCAGCCTGGCCAGCAATTGATTAGTAAGAAGGGGAAGCAAGAATTCAAACTCTAGCATCCGGGTTAGAGCCTGCACTTTTAAAATCGCTTGGATACAAACTAAGATCTGATTTTTTTTTTTGAAGATTTATTTGTTTGTTTGTTTGGCTGCATTGGGTCTTAGTTGCGGCACGTGGGATCTTCATTGAGGCACACGGGATCTTTCGTAGCAGCACACGGGCTTCTCTCTAGTTGTGGTGCGCAGGTTTTCTCTTCTCTAGTTGTGGTGCACAGGCTCCAGAGCACGTTGGCTCTGTAGCTTGCGGCACGCAGTCTCTCTAGTTGAGGCACGTGGGCTCAGTTGCCCCATGGCATATGGGATCTTAGTGCCCTGACCAGGGATCGAACCCATGTCGCCTGCATTGGAAGGCCAATTCTTTACCACTGGACCACCAGGAAAGTCCCAGACTTGATTTTTTAAAAAATAAAAATGAATGAATGAGTGAATAAATAAATAAAAGTCGAGGACTAAAATGCACGTGTTATTTAATGGCTGCTTGCCAAATTCCAATTTTAGCAAATGGCGAAGACTTGCCTTCTTCTTTCACTGAAAATAGAAAATTCCTTAACCTCTTGCTGCATCCATGCGTCTTCCAACCCTCCCCTGAAGATGGTGAGGAATAGATCTGGATTAAGAAGCATTTGCATCGTTCTCTACTTTGTGGTGCAATAAAATGAGGGCCTGCTGGGGAGACCCAGTGATTGTGAACAAGGGCTTCCTGGTGATTTTTTTTCTTTCACAAACACACAGCCTAAACTGGCCACATGGTAGGGGGCCTGATGAGCCTACTCTATGAACTGTATTCTGTCTTCTTCAAAATGAGACAGGCTGGGCCCTGGGACCCTTTACTGCAGTGCTTGCACCTGGACAAGCATCTTCTCGTGGATCTGAATACAAAGAAACATTAAGGGACTAAAAACAACTACAGGCATGGGCAGTTGGGGCATATTTTGAACAACATACAAAAAGGCCAAAACCCAACTGCCACTTCTGAGGTGGCAGAGCAAAAGCAGGGCTCTGCGCATGTACTCTACACACAACACCACCAACGGGGTGGGCAGACCACCCACGCTACCCCTCTGGCTACCCACCCACCCATCGCTACCCTCACCCCGTCTACAGGCCAGCTCGCCCCGCACTCAGGGAGCAAGCAAGAGAACGTGCCACTTGCTCTCGCTCTCTCGTCTGGCCTCGTATCAACTTCTATTGCTTAAAGAGTCCAAGAACCTGGGTTGGTAACAAATACACAAGTTAACAGTCTGATTCATTTATTTATTATTATTTTTTTAACATCTTTTTTGGAGTTATAATTGCTTTACCATGGTGTGTTAGTTTCTGCTTTATAACAAAGTGAATCAGCTATACGTATACATATATCCCCATATCTCCTCCCTGTTGCGTCTCCCTCCCACCCTCCCTATCCCACCCCTCTAGGTGGTCACAAAGTACCGATCTGATCTCCCTGTGCTACGCGGCTGCTTCCCACTAGCTATCTATTTTACATTTGGTAGTGTATATATGTCCATGCCACTCTCTCACTTTGTCCCAGCTTGCCCTTCCCCCTCCCTGTGTCCTCAAGTTCATGCTCTAGTAGGTCTGCGTCTTTATTCCTGTCCTGCCCCGAGGTTCTTCAGATCTTTTTTTTTTTTTTTTTAGATTCCGTATATATCTGTTAGCATACAGTATTTGTTTTTCTCTTTCTGACTTACTTCACTTTGTATGACAGACTCTAGGTCCATCCACCTCACTACAAATAACTCAGTTTCATTTCTCTTTATGGCTGAGTAATATTCCATTGTATATATGTGCCACATCTTCTTTATCCATTCATCTGTCGATGGACACTTAGGTTGGTTCCATGTCCTGGCTATTGTAAATAGAGCTGCAATGAACACTGTGGTACATGACTTTTTGAATTATGGTTTTCTCAAGATATATGCCCAGTAGTGAGATTACTTGGTCGTATGGTAGTTCTATTTTTAGTTTTTTAAGGAACCTCCATACTGTTCTCCATAGTGGCTGTATCAATTTACATTCCCACGAACAGTACAAGAGGTTTCCCTTTTCTCCACACCCTCTCCAGCATTTATTGTTTGTAGATTTTCTTTTAATTTTTTTTTTAAGACTTTAATTAATTTATTTATTTTTGCTGTGTTGTGTCTTTGTTTCTGTGCGAGGGCTTTCTCTAGTTGTGGCAAGTGAGGGCCACTCTTCATCGCGGTGCGCAGGCCTCTCACAATCGCGGCCTCTCTTGTTGCAGAGCACAGGCTCCAGACGCGCAGGTTCAGTAGTTGTGGCTCACGGGCCTAGTTGCTCTGCGGCATGTGGGATCCTCCCAGACCAGGGCTTGAACCCGTGTCCCCTGCATTAGCAGGCAGATTCGCAACCACTGCGCCACCAGGGAAGCCCGTAGATTTTTTGATGATGGCCATTCTGACCGGTGTGAGGTGATATCTCATTGTAGTTTTGATTGGCATTTCTCTAATGATTAATGATGCTGAGCATTCTTTCATGTGTTTGTTGGCAATCTGTATATCTTCTTTGGAGAAATGTCTATTTAGGTCTTCTGCCCATTTTTTGGGTTGTTTGTTTTTTTGATATTGAGCTGCATGAGCTGCTTATATATTTTGGAGATTAAGCCTTTGTCAGTTACTTCATTTGCAAATATTTTCTCCCATTCTGAGGGTCGTCTTTTCATCTTGTTTTTGGTTTCCTTTGCTGTGCAAAAGCTTTTAAGTTTCATTAGGTCCCATTTGTTTATTTATGCTTTTATTTCCATTTCTCTAGGAGGTGGGTCAAAAAGGATCTTGCTGGGGCTTCCCTGGTGGCGCAGTGGTTGGGAGTCCGCCTGCTGATGCAGGGGACGCAGGTTCGGGGAGATCCCACATGCTGTGGAGCGGCTGGGCCCGTGAGCTGTGGCCACTGGGCCTGCGCGTCCGGAGCCTGTGCTACACAACGGGAGAAGCCACAGCAGTGAGAGGCCCGCGTACCGCAAAAAAAAAAAAAAAAAAAGGATCTTGCTGTGATTTATGTCATAGAGTGTTCTGCCTATGTTTTCCTCTAAGAGTTTTATAGTGTCTGGCCTTACATTTAGGTCTTTAATCCTCATTTATTCATTAAATAAAGGTTTACTGATGGTCTGTCGTGACTTGTCTCCCAGCCTCTCCCAATAAGACTGGAAGTTCTTGAAAGCAGGGATGGTCTCCTCCATAACTCCTGGGCAAGAAGGAGGGCAATTGTGCAATAGCCATCAAAAATTGTGTTAGGAATTTCACTTCTAAAAATGTATCGTGAAGAGTCACACATGTGAAATGCCATCTATCCAAGCTTACTCACTGCAGCAATTTTTGTAGCAGCAGAAGATTGGGGAAAATCCTAAATGTTCATCAGTAGAGTTAGGTTGAATAAATTATGGTACAGCCATAGAATGGGACACTATGCATCTGTAAGAAAGAATGAGAAAGTTCTCTAGGTAGAAGCTGTAAAGTTGAGTGGTTAAAAGCAAATATTCTGATGAAAAAGAATGTATATATATATGCATAACTGAATCACTTTGCTGTACAGTAGAAATTAACACAACAATGTAAATCAACTCTACTCCAATAAAATTAATTTTTTTTAAAAAAGCAAATATTCTGGAGTCAGACTGCCTGGGTTTAAGTCCTGCCTCCCCCAGTTACTAGATGCATGACCTGTAGGCATTTATCTTCTTGGACCTCAATTTTCTTGCCTATAAAAATGAGGATGGGCTTCCCTGGTGGCGCAGTGGTTAAGAATCCGCCTGCCAATGCAGGGGACATGGGTTTGAGCCCTGGTCCGGGAAGATCCCACGTCACGAAGCAACTAAGCTCGTGCACCACGACTACTGAGTCTGCGCTCTAGAGCCCGCGTGCCACAACTGCTGAAGCCAGCACACCCAGAGCCTGTGCTCTGCAACAAGAGAAGCCACTGAGATGAGAGGCCCACGCACTGCAAGGAAGAGTAGCCCCCGTTTGCCGCAACTAGAGAAAGCCTACGGACGGAAACAAAGACCCAGTGCAGCCAAAAATAAATTTAAAAAAAATGAAGGTGATGAAGATTATAGTGGTACCTGTAGATGATGTATCATAGGCATGTTGTGATGATTAAATGAGTTAATAAATATAAAGTGTTTAGAGAGTTGGTACGTAAGGTATGAATGCACATTCAGTGATCAAAGCAAGGTGCCCTAAAGTATACAGAGTAGGCTACCTTTTGTGTAAAAAAGAATGGAAATAAAGACTACATGTACCCAGCTCTTTATGTTTCCATAGAACATCTTTGGATAGATACAAAAGGAACTATGGCATTAGTGGTTTTGGAAGGGGAAAGTGGGCATTTGGAGGAAAGACTGAAAGAAGAGTTTTTACTGTACACTCCTTTTATCTTTGGATTTTGAACCATGAGAATTATTACCTAGTGCAACAATAAATAAATTAAAACATATATATGTGTGTGTGCATATATATATGTATATATATGCACACACGCACAGAACTATCTCATGTAATTTTTTTAAAATGAAAGTCCATAACATAAAATTAGCCATTTTAAAGTGAACAATTAAAACACATTGAATTTTAATTTAAAAATAAGAGTTTTTAATAAGACCTTGCCATTTTCTGTCTCTGTTGGCTTGGCACTGGTCTCCAAATCCAGCAAGGTCTACTTCCAGTGCCACCACATTTTGACATCGTCCTTGGAGACTGCTGACACCAGTCTAGACGTCTTCTGAATTTCTAAGCACCTGGAATCTGTATGCTGCTTTGACTTGAATATGTCCTGGAGTCAGTGCAATGGGTCCGCGTCTTTGTCTTCTTCCCTAGAGCTGTGTCAGGAGCTTATTGCAGTCAGAGGTGGTCCCCATGCTTCTGCATATTCCCTGCAGTGCTATCCTTGGTGCTTTGACGAGATTATTGGATGGATGGATGGACGGACGGATGGATGGATGGATGGAAGAGGCTTCAGGACCTGGCTGAACCCTGGCAGCCTCTGGACAAGGAAACTGTGCCCTCTACAGGACTATTTTAAAAGTGGTGATGAGGCAGGTGTTCTCAGCGCAGGGTGGGGAGTTAACGTCAGCTGGGGAGCTGGGGCACGGGCTGAAGGGAAATGACAGAGGAAGAGGCAGAGCCCCCCACCTCGCTGTCCTCCTCCACCGATGTACTCATTTTCCGAATCCACGACCGCATGAAACATGCAGTAGAAACTCGGCTTAGGTCAGCGGCTGGACCACCCCCAGACGCTGTAGAAAGACTCCCAGAGCCGGAAAAATTTCATTTTGAAGAGTCATGGGGTTCGGGGGTGGGGAGGAGTTGTCACAAAACCCAGAGAGGGCTTCCCTGGTGGCGCAGTGGTTGAGGGTCCGCCTGCCGATGCAGGGGACACGGGTTCGTGCCCCGGTCCGGGAAGGTCCCACATGCCGCGGAGCAGCTGGGCCCGTGAGCCATGGCCGCTGAGCCTGCGCCTCCGGAGCCTGTGCTCCGCAACGGGAGAGGCCACAACAGTGAGAGGCCCGCGTACCACAAAAAACAAAACAAAAAAACAAAATCCAGAGAAATGAAACCACCTGCCCGAGGTCACGCTGCTGGTCAGTGCCGCCCTGGGACTGACTTCTGTCACGCAGGCTGATTTCTGAACATGAGTTCTGACGCAGGCGACTTAATCTGGTTATTACTGACCTTTATCTTTGCCACTTCAAGTCCGTCTCAGAGCTCCATTCCATGTTTCTCCCCTGCTCTCTGGCCTGAGCTGAAGCTCCGGGTGCACAAAGCCCCAGGCAAGCCTGGGGTGGGGCAGGGCAGGCTGCCCATCTCCTGACCTGGTCCCATTGCATGGCCTGTGTGTCCCTGAGCACGGAAGGTTCCTGGTTCAGAGGGTGTCAGCTTGGGGCTGCAGTCACTCCATCCTGCCCCTGCGCAGGTGGCTGGCACGGCGATTCCTCAGAGATGAAGCTAAGTCCTCATCCCTGGGATGGTCTGTGCCCTATCCTCGAATGGGGGTGCCCGTTTCCTCTGCCGGGCAGCCTCCCAGCAGCACCTTGGCTCTCTCTCCTAATTACTTTTTAGGTCTCACTTGGGAGCCGTGGAAAACTGTGGTCATTTCCAACCCCCTTGGGAGACTAGAAGAGCCAAGCGGCTTCTGCAAGCTCTCCAGCACCTGGAGAGGCCATGTCACCATTTCAACTACCCCATTCCCTGGGGTCAGGGGAAGGGAGAGCATCGGCAGGGCTTCCACACGCCAGAAGTCCCATGCAGGGTGGCTGGACCCAGGCCCACTCTTCTCTCAGGTCCCCTGATGATAGGGTAACTGGGGCAGGGGGTGGGCTGGGGGTAAGTGCAGGGACACTTTGCGCGCTCACTCTGCCCTTTCACTCCCAAGCTAGTCTCTTCCCAGCTCAGAGCTCTGGTCTGTGTGTGTGTGTGTGTGTGTGTGTGTGTGTGTGTGTGTGTGTGTGTGTCTGGAGTGGGAGGGAGGAAGCAGCAAGCAGAAAAACCTGTTATTTTGGTTGGCTTTTCGTTTCAAATTTCTCTTGACTCATTCCAGGATAGTAGAAATCAAGATCTGGCATCTGATTCAGGGATGATCTCCAGGAGAGAACAATGAAAAAAGCCTGTCGGTGTCTCAAAGGCTGGATATCACAAAATCAAAAGTGTGTTATTCCTTCTAGAATTTTAACTGAGATCAAAGTATCAAGTTTAGATCTTAGAATTTCTGCTACTTCAGAGCTGGTTGGGGAGAAACGAGGGACCTGGCATCCAGGCTGTTTATTCTCTAATTTGAAGGGAGATGGCACTGAGAGAATCTTCTCTTCCTTCCAAGTTTTGCTTGGGGCTGAATCTGGTTTGAAAATCTGGTTGAACAGTGGGAAGACACCTCTGTTCCACAGAGGAGGGCCATTCGCATTTGGAACCTCATGATCTCTGAGGGAAGAAGGAAGCTGTAGCTGTCCTAAGGGCCGAGAGAACCTTCTCAAATAAGAACAAGCAAGCATGCTTCCTCAATGGGTTATTTGAGCTTTGCTCAAAGTGCAACCAGGCCTCTTTTGAGCTTGGCTAACCTATCCGCACTCACTGAAAACCTGAAAGACTTATTGTTCAGGTGCCGTGAAAGGACACAGAGGGTGTGAAAGGCCCACTGTTTTCTGTTAGAAATAGTCATCTGTCCCAAGGTTAAAATGTAATCAAAATTGTTTTTAAAAAATCCTTTTTGTCCAAAGGCAACAAGAAAATAGCGTAAGGAATGGAAATGGCTGAGCTTCAAAGAAACATCTCAATATTTTTTAGAATCAATTTTCTGCTTGAGTACTGTTAATAATCGGCCATTTCCCCATTTCCCCATTTCCCTCCAGAACACTGGAGTCTATTCACCATTCATTCACCTGGTCTCTGGAAGAGAATATGAGGGCAGCCAAGCAAAGCACCAAGCGAGGCAATCTCAGACTTTGCAAATATCTGACGCAGGTTTAAGAAGCCTGAAAAGAAGTTTTACAGCTCAGCTGAACGGGGGACCCAGAAAGAGAGGGGGAAAAAAGCAACTCGTTCTCTCACCTCATGTGAGACAACATCAAGTAAAGACAACATACAAAGAGAAACTTAATTTGGAACCACTTATGTGCTCAGAAAAATAGTCAATTCATTTTTAGAAAGAAGCTCTCTGCTCTGCCTTTTTCCTGGTTTGCTCATATTACCAGGGTGACACCTTCTGCATCCCAAAGGAAGGGCTCTGTCCCTCTCGGTCATAGAAGGAGCCCCTCATAAGCCTATGAAGGTGACCTCAAAGCAGCGGCACATGCACTACATGGAGAGATGAGAGCAAGCGCTTTGCTCCACTGGTGACAGGGCAGGTCCTGGTATGGGGAGTGACGGGAGAGGAGGCTTGAGGGACAGGCCGGAGGTATAGTTTATGGACCCAATGCCATGCTAAGGACTTCAGCATTTATCCTTAGGCGTGTGGAGCTAATGGGGGGGGGGGCGGTTTACACCATTTTTTTTCTTTTTAAAGAATTATTATGTAGTAATTATTTAAGAATTATTAAGTAATCATTTCCTATTACATAGTAAAAATTACAGAAATATAGAGAGTAGCAAATCTCCTAATCAAATAGAAATAAACCCCCCAAACTGAACAGACCATAATCATGCTTCACAGGGATAACCACTGGAAACATTTTGGGGAAGAACGGCCTATATATACATGCTTTCCTATTAAAACAAAAAGGGATCATTCTTCACACATGGTTTTATAGTCTGATTTTTTTCATTAAACATTATAAAGTAACTTTCTTTATGTGTTAGGCTCCTACATAGTTATTTTCAGCTTTTTTGCTGACCTAACATTCTTTTTTTTTTTTTTTTTTTTGCGATACGCGGGCCTATCACTGTTGTGGCCTCTCCCGTTGCGGAGCAAAGGCTCCAGACGTGCAGGCTCAGCGGCCATGGCTCACGGGCCCAGCTGCTCCGTGGCATGTGGGATCTTCCCGGATCGGGGCACGAACCCGTGTCCGCTGCATCGGCAGGCAGACTCCGGCTGTGCCACCAGGGAAGCCCCCTGACCTAACATTCTTGAGGGAACTAACACTGTCTCATGAGTATCATGAGTAGCAGGGGTTGAATGAGTGGTTTTAAAAATAAATTTATTTATTTTTATTTTTGGCTGCGTTGGGTCTTCGTTGCTGCGCGCAGGCTTTCTTTAGTTGCAGTGAGCGGGGACTACTCTTCGTTGCGGTGCGCGGGCTTCTCATTGCGGTGGCTTCTCTTGTTGCAGAGCACGTCTAGGCGCGTGGGCTTCAGTAGCTGTGGCACGTGGGCTTCAGTACTTGTGGCTTGCGGGCTCTAGAGCGCAGGCTTAGTAGTTGTGGCGCATGGGCTTAATTGCTCTGTGGCATGTGGAATCTTCCTGGACCAGGGTTCAAACCTGTGTCCCCTGCATTGGCAGGTGGATTCCTAACCACTGCGCCACCAGGAAGCCCTGAATGAGTGGTTTTTAAGGAGGGGGCACTCCTCTTTAGAATCACTGGTCTAGGGACTTCCCTGGTGGTGCAGTGGTTAAGAATCTACCTGCCAATGCAGGGGACACGGGTTTGATCTGATCCCTGGTCTGGGAAGATCCCATGTGCCGCAGAGCAACTGAACCCGTGCGTCACAACTACTGAAGCCCGTGCACTTAGAGCCTGTGCTCCGCAGCGAGAGAGGCCACTGCAGTGAGAAGCCCATGCACCGCAGCAAAGAGGAGTCCCCGCTTGAGGCAACTGGAGAAAGCCCGCGTGCAGCAACGAAGATCCAACGCAGCCAAAAATAAATTAAAAAAAAAAAAAAAAAAAAGAATCACTGGTCTATAACATCACTTAGATGATTGAGCTGTATTTCATTAAAATACTTATTGGACATTTTGTTTCTAATCTTACCCACTTGCCAATAATGCTTCTGTAAATATATTTGAATTTATAGTTTTCTATACTTATCTGGTTAGGTTTAATTCTTTTTTTTCGTGAAAGAAGTGGAAAATTCTATTGGAGCCAAATTTGAAGATAGTAAACCACGAACAGCATCTCAGAAAACTCCGAGAACTGTTCCCTAGATTTAATACTTTAAGATAACTTCTTTTTTTTGTTTGTTTTGTTTTAAGAAGATGTTGGGGGTAGTTTATTAATTTATTTATTTTTGCTCTGTTGGGTCTTCATTCCTGTGCGAGGGCTATCTCTAGTTGTGGCAAGCGGGGGCCACTCTTCATCTCGGTGTGCAGGCTTCTCACTATCGCGGCCTCTCTTGTTGCGGAGCACAGGCTCCAGACGCACAGGCTCAGTAGTTGTGGCTCACGGGCCTAGTTGCTCCGTGGCATGTGGGATCCTCCCAGACCAGGGCTCGAACCCGTGTCCCCTGCATTAGCAGGCAGACTCTCAACCACTGCGCCACCAGGGAAGCCCCAAGATAACTTCTTTGCAGTTCAGCTGCTGGGTCAAAATCTCTCTCTGTATATTTGCATTTAAAAAAAAGATAATTCAGATGTTGACTGAGCTGGTGCCCTTGCCTTTGCCTTTGAGATCTTGGTATTACTTGATATTTTCAATCTTTATAACCTTTGTCAATCTGGTTGACAAAAGCTTATTACTTTTTAAAAATTTCTATTTATTTGATTACTAGTAAGGTTGAAATTTTGTTTTCATATGACTATTGGCTATTTATATTTCTTTTGAGAATATATATTTCTTAAGAATTGTCCAGCCATGTACATTGCCCACTTATCCTTTTAAAGGAAGATTATATCTTATAATTTATTACCAAGGTATTCCATATTCATTGTCAAATCATCTAAATCAGTGGAAAAAGTCACTCAAGATCTCATAATCCAGAGATAACCAATGTTAATAGTTTAAAAAAATGTTTTTATTTTATATTGGAGAACAGCAGATTTACAATATTGTATTAGTTTCAGGTGTACAGCAAAGTGATTCAGTTATACATATACCCAATGTAATAGTTTTGAGTTAGGACTTTTTCTGTGTGTGTGTGTATGTGTGTGTCTGCATATGTGGATGCATGTATCACAAATGTGGACTTTTTTGTTTGTTTTTGTTTTTTTTGCGGTACGTGGGCCTCTCACTGTTGTGGCCTCTCCCGTTGTGGAGCACAGGCTCCGGATGCGCAGGCTCAGCGGCCATGGCTCACGGGCCCAGCCGCTCCGCGGCATGTGGGATCTTCCCGGACCGGGGCACGAACCCGTGTCCCCTGCATCGGCAGGCGGACTCTCAACCACTGCGCCACCAGGGAAACCCCAAATGTGGACTTAAAAAAAAAATCAATTTATTTATTTTTAGCTACGTGTGTCTTCCTTGCTGGGTGCGGGCTTTCTCTAGTTGTGGCAAGCAGGGGCTACTCTTTGTTGCGGTGCATGGGCTTCTCATTGCAGTGGCTTCTCTTGTTGTGGAGCATGGTCTCTAGGCGTACAGGCTTCAGTAGTTGTGGCACGTGGGCTTCAGTAGTTGTGGCTTGTGGGCTCTAGAGCGCAGGCTCAGTAGTTGTGGCGCATGGGCTTAGTTGCTCCACAACATGTGGGGTCTTCCTGGACCAGGGCTCGACAACGTGTCCCGGGCATTGGTAGGGGGATTCTTAATCACTGTGCCACCAGGGAAGCCCACAAATGTGGACTTTTATACAGATATTGGTTTTACATATATGATTTATGAAAATCTCAGTATGTCAATAAACACACAGCTACATCATTATTTGTAATGATCCACTACACAGATGTCCCATTTTTCTAATTCTTGACAATTCAAGTAGTAAATCTTTATTCCTTGTCCAATTCTTTTCTTAGTGGAATCAGATTCAAATGATTTGAACAGGTATTTCCCTGGTGGCACAGTGGTTGGGAATCCACCTGCCAATGCAGGTGACACAGGTTCGATCCCTGGTCCGGGAAGATTCCACATGCCGCGGGGCAACTGGGCCCGTGTGCCACAACTACTGAGCCCACGTGCTGCAGCTACTGAAGCCCACGTGCCTAGAGCACGTGCTCCACAGCAGGAGAGGCCACTGCAATCAGAAGCCCAGGCACTGCAATGAAGAGTAGCCCTGCTCACGGCAACTAGAGAAAGTCTGCATGCAGCAACAAAGACCCAATGCAGCCAAAAATAAAAAATGTTTATTTAAAAAATGATTTGAACATATTTATTAATATCAACTCTGATATATTATAATGGTTTCCCCAGTTATTTGTCTTTAAATTTTATAGTTTTATATTTTTAGTACTAAAATTCACATATTTTCATATTGAACCAGCCTTGCATTCCCAAGATAGACTCCACTTGGTTGTGGTGATTATTCTTTATATATATTGCTAGATTTGATTTGATAAATCTTCTGTTAAGGATTCTTCAGTCTAATTTCATCAGGTATATTGGTCTGAGTTTCTTTGAACTGTTTCTACCTAGTTTTGGTATCAGGGTAATGTTGGCCTCATAAAGTAAGTCGGGGTTGAGCTCCAGAAAAAAAAATTACTGTAATTATTATCGTATTATTCATAAATAACTTTATGGGGTCACTTGCCCTAGCTCCATCCTCTCCCCAGTCTGCCCAGTGTGTTCAGTTCCCCAGGACTCCCTTTTTCAATCCTCTGGCCAGAAACCTGCAGCTTTAGTTATTGAATTCTACCAGACACTTCTATGGCTGTATTCATGTCCAAGGCTAAGCAGTGAGTTTACTGCTGGAGGGGGAAAGATGGCAAAATTGTCAGTTTGATATACTTCAGTTCTGGTCTTCTCCAATATGCCTGCTACTAACTATGGTTCAGGGTCCTCAAATTGCTGTTCTATGCATTTTATCCAGTTTTTATAGTTGAATTCCGAGGAAGAGACGGGGAGGAGGGTGTTTACTTCATCTTATCAGTACCTGGAACTCATAAATTTGGTTTCAATTAATAATTTAGTTGTATCCCCCCTCCCACTTCACCATATACTAAGCCATCTCCTTTTTTATCTCTTTTGATATGCACTATTTCATAAAAAGGAAAAAATTAAGAACACATATAATTAAGAATTTTGCCATCTGAAATCTTTTCCCTCCTTCTCTTAATCCAACCAAAGAGCAGACAGGAAGACAGGCAGGCTGCTCCAATGTTACTGTGAGATTTTTAGGAGATAGGTTTTAGTGTCTGCTCTGAAATAAAGGATTCCTTTGAGGCTGTAGCTTGCTCCAATTTCAGGCCTCCTTCCTGACATTTCTCTTGAAACAGTCAATGAAGGAAGTGCATCAAGTGTTTCTTTACGACTGTCCTTTACATTAGGTGTGGGAGACATCACGTATCCTAGTATATAGGAGAGAAACACATGATTACAGAATCAAAGAATTTTGGAACTGACAGTAATTTTAGAGATGGTCTGCCCCTCAGTTTAACATATGTGGTTGCACATGCAGATTGGAAGAGTCCATTGGTAAAAAGTCCACGATCTGAAATATAATAAAACCAAATGCCCACAGGGCCAGCCTGGTAGACAAAATAGGGAACAGTAGAGGCTTTGGTAAACTGTCCAGAACAGGCTTTGTCTTAAATTTATCCTCTAGAGGGAGTAGCCATTACCCTCATCATAGGAACACATGCTCTATGTCATCAGATCTTCCAGTTTTTCAAGAGAAGTCAAATTGGGATTTTCATGTGAAATCTTTACTATTGGCTCAAAGTTTCTAACAGTCTTTGGGCCAAATGAGACAGCTACATCCTGGGTATAGTATATTAGATGTCATTTTTGACTCCTGGCTCAGGTAAAAGTTTTCCTCCTTTTTTCCTATCCTTACTTAAGCATTGACCTTTGAAAGAGCTATAGCTTTGTAGGTTCTTTAGAATTACAAGGAGAAAAAAAGGCTAATGGGCAGGTCTTTGGAGTGGACCAAAATTGGGATGCTTAAGATCTATTTGTACATTACGTCTTAAGCATTAAAATTCTGCAGAAAGAGGTTTGACTAAAGCAAAAATTAACACTTTGTAAATCAACTATACTTCAATTAAAAAAAAATTTTTTTTAAAGGGACAAATCTATAGGAGGTACATAGCATAAAGGTTAAAAGTTCAGGATTCGAAGTCAACAGGACTCTCCAAGTACACAGCTTTCTGATGACCAGACACATTAAAGAGATATTCAAATGATCTTTATTATAGCAACAGCAAAGTACTTAGTCTCAAAACCCTGGTTTTCTCATGTGTAATGATACCTATCACCTAGTGATATCCCAAGGATGAAACCACATGTACCATTTTAGCACAGTGATGTGGAGCTGCTTGAAGTTCTTTTGAGGAGCAATGACATGATCAAATTGGTGCTTTAGGAAAAATATTCTGGGGGCTGTAGGTTGAATAGCGTAGAGACTGGAGGCAGAAAGAAAAAAGGCAAGACTGGAGTTTGGACTGAGAGAAAGGATTTGGAAATAAACGTAACAGAAGGAGTACCTGATGAAACTTGGAAGGTGGATGAGATTATCAATAGCATGTACATATAAGATGACAATGATAGAACCATGGAAAGTGCTACAGCTGACCCTTGAACAACGTAAGGGGTCGGCAACAACTTCTCTGTAAGTAACCCCGTTCATTTTACTGTTGCAGTTAATATTTTTAAAAATGCCATTTCTTCAATTGTTCGGTTTTTTCCTATAGCTATTCATATTAGAAGGTACTTATAATCCTTTCTCTCTTCCATATTATCTTTTGTCCCTCCTGCTCTGTGGTTCCAACTACATGCCATAATTTTGAACAAATTCACTATCTTGGTCACTCTTTTTTGAATATCACATTAAAATTAATGCCCAGAACTGAACAACAGATTCCAGATATGGTGTGGCTAATGCCTAGTGTAGGAGGACTGTGTATCTCTCAATTTTGGATATCACTAAGACAAAGGATACAAGGATGTGCCTTCGCTGTTAAAAGGCTTGCAGGGCTTCCCTGGTGGCGCAGTGGTTGAGAGTCTGCCTGCCGATGCAGGGGACATGGGTTCGTGCCCCGGTCCGGGAAGATTGCACATGCCGCGGAGCGGTTGGGCCCGTGAGCCATGGCCGCTGAGCCTGCGTGTCCAGAGCCTGTGCTCCGCAACGGGAAAGGCCACAACAGTGAGAGGCCCGCGTACCGCAAAAAAAAAAAGGCTTCCAGTGCTCACTAAAATTAGTTGTGATTGGTAATGCAGGTTTTAACTTCCTTCCAGCCCTCCACATTATGCATTAGCAAAAGGCAGGCCTTCTGTTTTTGTCTACAGTATAATGCATACTATATCACACTGAAGTACAATTTGCTCTTTTTAAGCAGCTTATGGCAAAGCTCAAGGTAAATTACAACACTCTGGACTTCTTCCCATCAGGAACCTGTCGTACTGCATTATCCTGTATTTATTTAATATAGGGCCTATATTGATCCAAGCCCTAGTTATGTTCTCTGCCATTTTCCCTTTCTACTTGTGAACTCTCTTAACATTAACATATTTTATGAGTGATTAATTAGCTGGGATCAACTTAACTGCCTTTTCGTACTTTCATGCAACAGATTACTTACTTTAAAAAAAAATATTTCACATTAGGTTACTGATTAAACAGTCCTTTCCAAACTGAAGACCCTTTGTCTCTAGTACCAGTATCTTACTATATTAAAGTGAATAAGAGTAGCTCTGTATTTAACATGGAACCAGTTTAAGTATTGTTCAAAAATATTACTCAAAGTTTTAAGTTAGTTCCAGAATTGTTTCCTCTTTGCAGATTTTATTTTACATCTACTATTATTACACTAAGCAAGATAAAGGAGGACTAACGGAACGTAGTGCCTGTGACTGCTGGGACGTGGGTGGTGTGGGGAGAGTAGTGTGAGTACACACGTTACGGAGCTGTGTGCTGCTCATGTGCTTTTTGGCCATTTGACTCTGCACTTGGGGTTGGTCTGTACTTATGTCATTGTAATGATTTCATGCCTGCCTGTGACATTTTTATCAAATGTGTGAATAAAGATTACTATGAAAATAAAAAAGGTAAAGGAGGACTAAAATTAACTAGACTATAGCTTACTAAAATTACCTAAACAACTAATCAATAAAATTGCTTACGGAATAGGGATATTATGATTTGCTAAATACTGCAATAAACTTATTGCCATATTGCATAGCTGATCATAAAATACCTTTAATACTAAACTTAAAATACAATTCTGAACTGTAAAGCATGTTTATTAAAGCATGATCCATGTACAACTTGCATCAGAACCACCTATAATTGAAGAAAAAAATTGATTTGGGATGATCCTACAGTGCTTGTTAAAAATGCAGTTTCCCTATGTGTACTGATACAGAACAACCTCCAAGACTCCAAGATACATTAAATGAGAAAAGGCAAGGTTCAGAACAACATACGCAGTATCCAGCCATTTGTATAAAGACAAAGGGGAGCACATGTTGATGCTGACATATGCACAGACCACGTGTGGAAGGATATACAAATGGATAACACTGCCTCTGGAAAGGGGAACCACGTAATGGGAAAACAGGGGGAGGTAGAAGGTATTTTATGCTGTAAACCCCTTTACAATTTTTGACTTTTGTAACATGTTATGAACAATCCATTCAAACAACTAAGAGAAAGTCCATCTTAGAATGCACATTCTCAGGCTTATTCTGGCCCTCCTTAGAATTTCTGGAATTAGGGTTTAGGAATCTTAATTTCTAGAATGGTCCCCACATGACTCTCATGAACAAATTTGAGATCACTGCTATGAATATTATCTATGACACTAAAATTTGCCCTTTATTGGGAAAAAATTTTTAAGTTAGCTCTGCCAAATTCAGTACAAAAGATGGTGAATCCATTAAAGTAACTGTTTATAACTTAAATTCACAACATATACTGACAACGTAATATGATGACCATGCAAAAGATTTGATGCTTTGTCAATAAGCAAAAAAAATGATTTAAAATACTGTTGACTTAAAATAATCAGAGATCCTTTCTTATGCTGTTTATGCAAGTTTCCTTTTCCTTTTTTTGGGTGAAGTAGAAAAGGATAGCTTTATTTCTTTGCCAGGCAAAGGGGGACACAGTGGGCTTCTGACCTTGAAGAAAACTACATTTCTCTGTTCGAATCTGCCCTTTGGAACTCAGGGAAGGTCATGGAGGCTGGAGTCTTGACTACAGAAAATGGGGGACAAAGGGGCCTCCATGCCCGGGAGCCCTATAGGGCCTCACTCAGTTTCACTCCACCCTTTTCATTGATACTCCTCAATCTTGAGGACAGATATTGGACAAGAAAGGGAACAATCATTTTGGATAGAGATGAAGTTTTCATTTTTAATACTAGCTTATTTAAAGAAATAGAAGAAACAATAGTGGTGAAGACAAAAATCTAATTTGTAATGCATCATGTAATTGGGGGATGGTTGAATTAATTTGTTTTATCTGGATTATCATTACTGAAACATAAGCATGCACTATAACAAGGAGAGCTAGTTTGAGATGCAGAGAAAACTGATAAGTAAATTAGTTGCCGAAACAACTGGTTCAAGAACGCATTAGCATGATAACCAATGCTTCTTTTGACCAAAGCAGAAGAGATACTAACAAATACTCAAGTCAGCTTTATTTCATATAAGATGGTTAATGTGAATCTAGCTACAGCTGTAAAAACCATTAAGCCATGCAAAAAATAAATAATACTGAAATAATTATCTTTGTAAAAAAAATTTAAGTGTCACCACTTGTATATCTGGATGAAGACACCTGAAACTAAATGCAAAAATTTGGAACTTAGGCTGAGAACATTTTTAGAACATAACTAATTGCAAGATGAAGGGAGCAGGCTGGCAAAGTGCTGAGCATAAACTTTGATACCTGACTTTCAATTTCAACTGTGTCACTAAATTGATGTACTAACTTTAATTAGCCACTCTGGGCTTTAGTTTCCTCACCTAAAAAATAAGAAATACAGCACCTTACTTATTCTTAATTTGTTATGATAGTTTTAAACAGGAAAACGTGTGAAAGACCTAGCATGGTGTCTGTCATTAGTGAGTGATAAATGTCAGTTCTTTTCTTCTCTCTTAAGTAAGAAAACTGTGAGAAACAAAATTCCAAATTTTTTTTACTGGGTGACCAAAATGAGACCCGGAAAGATTAAAAAAAAAAAGAAAAGAAAAGATGCTTGCTTGAGTTACAAAGATAGTATGTGACAAAATTTGGGAGAAAAAACAGAGTCTCCTGTTCTACTTCCCCAGCGGTTGTCTCCTACAGTCTCCTGGTCCTCTAAGAGCCTGGGGGAAGATTCTGACCCAAGAAAGAAATTGAACGAATATGGTATTGAATTACACAATTTTCTGGAAATTACGTGCCCAGGAAACATCATTTGTCAGAAATAACAAGATGTAAGTAGCCAATAAATTTGAATATGGTTTTACTGAAGCATACGTCATTTCAAAGCAGAAGTATTTATGTCAATTCTAACATATAATACAGTTAAGTCATTATATGAATTTAAGTTTTTATTTGTGTATTTCACTGTAGTGCTGTGACAAAATGACATTTGTGTACCAGAGCATACATATATCCACAGTAAGATGTAACTTTTCATTACACCACTGCTAGAATATTTAGCTTTTTGTAGGACACATAAGCAGGTAAGATGGCCACACCAAATAATTTTCTGTTTTTTTTCCCTTAGATAACCTTAATTTTTTAAAATCAGTAATACTCTATCAACCTCACTGTTAATAGAACTGTAAATTATCTGGGTGATGGGGTGTGGGGACGGGGGGAGGGATAATTCAACTATTATTATACTGTAATAGTCGCTAGAGTAATCTCACACACACCAATAATGAACTGTCTTCATAATTAAGGGCTAGTTACTGTTGTTAGTTGCACAATGATACAGTTCCTTTTGAAAATATTGGTTAGCCCACTTATATATGAAAAATGCCCTTTCCACTTATGCAGAAGAAAAAAATATTCAGAAAGTTATTTTTGGCCTTGCTATGTCAAAAAGTCAACTGTACAAAGATCTACGTGTCAAACCTAAAATTATAATTTTAAAAGTATTAAAAACAAAAATGTCATGCATTTTTATTATCAATTATGCAGAGGCTTTAAAACTGTCGCAAGACCATATAGTATATATTAGCTTTTATACTGCTAATGCACAACTAACAGCAAACTTGATTAGATTAACAGAAATCTGTCTTAATTACACCTTTATATATCACACTAGAGAGACAAATGCCACAAGATCTGCAGAAACATTGAGTTCTGAGCACTTAAATGGCAGGATAACTTTTTTGTGTTGTAATCTATCACATAAAGAATAACAAAAGGAGGAAATTCTGCAGTCTCACGTTACAAAAAAACGTACTGCTGTAAAATATTAAGAGAGGGTAAAGGATATCTGTAACACAAAGTAACAACTAGTATCAAACAGCAAACAAAACCTCTAAATAAAAATATCAAAATACACATAGCAACTGAGCACAAATACTGCATTAAATATAGTAAAGATTTAATAGGACTAGTTAATAAAAGACACAAATATAGGGGGAGCTAGGGCAACCAGTAAATAAAACCAAAAATAATGGGAAAAAAAATCAGAACAATTGTTTTTCCCCTAGTTGGAGCACAATTTTGGGGGGGTGTCTTTCCATTCATATAATACCTAACACTGTACATTAAAAGATTTTAATATCATAGAAAAACTTGGTTCTTCCATGAAATTCTTTAAATTCTTGATAATTTTTTCAAAGTAGACATCATTATGAATGAAAAACAGCCAACAAATGGGCACCTGTTGCCTTTTAACACTGCAGATTTTACAGAAACTTTTTAAAAGTTATCATAATCCTTTTTGTCTTTTTTCCCCTCAGCTTCAAATCCATCAACTCCATCACTATCCCTTCTTCGCTTCCTGTTGTTGTGGATGTTAAAACGTTGGCTCATTTGGGGTAGTGGATCCATGCCCAGAACTTTGTGTATCTGGCGGAATGCAAGGAGTCTCAATGCAAACTACAACAACAAAAAGAGTCAGAATTTAGTTAATTTAAAAAACCAGTATTAATTCTTATTAGGTTTATAGCCCCAAATGACAATATAAAAAAGCATGTTTAATGAAAGAAACATCTTGAACGATATTAAATTTCACAAATGAAATACTCCATATGTTCTGATGTTTTTATTTTCAGGCTTTAATGTGTACATGCTGTTTTGTTTTTTAAAGCATAAGTTAAAAAAATAATTCTTAAAAAAAATTAGTATAATGTTCATTAAAAAAATCCTAAAACAATATACAGCAAAAGAAAAAGTGTCTCACTTATTGAATTAACATCTCTTTGGTTCATATTCACTCATCTTCCTACTTTTCCTGTGGATGCCCATGCACACAGGCTCAGGCATGGGGTACACGTGTGCGCACACACACACACCTCCCCCCAGGTTTACAAAATGAGGATTATACTTCTACAACTTGTTACTTCATGAACTAAAAAAAAGATTTTTCACTATGTGGCTATGTATACATAGGAATATGTTAGGCATCAATGTCACAAGACCTATGTGTCACATGATATTTGAGACATAATTCCCCAGTTTTCTGGGGGATATATACCCTTTAAACTAATATAAGGAAATTCTACAGTCATTTGATCAAATGGCAATTTTCACTACATAGTTAAACCTTCAATATAACTGTTTATAGACTATTTCTTGAGATATAATTCACATATAAAATTTGTCCTCTTAAAGTGTACAATTCAGTGGGTTTTTTTTAGTATACTTACAAAGTTTTTCAACCATAACCACTCTCTAATTCCAGAACATTTTCATCACCACCTCTCACCCGTAAAAAAACCCCATGGCCCAACAGCAGTCATTCCTCAATTCCTCTACCCTGAGGCCCTCACAACCACTACTTTTCTATCTTGATAGATTTGTCTACTATGGACATTTCATATAAATAAAATCATACAATATGACTTTTTGTGTCTGGCTTCTTTTACTTACATTAAGGTTTTCAAGATTCATCTACATTATACTATGTATCAGCACTTCATTCCTTTTAATGGCTGAGTAATTTTCCACTGTATGAATATACCGCATTTGTTTATCCACCTATCCATCAACTGATATACACTTGGGATGTTTCCACTTTTTGGCAATTATGCACAATGCTTCTACGAATATTTGTGCATAAATTAAAATTTTTTTTTATTTTTTGTGTATAACTTTTTAATGAACATATATTTGCAGTCCTTTGAATATACTTAGGAGTCAAACTGCTGAGTCATATGGTAACTCTATGTTTAACTTATTGAGGAAGTGCCAAACTGTTTTCCACAGTGGCTGCTATTCAGACTATTTTTAATCCCTGTTTATCTTCTTCAGCTGAGATAGTTATTGACTACAATCATCCAAGTGAGAATTTACTGTTCTAAAACTTTTTTCCAGATTAGATGATTCTAGTTCCTTAGAAGTCTCCTCATACATTGATTGGCTTTTCAAACCTTCAAAAGTCCCCAAATCACCTTGGTTGGAACTTGATACAGCATTCTGTGTAAGCCTGCAGTTCTGGATCTTTGGCAGTACTGGGTACTTCTCTATCTCATCTAAGTTATAAGGCTGTTAACTTTCTGAAGTGAAACTAGGAATATTTATCATAACAGAATACTGATTCTTTATTTAGAGATACTTACAAAAGGTCCTTCCCAAAGATAAACAGAATAATGTTTTCTTCTGTATTAAAAGAAAATATCCAAAGATATCTGGTGTATAATAATGAATAGTAATACACTTCTACCACAGACATATTGCTACTGATCATCAGCTTTTTCTAATACTAGGAGTTTCTAAATAGAAGAGTACTCCAGTAAGGAAAACTAAAATAGCATCTGAGGATGGAGTGCACACTGTAAGCTCTTGTTCTGCATGTGATTGATATATATTACTAAATTCGAACAAGAAGAGAGATTTCTACTGTGTAACTGTAAATTATTTAGCAGCAAACAAAATTTGAGGATACTGAAATTATTCCCATAAAAAGTCACCTTGGAATTTTTAAACAATATCAAAGGAGACAAGGTTTACTTAATTCCTTTTTTGAGGGGGCAGATTAGCCTTATTCTCCTCTTCGTATACTTCTGGACTCAAAAAAAGCAAGCAATAGCAATTTTAGACTGATTGAAATATTAACTTATTTAATCTTCCCAACAATCCTATTTGAGACAGACACTGCTCTTATCCCTTACAGATGAGTGGGCAGAGCTGCTATTCAAACTCAGGGAGTCTTGACTTCAGGGCCCACACTTTTAATTACCACATTCGCTGGCTTTTTCAGTGGCAGGAAAGGCTAAATCATAACAAAAATTTCCATAAACCATACAACGTATCACTTCTGTACATAAAGAGGACATAAATAGCTTCTCTACTGACCCTGATATACAACGTAATACCAAGATTTAGAGACACTGAAAATACTGCTGTATTTTTATATTTATATAATACTTAAAGAGACATGCACATAGTTAAAATAATAAACTTGAAGATTACATTGATGAAATCTGGTTTAAATTATATCCTCTCTAAGGGTTTACTTACAATGATTTTTTCTAAAGGACAATTATAAAAAACCAAAACTTTAAGGGCAGTGATAGAACAAAGCTTTGGGATTGGGAACACACTGGTACCTGTGCACTGGATGTGATGTCTTCACGCTGCTGGTCAGTCATTGTTGCCAAGGTATCAAATGGATCCTTCTCACAAGGATCCAGAAGTCCAGGACTACCTACAGCAATCACCGTAGGGAGAAAAAAGCATTACCATCATCCATTTGTAAAATAAAGAAGAGTTCTCATTCAACCATCAAACACAAAAACAAACATTAAAAATGAAGTAAAACTTACCTTTAAGAATAATCCCTGAAGAAATGCACTCAAACACTCTTCTCAGTGCATCTCCAGGACTCTGAGGACTAGAAGCACTACTGATTGCTTTCTCTACTAGTAACTCCATAGCCTAAAAACAAAAAAATAAAAATGTGCTTAACAGCTTACAGCCCAAAGGAATTATTCATTTTCAAATACCAGAATGACAAACTACCTGCAAAACTGTCAATAAAAAATTTAAAGATTGAAAAGGTTACATAGACCGAGTCACAAAATTAGAAAAAAATTACATATAGTATAAAAACACTCAAAATTAATAAGTAATGAAAACAAAAATAATAAGACTATATAATTGACATCTTAAAAATATTTTATAATTTATGCTAAATGAAAAATAGATTAATAGGTTTTTTGTTATTTTTAGTTGTTATCCTTTCCTATTAAAATATGACAGTCCTTAAAATTCTTTCGATATTTAGGACTCACATACATATGTTCTTTAACACCTACATACTGATGATACTAAGTCGTTAGAGCAAGACAGTATTCTACTAAGAAGACTTTTGTTTTCTTTACGAACAATTATCTAATTTTCATTTACCATACAACTGTACTTCTATTATCCTTAAGGAAAACACAACTTATGCTTTCACTGTAAATTACATTTGAGAGACTCAAAATCTAAACCAATGAATAAAAGAAAGAAGTACAGATTTAGATCCAGAAAGTGTTTTGAAGGGTCTATTAGAAAAATGTTTCCACTTAGAGTTTAAAAATTGAGATATAATGTACCACTCAGTGGTTTTTAGTACATTTACAAAGTTGTTCAACCATAACCACTCTCTAATTCCAGAACATTTTCATCACCCCCCCCAAAAAACTCCATACCTATTAGCAGTCATTCTCCATCCTCCCTTTCTTCCATCCCCTGGCAACCACTAAACCACTTTCTATTTCTATAGATTTGCCTCTTCTAGATACTTCATACAAAGAACCATATGTGACTTTTTGTATCTGGTTGGTTTCTTTCACTTAGCATAATGTTTAAGGTTTGTCCAAGTTGTAGCCTTTACTTAAATTATAAATAAAACCACCAATAACACTTCAAAGAAATTAAATAGATTGCAACTAGAATGAAATCCTTAAAATGATACTGAAACTGAAAATACCTTAGGGAGAATCCATTTTTAGCTATATACTTAAAAAACTCATAAATTTAATCAGAGGTAAAAACTACATCCACCTATTCACCCCGAGGCCATTACTAAGATCTCTGAAGTAAGAGTAATTCTTAAAAGGCTGGACATTTGGAGGCTTCAGTCCCAAACAAATTAGGAATAAATTGTAAGAGAGATGTGAATTAAAAGAGATAGTGCACATTAAGAGCTATAAAAAAATGATAGCTGGAAGCAAGAAGTTAAAAAAATCTGAGAATAATGAATGTTAATAATGATAAATGTAAATTACAACAAAAAAATTAAGATGCTTCAGTTTATTCAACTGAAGAATGCAGTAAGATGTTCAAGACAATTTTTAAGGATTTTCATTTTAAAATTTTAGTATTTTAAGGAATCAGCTTCACTTATCTAGACAACTCTATGAATGTAGAATAAACACCTTTCCTTTCCAGACAAGTCAAGTATTATTTCAAGATGTCCAAAAGACTGAAATCTTTGAAGATTAAAGGACTTTCAAGTGTCATTTATTTTGGATTTTTAAAAATTCTACTTTATTTAGTTTTTTGGCTTCGTCAGGTCTTAGTTGTGGCAGGCGGGGTCTGCGTTGAGGCACATGGGGTCTTTCGTCTGGTTGCAGGCTCTTCATTGTGGCGTGCGGGTTTTCCTCTAGTTGTGGAGCACAGGCTCCAGGGCAGGCGGCTCCAGAGTGCGTGGGCTCTGTAGTCTGCGGCACGCGGGCTCTCTCGTTGAGGTGCACGAGCTCAGTAGTTGTGGTGCTGGGCTTAGTTGCCCCGTGGCATGTGGGACCTTAGTTCCCCAACCAGGGGTCAAACCTGCGTCCTCTGCATTGGAAGGTGGATTCTTTACCACAGGACCACCAGGGAAGTCCCCCAGATGTCATTTATTTTGAACCCCTCTGCGTAACCTAAGTGGCCAGTATGTAGAAACTACTCAATAGGACTTCCCTGGTGACACAGTGGTTAAGAATCCGCCTGCCAATGCAGGGGACACGGGTTCGAGCCCTGGTCCGGGAAGATCTCACAGGCCACGGAGCAACTAAGCCCATGCGCCACAACTACTGAGTCTGTGCTCTAGAGCCCGCGAGCCACAACTACTGAGCCCGCGTGCCACAACTACTGAAGCCCGCATGCCTAGAGCCTGTGCTCTGCAACAAGAGAAGCCAACGCAATGAGAAGCCTGTGCACAGCAACGAAGTAAGTAAATAAATAAATAAAACACTCAATAAATGTTTATGAAACAGAATACTTTTGGAAAGAAATATGAAAATAATCCTGCTAATAAAAGAAATCAAGGCTTATAATTAACAAGTTACTAAAATACAAAATTGATGTCCTAATATATGCAACTTTCCGAAAATAATTCTAATTTATACTAAGTACTTTTAGAGAATGTTAAGAGAAAAATAAGTATTAAATAATCAGCTATAATATAGCTATGTCAAGATATAAAATGTTACAAGTAATTCAAAGCTTTTTCAAAATCTGCTTACTGACTGACCTTAGAAGTGGGAATTTGTAATTTAAACTTATATATTAAGGTAGAAACTGACTAAAAACCAAGAAAGAAATGAATGATTTATGGAATACAGAAAGTCCATATATTTAATCACACAATAAAACTAAGTCAACTATCTGCCTTGACATCATTTGCTCTGAAGGAAGCAATTGAAAAATGTTAATTTTCTATAGAACATGGTTGTTCTCCAAGCAGAGGTCTACAGTTAAGAAAGCAACAAAAGTAGAACACAAGAGGTTTATATACTCTGAAATGTACGCATTCAAAAGTAAAAGGACAGAAAACTAGGGCACCTAACAGGCACCCGTGAGGGACCACAGACACCTAAGGGAATGGGAGGAACCCCCGGCAATTGGTTGCTTCAATTATATTTTTATTTTTCCTAATATGTTTTTTTATCTTTCTGATTTTGTTTTTCATTCTTTGTTATTGTATTGCTCCTTTCTTTCTTTCTTTCTTCCTCCCTCCCTCCCTCCCTTTCTTTTTTTTTTTTTTGGCGTGCTACACAGCTTGTGGGATCTTGGTTCTCAGGCTGGAGGTCAGGCCCGAGCTCCTGCAGTGGGACCTCCGAGTCCAAACCGCTGGACTAACAGAGAACCTCAGACCCCAGGGAATATTAATCCGAGTGAGGCCTCCCAGAGGTACTCATCTCAGCAGGAAGACCCCGCTCTATCCAACAGCCTGCAAACTCCAATGCTGGACACCTCAGGCCAAATAACTAGTAAGACAGGAATACAGCCCAACCCATCAAAAACAAAAAAAAACCCAAAAAACGAAACGACAAAAAGATATGTTACAGATGAAGGAGCAAGGTAAAAACCTACAAGACCAAATAAATAAAGACGAAATAGGCAACCTATCTGAAAAAGAATTCAGAGTAATGACAGTAAAGATGACCCAAAATCTCGGAAAAAGAATGGAGAAAATACAAGAAACATTTAACAAGGATCTAGAAGAACTAAAGAGCAAACAAACAGTGATGAAAAACACAATAAATGAAATTTAAAATACTCTAAAAGGAATAGCAGAATAACTGAGGCAGAAGAACGGATAAGTGAGCTGGAAGATAAAATGGTGGAAATAACTGTGAGGGAGCAGAATAAAGAAAACAGAATGAAAGGAATTGAGGACATTCTCAGAGACCTCTGAGACAACATTAAACACACCAACATTTGAATTACAGGGGTCCCAAAGAAGAGAAAAAGAAAAGGTCTGAGAAAATATT